>NC_056732.1:1324263187-1324590687 GCF_019279795.1 Protopterus annectens
AAGAATTTGCTTGGCCGCTTCGTTACTTTGCCATGTGTGGCACTGTAGTGGGGTCTCGGAGTTGGTATATTTAAGTAGGTGTGGTTGGGGGCGAAGCCCCCCACTTAAGTAATGTTTAAAGTGTTTTGTTTTTTATTTTTTTTTTTGTTGGAACAGCAGTTTTTTTCCCTTGGAAAAAAATCGCTGTTCTGACAGTTCAATATTGTAAGCTTTCAGTTACATAGGGTTGATTAATCATCGTTCACTTTTTTAAGCATTCGGTGATCTAATATAGACCCGTCATTTCTGACCTAAATCATTGCAGAATGTCCAGATTTTTGCCTGTTATTTTCTATCTGTTCCTCATAAAATTTGTGGTTTTCTGGCAGATCATTGAGAATTGAAGTCAGTAAATAATGACAAACTTTTGAGTTTTCACACATTGTATCCTTCAGAAAATGCATGCTAATGTAACACTTTTATTCCAACACTTTGTAAGTTTAGAAGAGTAATATTTAAAATTTGTCCCTATTTTTTATCCTTTGCCCCCCCCATTATTTTTGGCTTTGTCCAGACTTCTTGGGCTAAGAGGTTGAGAAGTATGCCACAAATGCATTATGCCGGTTTATCAGTATCTGCTGATCACCCTCCCTGCACTTTGTGCCCTGGGTGGCTGCCCCTATGCCCCTACCCTAGCTTGTTAGGAGGTGTTTCCTAAGGTAATAATTGTAAGTAGTCACTGCTGCTGAACTAGCTCTTTTAATAAGCAGTGTGATGCATGAAGTGTCATGAGGTGCATATGCATATTCATAAATGTACTGAGACACTGTTAAACAGCCATAGACACTTTATTCTGAAAACTTTGCCCTTAGCTACAGAAGTGTAAGTAATGGTCAGCAATGATCCAGAAAAGTTGTTTGCATCTAGTGGTGGACTTGGATCAAATGCGTGATTTATCAAAAGGATTTGAGCAATGCTGAGTTAATTCGTAACTTAGCCCTGCAGTGCAACAAAATGAGAGTTCTGGTTGCCTTGCTAGCGTAGAGGGTAAGAAAAAATACTAGTAGTTAGGTGGTGTGGATGTGCTGTACAGTTACAACACATTCTGTAACACAAACCTTTTAGTCCATTCACTGTGACTTTGTATACATATGTGAAGCAGTTAGGTAATGAGTCACCAAAATGCCGAACATCTTACCTTACGTCACTGCAGCAGGAGCTCGTTAGTGCCAGACTCATTCTGATTGAGGTCATAGTGCTCCTGGTCACATGTGGCAGATGAAGCACTCCCAACTGGCTAATTAATTGTTCATGAACTCACTTTGAAGTTTTCTTTCTGAAGTAAATGTTGCAGTTCATTGATTTCTATACAGTTTAACATTAGTCATTACTACCACAAATCTGTCCTGGTGTGTTATACAAACCCCCAACAATTCAGTAGGATAATGAGGTGATCCCATATAATTGTCTAATAATGTTATAATCCCGTTTAGTTTTCTGCACATTTGTGATTTCTTGTGAACTATTCCATTTGTTTGTCATACAGCAGTCCGACAGTTTAGACTTTCCTTTTCCCTTTTTATTGGTGACAATATATATATGGTTTTCCCTCTTTTGCTGCATTAAGGGTTTACAGGCTTTAAAGTCTTTTCTTTCCTCAGAAGGAAGCCTATTATCAGGTCATCTATCAGATGGCTGAGATTGTCTGACTGAATCCGTAATTGCTGCACTCTGCTTTTGTCACATAGGTGCTTTCCACACCAACTATAGGGGGACATTGACTTCTGATTTTGGGATTTCCCCAACAGAATATGCCAGAATGTTCTGTGTGATGCTGACCAGGCGATAAGGGGATGGATTAGGTGCAATTCTTTGGCTCATAGGTGCTCACTAAGGATACAGCCAAAAGAGACCACCAGGAAGCTAGCCACATCACTTACTACTGGTGGGAAACTAACAGTTTCCCACATTAAGTAGACTTTCTCCACATATATTTTGGAAAAACTTGTGATCACCCATCCAGTCATCCAAACTGGTTTTAAAGACTGCTAGGGAAGTACTTTGCTTGTCATTTAACGGCTACTTATTCCAGAAATGGAGGGTACATTGGGTTAGGTATCTTGTCACACTGTCTGGTCTGTTTGATGTGACAGTGTAGATTTATGCCTCTAGAATGGGTGTTTGCTTTACCACAGGAGTTTAAAGAGTGCTGGGTATTCATAGCACTGAAAGCTAAGCAGAAAACACCTCTCAGGAATCTCTGTGACACTGAGTAGAGCGACAGAGCTTTAAGTCTGTCAGAGTAGCTAGGGATACTGAGATTGTAATGCTGCAGAGAGTACCCTGGCAGTGCAAGATTTCAATGCCTTCCACACTTTTAGACCAGTAGCTGCACAGACAGTTTCGATATACATCAATAACAAACATACCTCTAGGTTGGTTAAATCGAATGATGCTCTAGAGTTTCTCCACATACAGATAACCATAGATACAATCCTGTCTCATGTTCTAGCAAGCTATAGGTCACTTTCCATGTCCCAAGAAACCTTTAGCACATACTTAGACCTACTGGAGACACTTACTATCCGACCAAACACACTACTCATGGGAGACTTTAATTACCCCTAGAGTGGGAATCCTACACAGTCCCAAATCTGATGACACAGAGATTCCTTGACTTTGTAAATACAAACACCCTTGACCAGTTACTGCATATACCTACTACAGGCTCCAACATACTAGACCTCAAACTCACAAATATGGGAGAACACTGCACCCTCCAATGTCTTGCCCTTTCTGTGAGGTCTGACCATAAAGCTGTCTCCTTCAAAGTCGAAATCAACTCAGTAACCCCAGTAAACCCAATAACAATTAGGAACTATTCAATGGCAAACTACCCCTCTAAACCCAGAGAACACAGCAGCATAATTATTCACAGAAACCCTGTATGACCATATCAATGGCTGTACAGAGGCTGCTGTACCTATGAGAAGTAAGTCCAAAACTAACTTCAGAAACAAACCGCTGTGTTGGTATCCCAAATTAAACAGAATATACAACAAAAGAAAAAAATGATGGTTAAAATCAGAAAGTAACTTCCATAAAGATAAGAACTTTCTCATCAAACTATTCAGGCAACTAGGGAGGCTAATTAAGTCCAATAAAGCCTTCCATGCAAAAGACAACCACAAGACCTTCTTCAGCTATGTCAGAAACTCACAGGTAGCACACAGTAGTGTGATGAACTGGTTGTTAATGGTGCCACATTCACTGAGATGGGCAATACAGTGAATCTGTTGAATGACAAATTCAGTTCCAGCTGAACACCTCACTCACCCCTTAGCCACCCCACTAGAAGTACCCTCAAACACAGCTCCATCCCTACACATTCTATCTGCACTTACTAAGGCCAAGAACACAGCCTCATTGGATCCTGATAATATCCTGGGATGCCTTCTGAATAGTCTAAACTATGACTTATCAGGGCAACTGGAGTCACTATTTAACTGTAGTCTCAAAACAGGTTTTGAGCCATAAGAATAGATGACTGCAGTGGTCATCCCCCTTCATGAAGGTGGACAAACAACAGATCCCAGAAAACTCAGTGACTGTGGCACCATTAACAGTCATTTCAGCACACTGGTGTGTACTTCTGTCAGTTTCTGGCATAGCTGAAGAAGGCCTTATGGTTGACTTTTTTGCAAAGCCATGAAAAGAATTATCACTAACACGCTCAGCAAAGACATTGGATACCTCCAGATACTGGATCAGTCCCAGTATGGCATTGTCAGAGGAAGCCTATGCCTGCTAAACCTGTTGAATTTCTATGAAATGTTGCCATGGCAATGGATGAGGATAAAATAGTGCATACTTCTTACCTTGATCTGGCTAAAGCATTTGTTACAGTATTCCATTCAGGCATTATTGACAAACTTATGGAATTAGGCATAAGCCCCTGTATAACATGCTGGATAGCCAGCTGGCTCAAAGATAGGATTCAGGAGGCTAGGATTGGTTAGGTCACCCCCACAAAGAGGCCGGTCAGCAGTGGAGTCCCTCAGAGCTCCGTGCTGGGCCCAGTCCTTTTTGGCATCTGCTTCTCAGAAATCAAAGCCAATGTCAAAGACCTCTGGCTGACCAAGTTTGCAAATGCAAACTAGGTACAGTCATATGATACCCCAAGACACTAACATCATACAGAAATGGATAAAACGGACAGATGATTAGTGTCAAAGCCATGACTTAAAACTCAATTCCAATAAGTTCTTTACAGTATCTTTTGGGAAGTTAGCCACCCCAGGAAACTATGTCATTGATAAAACACCCCTAATAATTGACTCACTAGTCAGGGATTTTGGACTTCATGTAGATAGTAATCTAATCTTTGACCAACATGTGTCCAAGGTAGTAGGGGAATTATTCTATGTTACTCAACTTATAAGCAAAGACATAGTATCTAGGTCCAGGGAAGTCATCATACCACTGTACTCCACCCTCATCAGAACCACTGTATAGTACCCTTTTCAGTATGTACCTGACCAGACATATGCAGCAAATGGAATATCCACAAATGTTCCTTACAAAAAGAGTACAGGACATAAAAACAATGTCCTATGCAGATCACCTCAAAGCCCTATCTCTATACTCAGTGTCGTACAGACCACTGAGGCTAGCTATGCCTGGCTTACGTGGCATCCTTGGATCCCACTCTGATTAACCTTGTTCACATCTGCAAAAAATAAATAAATAAAATAAGCAGTATCAGAACTACTACATCCAAAGACTTAAATTTTGCTTGTGACATAAATAGGACATTTTGGAGAGACAGATATGTATCTCAGAGAATTAAACAATTACAGTGTGTGTTCATGCAGCCAGAAATGAAGATTAAGTAAACCAAACAGGACTCGGCTCATGTAGTGTGTAGGAGTAAAACAGGTTTGAAACATTTCACAAAAAATACAATTTAATCCCAAAAGCAGCATAAAAGAACTGTTAATTGCTTTTGTTCTTACTGCAGGGACTTCATCAGAACTGTATATAAAAAGGAAATTTCAATATAAATAACAATTAGATAAAGATCGAGGGTACTACCCAATTAAAACAATGAATGATAAAGTTAAAAACAGTATCCATTATTATAAAACCTTGATATAACACCTTGGGTAAAAATGTATAAAATATGAATAAAAACATTGTGAATGCTTGATAGACCATGTAAAAAATTAACAAAAATTGTGACCAATCTAGTGCCCTTAAAAGTTCTTGTGAACTGTTTCACTGCCTCATTCCTACACACTACATGAGCCAGGTGCTGTTTGGATTACTTTATCTCAGAGAATTGCTATTCTCTTGAATAGGCTCCCCATAATCATGAAACAAAGTTGGTCCTTAACTCTATTTAAGAGTAACTGGGAAATCAGACATTCACCCCTGGTCTGGCACCAATGTCTTGGATGAACAGAGACAGGAAGTAAATCATGTCATAAACAAAAATTACCCATGTCTGAAACATAACTTGTGGGTCACATTTGGGTCACATGCCCTAATAGTCATTAGCGTAGCATGTACCTGTGAACCTAGGAACCTAGAACCTTTTTGGTAAGAAAACACTGAGGGTTTCTCAAGCTGGTTTAGGTTCTTGGTGAGGTATATGCCAAAGGTTGCATTATATTCAATGATGGACCTAATAAGAGATGAATAAAGTGGAACTGTAACTTCTTTGGACCTTGAGGAGATGCCGTGGAAGATAAGCTGTAAAATGTAGACGTAATATTTTTAATTTTTGAAAGTGCCAAAAGGACTTGGTCCAAACTTGATATCAGGAGAGGGAGTGAGATGCAGAATGGAGGAGAGAGATAAAAAGTGAGTGGAGCGAAGCTGTTAATAACATTGGTGTGGTAGAAGGGCTACATGTGTGAGATGGGCAGGTTGGCATAATGGCATGCTGTCTTACTTTGCCATGTAACGTACTTTGTGCATGGTAAGCAGTGACATGCCACCTGTTAAGTGCACATTACAGGATAATGAGCAGAAAATCCAGTCAAGGCAGTCTCTTCATTTCTGCAAAAGCCAGGAACATGTTGACAGTCTCTAGTCATAACAGCCCAAAACATTAGCATAGGAGGAATTCTTCTCTTATTAGGCGTTCTGCAAAGTTGCTGTCTTATATGCATTCAGCAGGTACATTATGCTGAGGCATTCGGTACATAAGGTTGATGTCCGTACCAGATTGCATTTGGCATTGACTATTGAGATACATTTGGCCATTGTGGGCTCAGCCAAATAGCATAAATCTCCCTTAAAACTTGATTTGATGGTTAAAAAGAGTTAGTAGTAAATCTAAGATAGCTGGGATGGAACATTCCGGCCTACTTTGTTACGTATGTAAACTTCCAGTGTAGCCAAGAGTCTTATAGTGAAAATACAAAGGCAATAATCTCTGACATATCTTCTGGTCGTGTTTATTGCCCTGTCATACAGAGACCCCGCATTTTCATATTTTCCAAACTGGACATAATTCATGCAGCTTTCTTCTTGTCACTGAGCTCTGTAGTGTATTATTTACAGTGCAGTCAACAGGACTTGTTCACAGGGCACTTTAGAGAGTGAAAGAGTAAATACAGTCACCAATAAAAATTGTGTGACAGAGATAAATGAATCATGGGCATTTTATCTCTCACTGCAGCTGAGTAGTAATCTAGGATACTTGGTAATAAATAACTTACATAACCACAGGTTTATATTTAGGTTGCAGTGTTTGCTTGAAGAAATTCGCACTTCCTCAAAAAGGGGATTTTTAAGATGGTCTGTTATATATCACATTTCTTGCCCTGATTTTAGAAGACAACACTAACATAAATCCTATCTCTTTATAAGAATTCATAATTTTTTTGTGATTTTCATTAGGAAAATGCAGTACCTTTGAAGTGAATCTGTTTACATGCTTAATGGCAGAATATACCATTCAAGGAAAGCAAATTGAATGAGGCACTTCCTGCAGTATAACACATGATTTTAACACAGGCATTACTGTGTACACTCACGCAGTTGTAAGAACAGCAGTATGTACATTTTACTGTAGAGAGCTGCAAATTAGGGAGGAATGCCTGCCTCTAATAGTATGAATGGCCAACTATGCAAACATATCGGTAAGAAAAATTTTACTGAAAAAATACTGTATTACTGATGGAGGATATTGGATATTTCTGTAAATAATATTTAATAATGTTCACATTTACATGCATGATACATATGAAACATTTTTCTGTGTTTGTGTATTTGGCATGTAATCTGTATAAAAACAGTAATATTATTTGTATCTAACTGCATCTGGTGATAAAAGATTGGAAGATGGCTGTGGAAAAGGGTATGTAATGGAATTGCAGAAGAAAGTAAAACTGCTATCACATAAATATTTAACACCATTTAGCAAAACCAAGTGGAAGAGAAGGACAATGTAGTTTCAAAGGGGTGAAACTTAAAGTGAAGAGGATAGCATTCAAGAAGTAAAGAGAAATTTAACTATAGTATAATGGAAAATGTACCAAATAAAGCTAAAAGAGATTTTGAAGGCATTTGGAAAGAGGGGGAAAAACTTTATTAAGGTAGAAAACTTTTATTAGTACATTTGTAAGTAAATAAAAAGCAAGGAAGATGCCAGCTGTTATTTAATTATTAAGGTTTACTAACTTGAAATGTGCAGCTGAACAGGGCCTGTTTGTGGAGGAGACATGGGGAGGAAAAGTCCATGGGAATGCATAAAGCTCCATAAAGAGATATGCATTGATGCAAGAGTTATATGATGTCACAGTTTACATGCACTCGTAGAAACATGCATGAGAGTAGAATTGTAGCATTTTGTAACTGTTGTAGTCTGCAGTGTTACAGAGATAATGGAAAAGTGGCAGAGAGGTAAGTAATACGTAGGTAAAGGATGGTGCTGCATGTTTGTTATATATAGAGCATATGAAATTCTCTGCCTCACAGCTTAACTGTCTGGAGTTCAGTCTTGATCCCACTCTTCCTTTGTTTATGTGGGTTTTCTCCAGGATCCCCAGTTTCCTCCCATCTTCCAAAAAATATGCTGGATGACTGACTGCAGAAAGTTTTCCTATCAATCCAGTATATTTATCTTTCTATCTTTGTGTGAGTATGTGTGTGTGTGTACTCAAAGAAATAGTAGCACATATATTTTAAGACACTCGCCAAAAAAGTCTAAGAGAACAGCATCTAAAATAAAGAGATATAGATGTGTGCTACACCTTTCTAGTGCACATCAAGGAATCAGAGTCTAAGGAAAAAATAAGGAATGCACTGAATGTATATAGATACCATTCCTGAACTAAGGGGGGACGAAGCAGACTTGGTTATAACTGTACTTTACTTACTATTGTCATTAAGGTCTGTATTTGCTTGTAAAATATGATGTCCAGGCAGTAAGCAGAAGTCTTTCAGGAACTGGTATCTCAGACTAGTGCCGTTATCACAATCCTTCTTCCGTATGCGATTCACAAATTGAAGAAATGCTGTATAAACTATTTGTGAAAATTTAAGGCCTAATGTCACAATGTGAAATTTGAAAAATAAGCTGTTTGCACTCATAGCTGCTTTCAGCTCTCATTATCTCTGAATTTTCTTACCCCCAAGCCCACTGTTTATTCCCCTCAAATTTTTTTTTCAAATACATTTGAATGAATTCCATAGTATTTGTACATAACATCTTAAATAACTATGTACACTATTTACATTAGCCTGACACTATAACAGATCTCAATATATACAGTTACTTTATAAGTATGTCCAATCCATTATCAGAGTGTCTGATTAATTATTGTATAGTGTCAATCAATGATATGACTTTTCCCCAAGGGCTGTTGATAAATGGCTTTGGATAAATTCTTAGTTCTTTAATTTTATTTTCCATTAATGCTGTGGTCTTCAGTAGGCTGTAGAAGTCTTCCAAAGTTGGTATTTTGTTTGTATTCCATCTTCTTGTTATACACTTCCTTTAAATTGCAAGTATTGTCTATACTAGATACATGTTTGACCTGTTCAAATGAGGACCTTTGTTCACATTTAATAATACACGTGCTTTAGTTAGATAAAATGATTCATTAAATAAAGCTTGCAGAATGTTATTAATACCATTCCAAAATGGCTTACTTTTAACACAATCAAAGAAAACGTGGTTCCACTTTGCATTGTGTACTTGCTCAGATCTCCAGCATATTCCTTTTATGGAAGAACTAATTTTATTGATTCTGTCTGGGGTTAAGAATGCTCTGTGCAAGCATTTCCAATTAAAAACTTTCCAGTATTGTGTAAAGGATGTATATTTTATAGATAATAAGATATTTGTTTTAATATCTTCAGTTAACTGTATTGAGTGTCCTTTTGTTATATATTTCCATATGAGGTTTTGGGTGTTGTTTCATAGTTTATCAATATTTTGTAAAATTTTGAAATATGTTTCCCATGTCAAAGTCATTATATATGATTTCATATATGTATTTCATAAATTTAGGTATTTCTTTAAATGAAGAATTGTTAATTATTCTACATAAGTCTTGCGAATATGACAGAATACTCTGTAAAGTTAGTCAGTCCTGTTGTGGAATTTTGTATATATTTTTTTATTACTTGCATCTTTTAGTTCTTTGATACATTGGAGCCAACAAACAAATCCCTTCTGTTCCCAGGAATTGACAATTTCTCTATATATTTTATATGGAAAGTTGCTTGTGACTATAAATGGTCTTAAAAGATCAAACCAGATTTTTAAATCTATATTTGTATTATTAATTTTCCTAAATGAGTCAATGTAATAATTAATCATACGAGTTTTAGTGGGTTTAGTTATGTTATATTGCATACTAATACATATGTGCCATGGCAAATTGTTTTTGTCTGTTATTTGACATTTTTTTTGTAAATCAAATTAATTTATTTGTATTACAGTTAGTAATTCTTTCCAATTTGCAGAGTCATTTGGACTTACCCAATCTGAGATTGTCCTCCCTGTTTCCATGGTGTGATATGATGTATCAAAGCTACTCTGTTTCTTTTGGGAAACCATAAAATTTTTATTAGGCATGAATTTATTTCTTTAAGTATATTCCTTTCTGGTAAGAGTTGTATTGCCAAGGCTATATATAGGATCTTGGGCAGTAAAACCATTTTATTAACTGTAGTCTTCAAATGTTTATGTTATTTTGTTCCATTTTTCCACAGAGATTTTAATTGCATTGATGATATTATTGTACTTCATTATTATCCTTGCATAACTTAATTCCTAGATATTTTAAGGTGGATTCATATTTCCCTATGATGTGATCCTCCTTAGTCTGCAGTTCTTTATTTGTATTTAAAAATAGAAATTTTGATTTTGATTTATTGAAATGGAGTCCTGAAGTCATGTGAAAATTGTCAATTAATATATCTAATTCTTCTAATGTCTCTTTTGTAATAGATAATGTTAATAATATGTCATCAGCAAGTAGCATTACTTTAGAATTGTATTTTTCATAAACATCTATTCCTTTGATTTTTATATTGTTACAAATTGAATCTGTCAATATTTCAATAGCCAGAGCAAATAGAATTGGTGACATGGGACATTCTTGTTTAGTGCCTTTTGTTATATGTATAGATTCAGAGGTAAAAGGACCTAACTTGACATACATTAAATTATTTGTATATATATATATATATATATATATATATATATATATATATATATATATATATATATATATATACAATATATATATATATTGGGCGGCACAGTGGTGCAGTGGTTAACATTGTCACCTCACAGCAAGAGGTTCTCCGGTTCGATTCTTGGCTGGGGTGCCTTCTGTGTGGAGTTTGCATGTTCTCCCTGTGTTCGTGGGTTTCCTCCGGTACTCGTTTCCTCCCACATTCCAAAGACATGCATCTGGAGCATTTCTCCCCGGGCCTCCGCTGAAAACAGGCTCTATGGAACCTAGTCGGACATTCCCGGTCAACAAATGTTAAATAAATAAATAAATAAATAAAAATAAAATATATTCTTTAGGAGATGAACAAAGGATGCAGGAAATTCAAATAGCATTAGGATTTTGAATAAATAGTCCCAATTTAGGGAATTTAATGCTTTCTCTGTATCTAAGCCAATTATGAGTCGTTCTTTATTTTCTTTATTAACATAATCTAAAAGAGAATTATCCTTTTAATATTGTCATATGTGTGTCTATGGTATATATATCCAGTTTGATCATTATTTATTGTTTTGGATAGTGGTATTTTCATTCTGTTAGTTAATATTGTCATAAATATCTTATAGTCATTATTTAATAATGATATAGGTCTATATGAGGTACAGAAGTTTGGGGATTTGTTTTCCTTTAGGATTGGTATGATTAAGGAATATATCCAAGAGGGTGGTATTAAAACTTGTGACTGAATTTCTAATAAAGTTTTATGGAATAAGTATAGTATCTTTGAAGGAAAAAAATTCATATATTTTCATAATTATGCCAGCTATATCTGGAGCTTTATTATTTTTACCCTCTTTTATTGTATATGTAATTTCTTTGTAGGATATGGGTGCTTGCAGATCTAGTTTTAATTTTTCTGGTATTTTTTTTATATTAGAACATTTTTCATCTAGATTTAATTGATCAATATGTATATTTTCTTTTTGGAAATGTTCCATACAGTGATTTCTAGAGGCATCAAGAATGTCACCTATATCCAAGACATTTTCCCCTTTCTTTTCATGGAAGATACTTTTAATGTTATTAGCTTTTGATTGTATTTTGATTCTTGTGGATAAATTATGTAGATATTTGGGAGAAATGGCCAAGGTATTAATTTTTAGTTTTTCTAAAGCTAAACTTGTTTTATGTGTTAGAATTTTATTGTATTTATTGTTTAATACTTCTACTTTCTTTTTCATCTCCAAATGATTTTGATTTTTTTCAGCTTTTACTGACAAAAGTTTGGATGGTAGATCTAATAATTCAGAATCCCATTCTCTGAATTTTTGTATACCAAGTTAGAGTTTTACCATATATGTAAGCTTTTAATGAGTCCCATATCATTATTTTATTTATCTCTGTGGTGTAATTAATATCTAAGAAGAGCTGTAATTCAGATAATAATCAGTATTTGACCTCTTCAATTTTAGTCATATATGCTGGAATTCTGAAGTTAAAGATTAATGGTTTGTGCCCATTTTGAAGTTTTAGTATCAATTAATTGTGGTGTGAAAATGGGCAGGGAGTGATTGAGACATTAATGATTTTAAAGTCTAAGTCATGGGCAGCAAATATTTTATCTATTTCAGTTTGGGTACCAAATCTGTGATCTTGATAAGAAAACAACAAAGATTTATTTTCTTTAAATTTGAAAGTATCTACAAGATGAATTGATTCCACCCACTTGTTTAAAGCTTTTGATACAGCAGATGTCCGCAGCGGTATTTTATTTGTAGTTTCAGAAGTATCAAACATACAGTTAAAATCTCCTCTTAATATTAAGTTGCCTTTATAATTATTGGAAATGAAATCCAAGTGTTTTTTTTTTTTTTTAACAGTTCCGGTTCCAATCCCTGGGAACCAGTATAGATTGGCTAAGGTCAATATTCTGTTATTATATTTAACTATTACTAATGCCATAAGGCCTTCTTTATCTTCATACTTCTAAATGATTTCTAGGTTAATCACATTTGTTTTCCATAAAATTTTACCCTTTTTGTCTTTGTCTTATAAGTGGATTGTGCCAATACCATATATTCCTTAGGCTTCCATTTGTAATTGTCATTTGTTTTGAAATGAGTTTCTTGAAGGAAGACAATTTGTGCTTTGTTCAGTTTTAAATATTTCAATAGATTTGATCTCTTACTAGGATTGTTTAAGCCATTGGTATTTAAAGATAATAAAGTTAAATCCATCTTAGGTTATTTAGACTATGTATTTTTTGTTTTATTGTGACTATTAAACATTTTCCTCTGATAACTATAAAGTATATGTTTAAGCTTTTGAAGGAAATGATCAGTTTTATACTTTGAGTGTTTACCAGTAAAGTAATGCTTTGATCAAGCATACTAAAAATGTTTTTGTGAAATAAATTTAAATTAATAAATGTTAACAAAACTAAGATCCGCACTAGCCATGGAATGAAAATCATTCCTAATCTGATGGATAAACTAAATCCATCAGAGTATCACTCATACCTTGACAATTCAGAACACCTGAGCTCCATAAATTGAATTATCATATGGAGAATATTTGTAATAGGAATAAGCAATATTTATATTATTTTGAACAGATGTAGTACTATTGTAGATTTGACAGAATTCTAATACTTTATTTATTTATTTATTTTATAAATAAATAAAATAAATAAATATATTATTTTGAACAGATGTAGTACTATTGTAGATTTGACAGAATTCTAATACAATATAAATGTCGCCTTATTGTATAACAATTAATATTTACATGAAAGATAGATGACAAGCAATTCAATCATAGTAAAGTAGGATGTATCATATATAAAACATCAGTAAAAGATTAGAGCACACAGGTATTTAACATATTCACCCTTATTGATGAAGTCTTTCAAAACTTATTACTTAATATAAATAGATGAGAATAATATTTATGCCTAATGTTTATAATACAATGTATTTTACTGGATATATTATATCAGAAGTTATATTTCATTGTTTGCCAGCATTTAAGTAGTCACTTTGTTGCTAATTTACGTAAAGCATCAAGTTTGTTTTATGTGAACATTGATGAAAGTTAGTGCATTTTAATTATCAGTGCATCCCTCTTCCCCCCATTCCCTACACATACCGATTTTCGTATCTGTCATTTCTTATTATAAAATGAGTGAAATTATAGGTTAAAAACAGCAGATTCACTTATTGTGATTAATTATTACAAGTTCCCTTTCCATATTCATAAATTGCCATTTTATGGCATATACTGAACATTTTTAGATTTAAATGGCAACATTCTATTTTTTATAATCAGCAAAGGTTAAACTGAGTGATTATTGTCATTTTAATACTATTTGTTCAGAATATGATTGTTACATTCTGTGACATTTCAAATTCAGGCTTCTGTTGTTTCTCTTGAATACCTTTGTCAGTTTGATGTCATGTATAAAACATTAGTTACCTTGGTAACCACTTAGGTATTGTATATGGTCAAGATGGGTTACAAAAACTACAATTCAAGTTAAAGCAATCACATGACTTGTTATGCATATTTACTTATATAAGAAAATCATCATGCTTCCCCTTGATATTCAATATAGTGTATGTCATTTATGACAACTTAAGACAGTAGTGTTATTATGCACAAGCCCATGTTATTAAATTCTGTCTTTAATATCTAAATTCATCAGACTGCTTCATCTTATATGATGATTATATATTTTATGTCTAGATTTACTAAAATCATACATTACATAACTATTGTGTGTTTTTTTTTTTTTTTTTTTTGGCTGTTACTTAGTTATTTGAGAGACCACAAGCTGTAATGCTTATTCTTATTATTAGCTCCATCCAAGCATGTTAATACAGTCCATAGACTTTAAATTATGAGACACTTCTAGTTTCTTATTTGTTATAAGTATATTTCCATCCTTACATACGCACACATCAGTACTTCAAGCATGGGCGACAATGCCCATCCAGTTTTGCCAGACTACCATTCACTACTCAACGCACCTTCCATTCCCACACATATTTCCACAAAGGAAATCTGATGACTCTCTAGCACTTCCTGGCAACCCCAAGCACCCCTAGAATCAGTTCTTTCCATATGCCCAACACGTCCAAGCAAGCTCATCTCCCAGACCACTGCAAAGGGTACTGCAGAAGACCAAGTGCTCTTAGTCTTTCACAATAACTCAGACTTCCACTCTTATGTAAGCCCTTAATGTGTTTGGACCAAATACGTTTTAAATATAAAATTGCACTTATTATTTATTTATTTATTTTTATCAAGAATCAACTTAATGAGCTAAACAAAGTGTTGGGAGACCATCAATATCTGTACATGTGGTTTAAAACAGCCCTTTTATTATTTTTTTAAACCAAAAACTTCATTGACTAGAATCATCTCGGAGGCTCCTCAGAGCTGTTAAGCATTACCATCACTCTCTCTCCATTACCTTAGCAACCTGGGAGCATCTGTTTCTGTTAGTGTGTCTGCGTACTGCATATCAGAGGCTCGCGATGCACCTGAAGCAAAGCTTCACTTCACTGCAACTTCAAGCCTAAATTCCCTCCCTTTCAGTGAGGCAGCAGCCAGGAAAAGAATGGAGAGCAAACAGATAAAAAAAAAAACTCCCAACAAGCCGCCACAACAACAGATAACACATTCTTCCAGCCTTCCCACCTCTCACTCAGCAGATGTATAAACAAACTATTCTCTGCCAAAATATCCCAAATCACAGTTTTATCCAACCCCTTCCCCTGGATCCAGGCTAAAACACCAAATGTCTCTTCCTAATACACAAGCATCAGTAAACCTTGATCACAAGCTGCAACCCCACAGCTTCCTGGAGACGAAAATGGCAACATACAACAGCTGCCAGACACAGCTGCATCCACACACACCATGTCAGGCTTAATCAAACAGCACTCGAAGCTATGATACCTGCCATAAATGATATTAACTATGTTTAGACAGAATTATAATGACATTTGTACTAGCTGCCAGACACAGCTGCATCCATGCACACCATATCAGGATTGATCAAACAGCACTCTTAGCTGTAATACCTGCAACAATTGATGTTAACTATATTTAGACAGAATAATGATGACATTTGTACTAAGAGTTTGCTACTATTATTTAACCAGGATATAAATGATATTTCTAAATCATACTTTAACTGAAGAAGACATTAGTCTCCATGACAGCATTTTTTTTTTCAAAACACTCTACCGTTACTGGTATTATATATGATGTTAATTTGTTACATTTGACTCTTAATTCTGATGAATGGTACCTTGTTGAATTAGTTAACTAATTACTTAAATTATTATAAGTAAAATCAATGAAAAATGAACAAGATAAGTATTTATTGAGTTCAAGTAGTGGAAAAGAAACTTCGATGTTTGTATTATGTGTAGCTTTGTTTGGCTTCTATATAATGCAAATAGTAACCCATCTTGACCTATCTTTGTTTGTGAAGAATTATTGTATTCTTTAAACATTCTGAATAAATCATTACTGTTTCTCAGTTGTTTAAGAAACCCTCCTTTTTAAAATAAAAACAGATGACAAGTGATTTACCATATCAGTTGATACTTTGAGAGATGTAGTTGTAAGAGTTATTTTTTAAGACAGCTGTCTTGGAAACAGTTTTTATTTCTTCTTTCTAGCATCAGTCCAAGGATTAGTTTTTTTTTATTCTTTTAAGAATAGGGGCCATCCATTCCATTTCTTCTAGAATAGACACTATGTTGTTGTTTTTGATGAATGTAGTAGCTTCTTCTAAGTCATTAAAGGTTCTCACCTCATTGGCAAAAAGTATTTTTATCTTGGCTGGAAAGGCCAGTTGTGCTTTAATGTTATTGTGTTTCAACAGTTTTATTATTGGCCAGACTTTTTTCCTATGTTCTATAATCATTGTCAAACCTTATCAGGCTTTGAATGTATTTTAAGGCTGATTTTCTCCAAGCAGATTTTAATATTAGTTCTTTGTCCAGAAATGAAAGAAATTTTATAACTATGTATCTAGGTGTAGTATTTGTTGAGTTAGAAGCAGGTTTCCTCAATGCTCTATGTGCCCTTTCAATTCCAAATGAAAGTCCCTCTTTCAAGTCTAAGAATTCAGGAGTCCAGGTTGTTAAGAATTAAATAATCTCTTCTCCTTCAGTGTTTTTCAGGCAGACCAAAGATCCTTATGTTGTTTCTCCATTCTCTGTTTTCTAAGTGTTCTATTTTGTTAAGCAGCCATGTATTCTGTTTAAGCAGAAATTCTTTTTGGAATTCTTCCTCTTTGAGTTTCCCTTCACTGTCATTTAGAGAAGTATTTATATTTGTTATTTTTGTATGGTGTTGCTGTAATAGTTCCTTAAGAGCATCAGTCTGTTTTTGACAATTTAGTTTGAGGTTTTCCAAGTCATTTTTAAAGCCATTCAACTTCAAAGATAGTTCCTGTAAGATAGATGTCATCAATTGCAGTTCTTTTTTCAAAGCTGCATCTGGATGAGAATTCCTTGAGTTGTTCATATTCAGTGACTCAATATAGCTCCAAGTTACTTGACAGGAACATTTTGTATATCTCCACCAAAATTTATATTTATGTAGTTTAGTAGTTGATCTATAGATGTCTGACATTTTAAACTTGAAAATAATAACATTTTCCTATATTATTATACTAGTTTATGGAGATCTCAAAATTCACTGCTGTCAGTTGCCCATCTAGCCCCCCCCCCCCCCCACACACTATTTATTCTGAGTACGGTCATTACTTGAGTGCTCCCAGGTGATCTGTCTCACTCCTTTCCAGCCTGATGTCATAGTATGGAAATGTGAGGTCTCGATTATCCCTTTAGCTGCAGATTGTGATACTAGAGCATTGTATCATGACTTCAGTTACACAGCAAGCCACAAAGCAGATTAATTCTGTGCGAAAGGTGCATTACAGAAAGTTTTGTTTCATGAAAAGGGCACATTAAGAGAAGAAACATGAAATTCGGGTTTAATATTGTTTTCCAAATACTGTATGTCCGCTGCCCATTTCACTAAAAAGTACACAGCTTGTGACATAATTGATGCAAAGTGTCAGAAAGATCATGAGTTGTGCTATTTGATTTTCACCAAGTTATTGTTGTATTTGTAGACATTACAGTAACTGTCATTGAACTAGTGCTCCTGTTTAGTGATATGAAAACAATTCTTAATATGTTCTTAGTTTCTGAGAAATGCAGTTACTCAAAGTCATGAAACTTTTATTATACTAGCCGTGTATTTATTTTATAAGCAAAGTTCCTGGGCATCCTCGGCTCTACTTGTTTCTGCTTATACCACTGTCTTTGGTGTGTGTGTTTCTTGTTTGAATACTTGCAGCACTTTTTGTCAGCACTTTGTGGAGTCATTATGAATAGTAGTGTTGGGATATAAAGTAAGCAAATGCTGTGGCAGGCTAAAATACTGCAGTTTCATATATACTGAAGAACTGACTTGAAAGGTACAGCATGAAACTAAAAAAAGTCTCTAAAGAGGAAGTTATTTCTCGGCATAGGAAACTAAATGGTCAGATATGTCATCTTCAGTAGGGTTGCTTTGTGGTTTGCTTCATGTTAGTGCTGCTATAAGTTTCTGATGCTGTCTTGATGTTAATGCCAGGGTTTTAAGAAGTTTTAATGTACTGCTAGTCTGTCTTTTGTGTAAGAATACAGAGTATGATCATTATTAATGAAACTGCATTTCTAACAAACTGATAATGGAATTTCTGGTACAACATAACAACATGAATGGTATCATAAGAAAAAGATCACAGATTTATTCTGATGGGCTTGCTTCTAACTTTGAACTTTTTTAATTTTTTTTTTTTTTTTTTTTTTTTGGAATGTGCTGACAAAAATAAAATTTCTCTGGTTAAAATGCAGGAGAGTTCAAATGAGTAGTCTGCGAACAAACACATGAAGTTTCAGTGACATAATGCATGACCTAAATGCTTGAGGTTTTCACCAAGAGACCATTGATAAAGACAGCAGAGAAGAAAGGGATTAAGAATGCAAGGTAGAGCTCAGCTGAACTCGTCATCTTTCTTATTATGCCTTATCACAAAGTCATTTATAAAACAGATTAAATATAATAAGCAAATACAAAGTAAAATATAGTGGAAAACAACTAAGCTATATCCCAAATAAAATGAATTTCAGTATACAGATGAAGGGAAGCCCTAGTTACAGTCATGGTACACTCCAGAGAAGTCATATAGCAACAACATAAGATGGAAGAAATATCACCATTTTCCTGGACAAACGCATGTTGTGTAGTACAGAGTATAATGCCTTTAGGACGTCCATTAAAACAGCACATGTCCAATCTTGCTCTCCAATTGCATTCCGAGGAACTTTCCGGCAGACCTCAGTATTTTGAGAGTCCAAGATTGAGCTAGATCTCTTGCAGATATATTACACACTTTTACTCGGAGATCATACTTTGTTGCGTAACAGAATTGTCCTGTAATAGCCTGTAGTGATATTTCCTAAGTACTTTTGATATATGTTTTCTGTCCTATGCTATAACTCACAAAATTGTTATTTTAAATCAGTCTATCTTTCCATATTGTTTCTGTTTCTCAGATGTGATACACAGTAATACTCATGGGTTACAACTTGTCCCTGTTTGCGAGGGACAGTTCCTCTTTCAGCAGTTGTGTCCTGCGGGGAAAAAAGGTAAAAAATAGCAAATGTCCTGAGATTTCAGGGCAAAACGTTTTCCTAAGTTTTCTTTAATAGTGGCTCTTGCCACCCCTATAGTGCCTTTTTTAGACAAGGTTCAAAGGACAAAACCACCACCGTAACAGATACAAGCATGCAAAATCTGAAGGTAATGCTACTTAGTGCTAGAAGTCTAAACCTCAAAATGCACTCTCTCGAAGCACTCCTAAAAATGGAGAACATCGATATCTGTGCAGTAACCGAGACCTGGTTCAAGGCTCCAAAGAGCACCCATGCAATACCAGGCTACAACTCTTATCACAATTTTCAGCCATCAAACCAAGACCAAAACACTAAAGGTGGAGGAGTGTCCATATTTACCAAGGATATTCACACATCCAAGCTAGTTGCCCAACACAATGCATCTGAAATTCTCCAGGTGCAACTAACACTAGGTAAGACTGCAATCCAAATTGCAGCTTGCTACAGATCCCCCACCATGCCCCAAGATTCTCACTACACCTTTCTAAACATACTGGAAAATATTAAGATACAACCAAACACCCTAATACTGGGTGATTTTAACTACCCTGCCATTAACTGGGAAAACTACTCGGGTACCAACACCTTTTCCCAACGATTTTTGGAATTCATAAATTCCAATGCCCTGGATCAACTAATTCATTGTCCCACCAGGGGCTCCAATATCCTATGACCTGGTCATTACCAACATATGAGATAGATGCTCTACACCAGTGGTCACCCCCACATTGGTCAGATCTGACCATATGCAAATCACCCTTGGCATCCACATCCCACCCCCACCCCCCAGTATGGAAACCTCCGTAAAAACCTTTTCCAAAGCCAACTTCATGCTACTCAAGTCAGAAGTAACAAACTTCATGACACCAATGCAGACGGGAGCTGAAAGTTCGACTGCTGAATCCTGCACTAAGGCACTGTACAAGCACATCCACTAGTGCATGAACCGTGCCATCCCAAATAGAACCAAGACGCTCTCCTCCAAAAAAAGGAAGCCAATCTGGTGGTCTCCTGTCATAAACAAACTATACAACAGAAGGAAGAAACTGTTGCAGAAAAGAGGAAAATCCCAGGATGCAAAAAACTCCCTTACCAGCCTCAGTAAGAAGCTGAGATCCCTCATCAAATCCTCCAAAGCAAGTTACGAAAATAAAATTGCCAAAGATTCCAAAGACAACCACAAGGGATTCTATAGTTATGTCAGGAATCTAGATGGCAATGCTCAGATCTGCTCTGAGCTACAACAGAATGACATTAAATATACTGATCCCAAGGATATTGCCAATATACTGGCAGATCAATTTAGTGCAAACTTCACCCCTCTCTCACCCCCTAAAGGGCCCATCTCAATACCAAAAGATTGCAAAATTCCGGTAATCACGACCACACAGGTAGAAATTGCACTCTCCAAAGCTAAGAATACAGCGTCCGTGGGACCAGACGGCATCCCGGGCTGTGTACTACATGAACTACAAAATGAACTGGCACATCACCTAAGTGTCATGTTTAATCATAGCCTCACCTCAGGCTTCGTGCACACTGAGTGGCGCACAGCTACAGTTATCCCACTCCACAAGGGAGGATCCATCTTGGATCCTGGGAACTACCGTCCCATCAATTTGACAAGCCTGATCTGCAAGGGCATGGAACGCATTATCATGGAACTTATAAACAAAGACATTGGCAATCTTCAAACACTGGACCCCACCCGGTTTGGGTTCGTGAAGGACTGATCTTATCTCCTGAACCTGATTGACTTCTTTGAATCAGTCTCCAGAGCTGTGGACGAGTGTAAGGCGGTCCACACAGCCTATCTGGACCTTGCCAAGGCCTTTGACACCATCCCCCACTCTGGAATCATAGATAAACTTACTAAGCTGGGCATAAATCCCTATGTCACTCGATGGGTTGCCAACTGGCTTACTGACAGAACCCAAACTGTAAAAGTAGCCGACTCCGAATCCAGCTCTAGACAAGTGACAAGTGGAGTACCTCAGGGTTAAGTCCTGGGACTGCTCTTGTTTGGCATCTACTTCTCTGAAGTACAGGCCAACACTAAGGGACTCTGGCTAACAAAGTTCGCAGATGACTGCAAACTGGGAGCCATTATTGAATCCCCAAATAATGTGGATATTCTACAAAAAGGCCTTACAGAAACAGATGCTTGGTGCCAGAGCCATGGGTTCAAGCTTAATGCCAAGAAATGTATAGTTATCCCCTTTGGGAAAAAACATGTGCCCATGAATTTCAACATAGGTGGCAGTACAGTAAATAATGAAAGTGTGATGAGAGACTTAAGGACACAGGTGGACAGTGGTCTCACCTTCGATAACCACATCACCACAACAGTCAGGAAATCCTTCTATGTGGCACAGCTCATCACTAAGGGCTTTAAATCCAGAAAAAAGTAGGTCATTGTCCCACTGTACACATTCCTCATTAAATACATTATAGAGTACAATGCCCCATTTGGTATGTACCTCACAAAACATCTGCAACAGCTGGAAAGGCCGCAGAAATACCTCACTAAAAGAATCACAGACCTAAAGCAGATGCCCTATGCTGACCGTCTAAAAAAACTCTAGCTACACTCTGTGGCATATCGTATACTCAGAGGCAATCCCTGCTTAACATACAGGGCCATGTCAAACCCTGAGCTGTTGGACATGCTTCACTTAAAGTTATCCCAATCCCTCAGAGCCACACGCTCCAGGGATCTAAACCTTGTCATCACAATGAACAAAATATGCTGGAGGGATAAGTTCCTGACCCAGAGACTCCCCATAGTCTGGAATAGACTGCCCATACATCTCAAGCAGAGCACCTCCTTGGCCCTTTTCAAAAGGAACCTTGACGATTGGATGGGAGATAGGAAATTCACTCTAGGGATCACGTCAGTCACCCTGCTAGACAGGGGTCCAGGGAGGTAAATATTGTGGGAAGAAATATCCAGGGAATTGTTATGGCTAGGCATGTATAGGCCCTAGGGCCGATAGCCTAGTAACAACCTATGAACCTATGAACCTATAAACTCACTAAACTAGGTATAAATCCCTATGTCACAAGATGTGTTGCCAACAGAACCCACACTGTGAAAGTAACAGACTCCAATTCCGACTTCAGACCAGTGACAAGTGGAGTACCACAGGGTTCAGTCCTGGGTCCTCTCCTGTTTGATATCTACTTCTCTGAAGTACAGGCTAATGCAGAAGATCGTTGGCTAACTAAGTTCGCAGATGACTGCAAACTAGGAGCCATAATCGAAATCCTAACAATGTGGACATCCCACAAAAGGGCCTAACTGAGACAGTTGCCTGGTGTCAAAGCCATGGCCTGAAGCTCAATGCCAAAAAGTGCGTTGTCATCCCCTTTGGTAAAAAACTCTGTACCCATGAACTACCACATAGGCGGTAGTCTACTTAACACTGAAAGTGTGATAAGAGACCTTGGGACACAGGCGGACAGTAGTATTTCCTTTGATAATCACATCACCACAGTGGTCAGGAAATCCTTGTACATGGCACACCTCATTGCAAAAGGTTTCTCATCCAGAAAAAAAAGAGGTCATTGTTCCCCTCTACTCATCACTCATTAGACCCATTATAGACTACAATGCCCCTTTTGGTATGTACCTCATAAGACATCTACAACAACTGGAAAGGCTGCAGAAATACCTTTCAAAGAGAATCACTGGCCTCAAACAGATGCCCTACACAGACCATGTAAAAAAACTCTAGCTTTACTCCGTCGCATATCGCCTACTCAGAGGCAGTCTCTGCCTAACATACGAAGCTATGTCAAACCCAGAGCTGTTGGAGATGCTCCACTTAAAGAAATCCCATTCCCTCTGAGCTGCACGCTCTAGGGACCTAAATCTTGTCACCACAATAAACATAACATGCTGGAGGGATAGATTCTTGTCCCAAAGACTTCCCATACTTTGGAAAAGATTACCTATCTATGTCAAACAGAGCTCCTCATTAGCACTCTTCAAGAAAAATCTTGATGATTGGATGGGAAATTCGCCCCGAGGATCACTTCTGTGGCTCTGCTTGACAGGGGCACAGGAAAATAATTTTCTTGGGTGGCGAAAGCCAGGGTACCTTTTTGGCTAGGCTTATATAGGCCCTAGGGCCAGTAGCGTAGTACCTACCTATGAACCTATGAAACACCTAAATGTTATAAAAAATAGAATAAGCTACTCAAATGCTACAAGCCTAAGCTTTTATTTTGGCAAAAAAAAGTGAAGTTCTGTCCTTTGCTCTGGCAATGGATTTACTTTGTCCTTTAAAATCTCACACATCTACAAAAAATGTCCCACTTAAGGGATCTGAAAAGGTGGCAACCCCATGATACTGCATTTTGTGAACTTTCAAGTCAGACAACAAATCTTTTATATTCCTGCCATGTGTGTTGCTGCTAAGTGGGCAGTCTTGTTTGCGCTGTAAGTAGTGAGAATTAATGTGTTGAGAGTGGTAGATTTCTTACTTCTTGCATTGCAGGTCATCCTTTGTATATCAGCATGATAAATGCTTTGTAAAGGCTAGCACTTTATTTGGTTAAATCTGCAGAGGTGCGGTTTGAACAAAGCCTTTCTTTAGTTATTTATACATTTGTTAATTTGGTAAGTGCTGTGGTCCTAAGACCCTTTTCAAGAACTACCTGGACCACCAGTCTAAGGAAAATAAAGCACAGAGGAATTAAATAAAAGGTAAATTAAGTAAGAAACTTGGTGTCTGCTGTTATAACGACATTTAGGCATAACCCGCATCATAGGTCACAGAGGAGAATGAAAAGAAAATGCAGTGGAATGAGAATCAACACACTGAGTAATAATGAAATACTGATACTAGCAAGGATGCAATGACAATCAAACACAGTAAAAACAATAGATTAAACAGCAAAGGTCGAAGTTCAAAGGGCAGTAATAGTGCTAGTCTGTCTGATGATAATAACACTAGCTACAAAAAAGTGAGATTGTATATGTGTAATATATATGCACCAGTTAATATTTAATTGTATAAGGAAGCAATATATGAGACTTGTCATACCAAGTACAGTATCCAGAATGAGGCATTTGTATAAAAGTGGTATTTAGTAAATATAAAAGAATTAGGACAACCAAGTAAATGAATGCAATGATTTAACTATGCTGGTATAGTGTGAGAGTAAGAATGTTACCCTGAGGTGACTATAAAACTTGATTAGAAGTTACAGATGCTAGTGGTAGGATTGTCTATGGAGTTTTGACAGTGTTGTCTAGTAGTAGGCCACTGTCAAAAGAAAACACATTTTTGTGATATTTAAATGTGTTTCTTTAAGTCGTTTTTAAAATTCTGCACGGGTCATGATGGATCTAATGTCTTAAGGAAGCTTGTTCCAATATTCCTTTGCAGTTTTGCAAAATGACCTCATGCATCTACTTTCTAGAGAAATATGAAGCTAAGAAATGAAAACAATAGCTATGTATTTATTTAATTTGTTAACTAGGTTGATAGGCTGTGTGACATTCCTCCTCTGGGCCAGTAATCAAGGAGCATCAGATCTCACCAGTGACACCATTGGGGAACGTTCACTTAGAACAAAAATGGATGCACACAGTATTTTCAGATGCAGCTCTCTGCACCAAGCACAATTTCCCTTAAGAGGACACAGGAAGCACACTCCAAACCTGGGGCCGGGTTTTCCTCTCCAGGCCCCAAATAAGACTTCACCTTTTGTCTGCAGGAAACAATGCTCTGTGTCCCTGTTCCCAGTAGCTGACGCACACACTTTTTGAGATTTGATTTTCACACACACACACCTGGGAAACACGGGCACAGATTTACCCACTATACTACCTTCACCCAGACTATAAGGTAGATCCACTGCTGCTTTAAGGCTATTACCAGGGTACCCAATTACTCTCAGTAAAATTAATACTTATACAAATGATAGTATTAACCAAGTGTCAAGACTTTCAGGAGCATGAAACCAAGTGCCACCGTATAAATGCAGTTACTCTCAAAGGTTAAAATATTTTCTAAAAGACCAGCCACAGTGAAATATTTAAACATATTTAATAATAAATAGTAAACTAGAAAACAAAAATACTGAATATCTATTTACAATAAACACCAGAGTTTCAATTCACAGTAAATATAAAAAGTAACGCAAATGGAAAGACTCAGACCTATATAGAAAACAAATACTTTTAGCTAATTTCACTATTTTCCTAAGTGACCAAAGAATTACTGTTCCCTAGTTAAGTTATTTACAAAAGCAAGGCAAGATGAAGTGGATGAGTGGTCTTGGTTGTCAGGTTCCCAAAAACAGAGTTCTGAGTGTCACTATCACATCTCTCACTAATATTTAAATAAAATTTCAGTGCTGGCTGTAAAATAACATCACTTCTCGTCACCTGATTCTATGGCTCCCACATTACCCCACTGACTAGAAGCTGAACCAGGATCTAGCACAGGTGTGTCACACTAGGATTTTGCTAATGGTTTTTCCAGCATCTGGAGACACTACAATAATTCCAACCCTTTCATCCGGCCTGTAGAGACTTACCAGCCATTTTCTGGCACACCAGGGTAGCAATTAGTTTACCACTAAAGGCAATAAGAGCTCAGTCCTTTCTCAGACATTGCACCTCTGGCTGCATTCAAGCCTGTGAGATAAAATCTTTATGGCCTTAACCAAGACATTTAATTTCTGGCTATTTTCTTAAGGCAAGCTGAGCTGACCTTGACCCCTTCCCTTCCAGCATTCTCTGTTAACATATATATATATATATATATATATATATATATATATATATATATATATAGTTCCTCATGCAGTGGTGGTGCGGTGGTAGCGTTGTCGCCTCACAGCAAGATGTTGTCCCGTTCAATTTTCAGCTAGAGTGTCTTCTGTGGAGACATGCGTGAATTGGCGTACCTTCGTTGAAGGTTGTGCATTAGGGCCGGCAACTCAGCACGTAAAAATTAACTGCCAATCATTAGTGGACCGGAGTTCCGCTGTGGCAATCCCTAACCGGGAAAAGCCAAAAGACACAACATTTACAGTAGTACAGTCTGATATAAATGAATATTTATTTTCTGTCCAGCATGAACCACTGTTGATGCATTTTTAACACAAGCAAATTTAAAAATACATTTTTAACACAAGCATCTGTGCAAATCAGTTTGATATATAAATGACATAAAATTCTTTACAGAACTCCAACTAGTTATGCTGACATATGTGACACATGCACTGTCCTGCTGTCTCTGACACACCTGGCATTACCTCACATCATCACATCTCTCCCCCTTGAAGGCTCAAGCTAGCTTTTCAAGTGACCCTGGAGAAACATTGCTTGAGAGAAATGAGCGTGTCTGGGAATAAATTAATCCATACCCTGTTTTGATATCCTATCTGCTTTGGCATTGCTGAACCCACTACAGTACTGTACTGTCATGTCATATATCTGCAACCATAGGCTGCACTTTAATAACTTGGCATTTTGCTGGCTGGCTCAATTTAGCAATGTTAAGGGATTGTGGTCTGTAACCACAGTGAATTTCCTTCCATAAAGACATGGCTGAAGTTTTTGTAGTGCCCATACTATGGCTAGGTATTCTTTTTCTGCAGCTGCATAACATGACTATCTTGGTTGGAGTCTATGGCTGAGATATACAACAGGGTGCTCTTTTCGCTCTGAGGAAACCTGGCTAAGTACAGCCCCCAGCCCATGGTTTGAAGCATCTACCTGAACAGCAAATTCTTTGCTGTAATCTGAACTGGCTAGCACAGGGGGTCCTCTCAAAGCCCCTTTAAGCTTTTGGAATGCCTGTTCGGAGGCTGGAGTCCACACTACCTTATCTGGCCTGTTTTTCCTCCTCAGGTCTGTGAGAGGAGCAGCTGTTGTACTATAATTGGGAATGAGCTTTCTATAGTACCCCGCTGTCCCCAAGTATGCCCTCACCTGTTTTTTGGTAACAGGAGCAGGCCATGCCCATATAGCTTCCACTTTGGCAGGTTCTGGCCATATCTTACCACTCCCCACTCTATGCCCCAGGTAGGAGACCTCTGCCATACCAACCTGACACTTACTGGGGTTAATGGTCAACTCTGCCCTTTGCAATCTGCCCAGGACCTCCCTGACATGCTGAAGGTGGTCTTGCTAGGAATGGCTGTAGATAGCAATATTGTCCAGGTAAGCAAGGGCATAATCTCCTGCTGCAGCTAGGATATGAACTACCAGCCTCTGGAAGGTTGCTGGGGTATTTTTCATCCCAAAAGGCAATCTTTGTGAACTTGGATAATCTGAAAGGAGTCACAAAGGCTGACCTCTGTGTAGCAGTGGGAGACAAGGGCACCTGCCAGTAGCCCTTGATCAAATCAGCAGTGGTCAGATACTTGGCCCAACCCAGCCACTGTAAGACTTTGTCTGTTCTAGGCATGGGGTAAGCATCTGACTCTATGTGATTGTTTAGTTTTCTGTAGTCCACACAGGACCTGGTGCTGCCATCCTTCTTTGGTACCAGCCCCACTGGGGAGGCCCAGGGACTGCTAGACTCCTGGATTACTCCCAGTTCCAACATCTCCTGTATCTCCTCCCTGACAGTCTGTCTTACTCTCTCAGGCAGCCTGTAAGGGGCCTTCTTGATAAGTCATTGGGTTCCTGTATCCACATAGTGTTGCACCAGGTGGGTGCATCCAGGTTTCCCAGCGAGCATGTCCCCACACTCCTGTAATACTGCTTGAATTTCTCGAACTTGGGTAGAGGATAGAGGATAGCCACAGGGACATTGCTACCCCTTCCACCGAGCCTTACTGAGGAGATCAGTCACCAGATCCCTCTCAAACTCCTCCTGCCACCCACTGCAAATACTTAGCACAAGTGTCTCCCTATCATGGTAAGGCTTCATCATCTTAACATGGTACATTTTTTGCCCCTACCTCCTTTCTAGCAGTTCTACCATGTAGTTAACGTGATTGACCTTCCTTACGACTTTGAAGGGTCCTTCCCAAGTGGTAAGAAAGGTCAGTGATGTTAACTACATGGTGCAGTTTTTGCCCCTGCCTCTTATCTAGCTGTTCTCCCATGTAGTTAACATCACTGACCTTCCTTGCCACTTTGAACGGTCCTTTCCAAGCTGCCTGCAGCTTATTGTATCTAACAGGAATGAGATTCCTGCTGTACCAGACCGGTTTTTGCTGTTGGACTCCTGCCACATTCTCCTGGGCCAAGCCCATGAGTTCCCTAAGCCTTGTCCTGAGGTTTAGGACTTATGTCACAACCAATTCCTTGTGGGATTCACACTCACCCTCCAACTCATCACAAATCAAATCCAAGGACGCCCTCACCCTATGCCCATTCAGTAACTCAAAGGGTGAAAAAATGTGGATTCCTGAGGTACCTCTCAGTATGCAAACAGCAGATGGGGCACATATTTGTCACACTCTCTCTTAAACTCATATGCAAATGCCTTTAACATGGTCTTTAGTGTAGAGTTTAACCTCTCCACAAGACCATTAGTCTGTAGTTGGTAGGGTGTGGTCTTTAAGCGCTTCAACCTACAGTGCTCCCAGCAGGTCTGACATGAAATTGACACCTCTGTCAGTCAGTATTTCTCTCTGGAAACCTACCCTGCTGAAAATCTCTAACAAAGCATTTACCACCTTCTTTGCCTTGATGGAGGACAGAGCCACCACCTCATGTTATCTAGTAGCATAATCTACTACTCCTAGGATATATTTCTTCCTATGAAACTTGGGGTATTCAGAGGCCCCACAATATCCATAGCTACCCTCTGAAATGGCTCCTCAATCATAGGCAAAAACATGAAAGGAGCTTTGACGTTGTCCCCTCCCTTGCATACTTTTTGGCACTGCTCACAAGTCCTGCAGTACCCTGTTACATTGTTTGCAATCCCAGGCCAGGAAAAGTTCTGCATAATATGCCTTTTGGTACACTTTATGCCCATATGACCTGCAAAAGGAATGTCATGGACTATGGCTAGAAATGCCAGATGGTAGGCTGTGGGCACTGCCAACTGCTGTATTATGTCAACCTCTAGCCCTCCCTCAGGGGTCCACTGTCTTTACAGTAACGCTTTGTTCTTTTTTAATTTCTGCAAGTCTTTTGGGTTTCTAATACCATGATGGGAATACACCCCATTTCTAAGTCAAAGAATGATTAAAGTTCACAAAATTTGCATTGTTTCAGTCTTTGATGTCATCTAGAAGTGCTGTTCGCAGCACCTGCTGTGTGCCCAGTAATGACTCCTTCTGCAGTTCATATGGAGTTACATGTATTGGTTCAATATCTAAATACAGTTGTAGATTCTTTTTTATAAGACCCGTTGCTCCTACTACTATTGGAACTGTCTGGGTGTCTTTCTTTCACATTGCTTTCGTTTCCGCCTGCAAATCCTGATATTTTATGACTTTGTGTCTGTCTGTACACAAGACGCTGTAGTCACTGGGAGTAGTGATTTCAGTGATCAATGCTATTTTGTCTTCTTTTCATGGACTTTCTGTATCTGGTTTTCCTCACATCTGTCTTTTGAACTGTTGGTAATGAGTGACCCCATGTGATGTAGACTTCATAATTTTCTATGATGCTTTGTGGCTCATGTTTCCAGTGTTTTTCACCCAGTTCAGTACCATAATGTTTGCACAATCCCCAGTGCAATAGTCTTGCCACCTTATTGTGCCTTTTAGTATACAGTCCTTCTGCCATTAGTATGTCACAACCAGCAACAAGGTGTGCAACTGTTTCCAATTCTGTTTTGCAAAACCTACATTTATCTATTCTCCCAGATGTTCAATGGAGTTTGTAAGCCAACATGTATGTATCCCACTATCTTGGGCCACCAATACTAACCTTTCATCTTTTGGTTTGAATTCACCTCTTCCTGTGTTCGATCCTGATCAACATGGAGTTTTCTATACTTGCAACTATATTTATGCATTTTTCACATTTCTTGCCGTCTAAGTTGATCCTTCACCTTATGTTCTTTCTTTTGTTTTTTGGCACATTCAGTTGCTGCCTGATTTTTCTTTACTTCTGGTTTGATTTCCATTCCCACTTGATAACGATATTCTTGTGCTAGACTAAGCAGTGAAGTAATCTTAGATTTATTGTCCTCATGTTTCAAAACTTTCGCTATTTTTGGGTCTTGTGAGGTCAGCCAGTATGTCTACATTCCCACGATTGCAGATCTATACATGTAATCGATTTCAAGGAGGCCCATACCTCCTTCAAAACAGGGAATATATAATCTTGGTATGCACGGATTTTTATAAATCATTTGATGAGCATGAAGCATCCTTCTTGTTTTCCTATCTAATCTGTCCAACACCTTTTGGGGCCAGTCAGTCACTCCAAAACTGTAAGTTAGGACAGGAAGAGCAAATTGGTTTACAGCTTGAATTTTTTCCTAGATGTCAACACTGTTTTCAGAATTAATTTAAGTCTTCGAAAATATTCCTTACAAAACTTTATTTGCATTTGTTCATGTTTTATTGTCGCTCCTTCAGTTCCCAAATATTTATACACTCCGTTTTGCTCAAGTTCTTTTATATCACATTCCTGTCCCAAACTGATATTTTCTTGGTGCTGCAGCTTTCCTGCATTAAAAGTTGCTTTTGCACATTTATCAAGACCAAATGACGTTCTTATATCATCTGAAAAAGTTTTAACTACTTCCTCATCTGATGAGCTGTACAATTTTAAATCATTGACAAAGAGAATATGAGAATTCTCTACACTTTGTTGTTTTCTGGGAGCCAAATTATAGCCATGGCCTGATCTGTTAAGTAGACAGTTCAATGGGTTAAGGGCAAGACAGAATAGCAGCGGTGACAGGGAGTCATCCTGGAATATCCCCTTTGAATTTTTATCCCTGGAATAATAATTTGTCCTTTATCATGGCTTAATTGCAAAGTGGTTTGCCACTGTTTCATGGTCATTATCATGTAATTGATCAGTGTAGGGTATATCTTATACATTTTTAAGCACTCTTTTATCCATGAATGTGGATACTGTCAAATGCTTTTTTGTAGTCAATCCATGCCATACTTAGATTCTTCCCCTTTTTGCAGTTCTCCAGTATGACGTTATTTAACAATAAATGATCTTTTGTTCCATATTACTTTCTTTTATTGCCCTTGTGTTCTATTGCCATAATTGAGTTTTCTTCTAAATGACTATAAACTCTGCTGGCATCGATTCTGGTGTATAGTTTATACATTGCTGAAAGCAAGTTATTGCTCTATAATTTTTAGGGTAGCTTGCAGGTTCACTTTTATAGCTTGCAGGTTCACTTTTAAGTAGGAGCATTGTTTTTCCTGTTGTTAACCAAGCTGGTGTCTGTCCGAGATGTCTCTGGCTGTTACTTCATTCCATTTCATATGCTGTACCTTTCAACTTCTTATTCTTTCACTTCTTCTATCCATTTAGTATCTTTGTCATGTTCCACAGGATCTTCATAAATACTGCTCCAAAATTTATCTATTTCTTCTTTTTTGGTGGTCTTTCAATTCCTTTTACCTTGTTTCCCACATCTCTATAAAACTTTTTTTTGTCATCAATAAATTGCTTATTTTGTACCTTCCTTTATATTTATCTGTGTATCTTCTTAGTTTTTCTGCCTGTGCTGATATTTTTAGTTTATTGTTTGCAATAGTGCATGATAAATCCTGATCCATTGTAATACTGTGCATTGCTTTTATCATGTCTGTATTTCTGAGTATTATTGTTGATTTATTCTCTCTTCTATACTTTTCTAACAGTGACACTTCTTGTCTTAATTGCTTTATAGGTTTCTCTATTCGATACTTCCATGATAGTATTTGATTTCTCCCCTTCCTTTCCCTTAGTACCCTGTGCTCTTGTGGTAGAATTTTATCTGTTATTAATTTAGCTGCACAATAATATGTCCTGTTTACTTCTGTTATATCGCATGGATCTTTATGGACAGTCCTAATTACTGTGTTGATTTGTTTTATCAAACTTCTAACTTTTGGTGTTTTATTGACCTTCTGCAGTCTATTTCTTTCATTGATCTTAATATGTCTATCTATCTCTATTAAACCAAGCAGCTCTTCTCTTAGCTCATTTTCTTCTAAACTGAGGGGACATTTTTTGTTCTCTACATCCTGTGGGCATTCTATAGAAAGTTTTGTAGCATCTTGGTGCAGTAGTGCAGTGGTGCAGCGGTAGCGTCGTCGCCTCACAGCAAGAGGTTCTCCAGTTTGATTCTCAGTTGGAGTCCATTCTCTGTTTATGTGGGTTTCTTCCAGATGCTTTGGTTTCCTCCCACATCACAAAGACATGCATCTGGAGCATTTCTCTCTGGGCCTCCGCTGAAAATTGGCTTTGTTCCAAGTCAGACCTTCCCGGTAAATAAATAAAAAAATATTCTTGTGGCACATTCGCTTCAATTCCATCCTGTGTCATCCATTGCTCTGTCATATGGGAGCTCACTGGACTATCACTCCTCAACATTGACTGTCAGAGTTGCCACAGTTTTCTGTTCCTTCCCTTGCTGTCCAGCTTCAAGTGAACATTTATACTAGTTTCCCTGTGAAAGGTTCCAGTATACAAACTCCCCTTTTCCTTGAGAAACAGGTGCCTCCTTTGCTACCTCCCTCAAGCCTTATAATGTAGGGTCAGAGAGCTGAGCCTTTCCCAAATCTACATTTGTGATCCTTCCCAGCTCCCCTTCCTTACGAAGTCTTGTATCCTGACAGTGGTGTCTCACTGTCAGCCTGGGTACTACCACTCAACTCTGCCCTTACAGTCGCTCTGTCCAAGGGAGCATCAGTACCCACAAGCAGCTGTGGCTCACCTTCAGGCTCACTGCTACAGGGTAGCTCCCTCCCTGAAATAACCACATTACCAACCCTGACTTCTGATGTGGGGTCTGTCTGGATCTTCTCAGGCTACCAGACCCACATGCCTGTCTCCAAACCTGAGTGCATGTAACTGCATGCATACAAGGTTCTGCATTATCAAACTAATTTCCTATCAAGACATCTGCAGATATATCCTCAAACACACCTACTTGCTTGCTTCTTTTTCTGCCCTCCCAGTCAAGGTGAACCCTGGCCAAAGGTATTTGGAATAGGGTCCCTCCTAAAGCTCTGACTAGAGTGGACTGCCCAAGCAAGTACCGCTCCTCTTTAACCATTGCAGGATTCACAATGGTTATGTCAGAGGTTGTGTCTCTCTCTTATCAGTGACTTGTTTTTCACTCACTAAGCTAAGATATAAACTCCAGAGATAGTCTAGTAGCCCTGTTGTCTCCAGACAACTTACCACTGGCATACTATTATTCCCACGTGCTGGCTTCCCCACCTTTTGTTCCCCACCTTGATTCCGTGGACATCTGTATGCTATATGGCCCCACTGGTTACATTTAAAACATCTAACCCTTGATGGTGGCCATGTACCTGAACTAGTGGCTTCCCATGTTACTGGTAGACTCTGTTGGGATGGTTTAGGCTGCCCACAATGAGTTCCCTTATATCCATGTGCAGCACTGGGTATCCCCTTCTTGTGCAGTGGTACCCTGCTTGCTTAATACAGATCCCCCCCCCCCCAGCTCATCTGCAGAATTACATTCCCAGTCTGTCAACCAGATTCTTATGTCCTCAAGCAAAGGGTAAAGGGATTGTTTCCTCACCGAAAGGTCTGCCAGCCTTTCAAAAGTGGTGACTTGACACCCACTCACCCACCTATGAAAATAAGTGCTTCGCTCAGCAGTGTAATCACATACACTTATACCTGCCTTGCATCTATGCTCACAAAATTTTTTTCTGTAAGCTTCAGGTGTTAACTTAAAACATTGCAATAACCATTTTTTAACCTTGTCATAATTTAAACACTCAATATCAGACAATTTAGAAACAGCAGTTACAGCTTTGCCATATAGTAAGGGCATCAGGAACCATACCCAGAGCCCTTGGTCAACATCATATTGTCTACATACTCTTTCAAATATGTGAATAAAACTATGAAAATTATCACCTTTTTATACTGTGGATGAAATGTACTGACCTTTGTTGATTCTGGGGTTCAGTTATTCCCTTCCCCATTACCTCCATGTTCCCGTTGAACAGTCAGCGTGTGCCTCTCATGCTGACACTGCTTCTCATTTTCTTCAGCCTCCAAACGCTGCAGTCTCTCATTTTCTTCAGCCTCCAAATGCCACAGCCTGTCTGCCAATTCTAATTCCAAACATTTGGCCTCCAGTTCAAGTCTCTTTAACTCCAGACTGGCTGGTTTATAGATTATTTGCAACTGTGACCAATAGGCAGTTACAGTGTAAATATGCATTTATAAAAATGCTGATGGGTTTACAGTACGAGACTTTCATTGCATAAAACGTGTGATGTTGCAGAACAGTTATTTAAGTTATAGCATATAAGTGTCATCAAAAACATTCCATTCCTGATATTTCTGAGGCATACACATAAGAGATTTTGATAAAGTATATACTAGTCCATCTTAATATTTATTTTGTAATCACAACCTTTATGCTCTCAGTTGTATGGTAAATAGCGCTCTGCACAGGTCCATTTTCAGTGGAGGCCAGGGGAGAAAAGCTCCACAAATCAGAAAAACAAATAGTATATAGCATGTTACAAATTTTGCAAAGAAAAATTACAGTCAAAAGCAGTTAGTCATAAATCAAGTAACAAATACAGACATAACAGCACTATTAGTCCTAACAGAGAGATAATGCATCACTGCTGTAGGCTCAAGTGTAAGAGATCATCAGCATAATTGCTGGAGTGAGAAGTGTATAGCAGCTGCATAAGATTGTTAAAGTGTAAACCAGAACAAAAACCTAATTTTTACTATATTGTCTGTATATATACATTCCAAGGACATTGACCTATTAATACACCATGAGGTATAAGAATTTTCGGGAAAGATTAGGAGTGTGAGAATAATGGAGGAGGGTCGAACCTGGTGTAGTGCAAGAACATAGCCAGCTATTAATGAGATGGGTTTTTTAATGATTTTTTTAAACTGTGTGAAGGAAGTGATAGTAGGTATGTGACTGGGTAGATTGTTCTAGATTTTAGTTACATAATTTAAGAAGAGGGAGTTCCCTGCTGTATTATTTTACTGGAACAAAGAGTCCTGTTACTGTTGTGGAGGTGAAGTAGGTTTTGTAATGTAGGGTTTTTTTCAGGTTGATACAGTATTTTATGGGCCAGAGAGAGCTGATTGTAGTGTAATGGTTGGGGAAGTTCCAGCCAGTTGAGCTGCTTCAAGGATGAGCAGTGGTGAGATCTAAATGGGGAGTCTGAGGCGAATCTAGCGATTTTGTTGTAGCAGGCGTCAATCTTAACTAGGTCTGATTTTCTAGAGTTGGTAAGAATAGGGGAGGCATAGAGGAGTGTGGAAATAAGGTGAGTGTGCAGTATGGTTGCTTTTGTTTGTTGGGTAAGGAATTGTTTGCTACTATAGAGGGTACCTAGTTTTTTGTGGACTTTCTTGATGGTCTGGAAGATGTGAATATCAAATCTTAGATCATTATCAATCTCTATACCAAGGAGTTTGGTATGCTCTGTGGGGGGATAGTAGTTTTATTGCTGGATATTATATTAAAGGTGGTAGTTGAAGAGGAGGACCTAGTAGGTTTAAAGAGCAGTTGTGTGGTTTTAGCAGGGTTTAGTATAAGTTGGATATTGGATAGCCATGATTCAGTAGAGAGGAAAAAAGATTCCTGTGTTAATGTGTGAATTTCCTGTAGTGAGGAAGCTGCACAAATTAATGTAGTGTCACCTGCGTACTACATGACAGATCCATTGGGAGTGGAGGAATAGAGCTTGTTGGTATAGAGAGTGAAAAGAAGTGCGCCTAATATGGAACCCTGGGGAACACCAACAGTGACTGGAAGAAGGGGTCAGAGTTCTTGTTTCTACAGAAATGCTTGCTGATGTCCAGCTATATATCTTTAGAACCAGGCTGTGGAGAATTGAGAAAGTGCTAATTCAGGTAGTTCTTTGATAAGAATGTCATGTCTAACCAATCAAAGGCCTTTGATAGGTCAAGAAAGGTGGCAGAAACAAATTTACCATTATTTCTATGAGTGTTTACTGTATTAGTGAAGGACAAAAGGGCAGTGGTGGTACTATGGAAGGGGCGAAAGCCGTGCTGAGTATTTGATGGGAGTTTATGTGTATGCAAGTTGTCTAACATTTGGAAATGTATGCACTTTTCAAGGATTTTTGCTAAAGGGGATAGTACTGCTACTGGTCGGTAGTTTGTAAGTTCTGTGGAGTTACCTCCTTTATGCAGGGGGATTATATGAGATATTTTCCAAATTTCAGGGACAATGGCCTCTGAAAGGGATCTATTAATTAGAATGGCTATAGGGTATGCCACTGCATCGGCAGCAGTTTAGGAATTCCCGTGGTAATTTGTCAGCAGCCATTGTCGTGGCTACTGTAGTGGAATAAAAGATAATACCCAAGTATCTTTGTCGTAAACTTGTGCTGCTACAGAGATTAATCTGTGATTCAGAAATGCATAGTGTGTGTGTGTGTGTGGGGGGGGGGGGCTCCTAAGCTTTTTAGGTGTTCAAAATAACATTGAGTTTGTTTTGCTCCAATTATTACTAAATACAGTTTAAGTAGCTAGTTCCAAATATTGCTGACGTTGTTTTATAGGTTTTGTTGATGGTTTGACAGAACATATGTTGACTGAAATATTATGATGCCATCAGCATAGAGTGTACAGATTATAGTGGCTAGATCTAATGACAGATTGTGAATGAAAACAGAAAAGTAAGGGTCTTAATACAAATCTTTGTGGGACCTCTGCTGAAAGTATTCTACTTTCTGACATGCTGTCCTGGGCTGAAGCTTAATTGTTTTAGTTTAGAAGATGGGTTGGAAAGCACTCTAATGCTGTATCACTAATGCAGAAATTAGTTGAAGCTTGTAGTAGCAGTGGACAGTGTACTGATTGCAGTGCCTGTATTAAGTCTATTTACAATGCTTCAGTAACTTTGCCATTTTTCATAGCTTTGTAAGAGTGATTGGGTACTATGTAAATAGTCTGAATACCATATTTCTTTCTGAATCCATGTTGTTTATCTGATAGTAGGCTAAATTTGATGTACAGTCCATTAACTGGCTGTAAAGCAGTTCTTCCATAATTCTATTAATATGACAAAGTTTAGCAATATAACTATAATCAAATACATTTTTGGGAATGACTATACTTTTAACTTATGTAAAAGTGTTAACAAGTTGAATTGATTCCTTGGGTCTATATTTGCCACCTGATGTGACGGAGTAAGTCACTTAATGAGACACGGTTTTCTGATCACCCCTCAGAAGAGGCACATATGTACAGTGGATTTGCCAAGTAAATAAATAAATAAACTGGAAAATAAAAAAAGTAAACATTACACAGATGGCAAGAGAGCATGGTAAGAGGTCTGAATCAAATTATATTGCTTCCAACTAATCCATGGTTTTAGAAAAAAATGAGAACCACTTAGGCTTCTCCATGAAGGACTAATCTCCTCCCTCTCAAAAAATATTGATTACTGGGTAATTACAAAACACAATCAAGAATACTCATTTGCCTTCCAAAAAAGAGCTTCTTGCTCCATCTTGCACATACAGTATGTATTTCAAGCTCCAGTTAAAGAATACTGAACAGAAACAGGAATTAATAACTTCATACACACAGGTAGAAACAAATAAAGTCATCTTCCAGAATAAATAAGCTATTTTATTCTGGTAGTGTTGTGCTTGTTTCTGGTATATTCATCACGACTTATGTGTTATTGTTAAGCTATATGTTTCTGGCCTGCCTTTTGTCTGTGCATCATCCAAGAATAAGGGACTGCAAATTACCTCTGACTGAAATCAGTTCCTGCGGAAAACTGTGGCTTATGTAGTTCAGGCTTACTGGTCACACATTTATTATTTGGCTTGCATGCTGGCATTTAATATGAGATTCCTGTATCGCAATTGTTCGAGCTTTAGCGCTCAAGGCTGTAGCTGCTGATATGATGTTACTTGCTCCATATAGAAGTGACATGTGCCTCAAAATGTATTGTGTTCTTTGTTGTCTAAGCTTGTAGAATTATGGAGAAAGAGTGAAACAGGTGTCCTGTAGTTGCTTCTGATTTTGTGACCTTACAGTGAGAATAATAAATTAATGGGGGTATGAGGTGCAAGGGGTTTGTCCACTATCCAATAAAGTTTTCTTAAATTTGCTCATAAACATTATAGCTATGACTATAAGCGATTTCATGGTTTGTTTATTCAGACTTTCAGCTTTGTGTCATTTTTGCCCAGTGTTTATGATACAAGGAGCTTGTGCCAAGTAGACATAATGGAGCCGTATTATTTAGTTTAAATCTTTGACTGGATTTATCCACAGTGAACACCTTCAGCTGTGATCTGAGGGTAAAAAATACAAGCATGTGTAGTATACATGCAATATTGTTGCAGAACATAAAATGACGTACTATAAACATAACAATGAAAACAGCAATGAAGTAGCATCAGCAATAGGTGGGAATAAAGCTTAAATGATTAACACAGAGAATATAAACAAACTCTATGTGATATACAACATTTAAAGGCATAACGCTGATATGTCAAGGTAAGGCATTATTTCAGTGGTATGCTTTAATCTAGAATTTCCAACAGTTCAGAAACATGGGGAGTGTAGAACAGAGCTGGGCAAACTTTCCTGTCCTCGCAATGTTAGAGGGCAAATATCATTTTTTTAAACCATTGCTGTCTTTGAAAAACCCAGGTCTGTTGACACTTGGCATAAGATACAAATAATACAACTCTCTTGAGAGACATGGGCTTGTCTGTTTGCTAACTAGTTGAGTGTCAGCAGTTAACAGCACCACTGAGCCTATATTGTACTTTTTACAGCACAGATACAAGTAGTGATATTTCTCTGTTCAATAGGAATGTCTTGATATATCACACTATCTTAATAACATTACTGGCAGCCATATTATCTCAACAACACTGCCACCAGCTGTACCAACTCTTCTAGTCTCTCTCCCCAGGTAAATACTGAAGCAATCTGTAAATAATGTACAAACTATCTGTGCTGGAACTGTGAGACATCTGCACAGTGGTCATCCCCAGTTATAACCTGCCTTGTGCCAGTAAACAGTAAGGATGTTTCTTAGACAATGTTCTGTCATTGTCTGTTTTTTTAGTGACAGTCATTAATGTTGATTTATCTTGGTCTACCTCATAATAAAAGCAACATTCCAAGATGGATTACCTGAATTGGTAATGCCGTACTTGGACAACACTTGATGTACTTAAACAAGAAGGCTGATGTATGCAACTGCCAAAACTCTAGTTTAAAACCTATAACTTAAACAAGCTCCTAACACAGTATTATTGCCATGGGTTTGCGGATGGTGGTGTTAGAACTCTCCCAAGTGCTCATACAGGAGCTATTCTTCCATATCCCCCTTTAGTATATAAGCCACATTCAGGTTTGCAGCACTTAAGGAGAAGGTTAGATATAGATGGAGGAGTACATCTTGTTTGTCAACAGAGACCCTATTTTAATATTGCTTAAAGTGTTGAGTTTCATTCTAGTATATTGATAGTAAGAACACACATCATTGTCTTGGCTTTGGGAAGTCAAATTTCGGCTGAGTTTACTTTGAGATCTGCAACTGTTGCCTATGGGATACCCAGATCCTTCAGAATGTGTGAATACCTGCTTGTGAAAATTTCCATAAGAGCATTTTCTACTATGACTCTGAGTGATTTACCAAACTGTTGATATTCTAAGTAGCTTGTTTGTGTTAAAGCTGCATAGTGGTAAGACATTTATGCAATACACCTTTGCTAAGATGCAAATACTGGAGACTTTCTGAGAAGGTAAACAAGGATGAGACTTCTATAATATCTTCAAAGGGATTTTACAAGGTAGGCTGTCTACCTTTAGCCACGCCTACTGTATTGTCCCTGGAGAAAACATGTAGGCAGATTACACCTTGATGTGCAAGTCTTGGACACTAGTTTCATTACAAAAGTAGTCCTCACTTTCCTGTACACTACATGTAAACCATCACTGATTTTTGTGACACTCTAAACAATTTCACATTTTTATAACAAGGCTGCCATTAGCTAGATAGGGTGAACTAGAGCGTATGCCTTATATTACCAGTGGAAAATGAAAGCATGTCAGTCTTAAGGACTGTCTGTAAGACCATGGAACACTTCTGTCACCCTCCCATGGTAGATTTAAAGATTAAAGATTTCCTAAACTGTTAGAAGAGCATTTATTTCAAACAGTAGAGGTGTCATCACCTGCGTGTGTGTGTGTGTGTGTGTGTGTGTGTGTGTGTGTGTGTGTGTGTGTGTGTGTGTGTGTGTGTGTGTGCGTCTGTGTGTGTGTGCGTACGCGTGTGCGTGCATGTGTGCGTGCGTGTGTGTGTGTGTGTGTGTGTGCGTGTGTGTGTCTGTGTGTGTCTGGGTCTGCGTGTGTGTGCGTGTGTGCGCATGTGTGTGCGTGTGTGTGTGTGCGTGTGTGCCTGGTCAGTACAGTTTAAATGAGCAGTGCATTTTTTAAACAGAGCAGAGTGTTTTGGTAGTTGAAAAGCTTTACAATTATCAGTAAAATGATTATTTTTTTTTTACTTTGAAACAAAATAAAGCTAATGAGTTTAGGGAGGATCCACCTATTTCTTACACTATGTGTTACATTCCTTTGAGATGCACTTAATGATAATACTACCAGTGACTACACTGTTTATCTAGTACAATATAGCGTAGTGAAGACTAAAGGCGGAGATAACATATGGTGTTTGCTACTTTGTTTTACATAGGTCTTTCTTCAGGGAGTGTGAAAGGAGTTCTGTCTCCCTGCATTGCTTGTCTTTGATGAGGTACAGGGTGCCGTAGGTCTGTAGACTCAATTTTTAAGCTTATGGCTCACCAGCCTTCAGAAAGCTTTTGTCAATTATTACTATTTTTCCAAGAATAAAAAAGAACAATCTGATTACATTTGTGTTCTTATGTATACACACACACACACACACACACACACACACACACACGTGTGTGTGTGTGTGTGTGTGTGTGTGTGTGTGTGTGTGTGTGTGTTTGTGTGTGGGAAGGAGTGGCCCATGTTCAGCTATTGAAAATAAAAAAAACGCAAATGAATAAATACCAAAATTTTAAACATTGAAAGGTGAAATTAGCGAACAAATACTTCTATGAAAATCTTCTTCTTTTGGCTTTTTCCCGGTTAGGGGTCGCCACAGCGGATCACTGTCTGCTAATGATTGGCAGTGGAGTTTTACGGTGTCGAGTTGCCAGCCAGGCGCCCAATCTTCCACGGAAGGCACATACATGGACACACTCACGCATAGGGCCAATTTAGAGTGTCCAATCCACCTACTAAATTCATCAAATGGAGATAGTTGCCCAACAAGCAGGAAGTAACACGGCACAAAAGGTAACTAAAGGGAAACCTTTTAAATTTACCCTGTTCCCTACTGTAGTTCAATCTTGCAGTTGATATATATATCTAGGGGGGCTATGGAGGGCAAAGCCCACACTTGGTTGGTTGTGTTTGTGATGTTGCCTGACTATGGCCATTCAGTGAATTTATTATCATTGATGCAGTTGCTTGTTAATTTTACCTTTCAATGTTTCACGTTTGGTATTTAGCCGTTCATGTTTTTTTGTTTTCTTAGCTGAACATAGACCCATGTGTATGTCTGCACATGTGTGCATGCATGCACATGTATCAAAACTGTATGGATCTTATTCTGTAATTCTGTATGACATTGTGTAATGCAGTTATCATTTCATTTTATTACTGATAATTATTTTTAGTATTAGCTTTAGGTTACCTGATCTAGTGTTAGCTCCTGCAATAGTGCATTCCTGGCACAGACTTTCAAATAGAACCAGTTTAAGCATTGTCTTAATAGACCAGACAGAGGTTACTTTTAAGTAGTCTATAAGAAACAGAATATGGGCGATAATTCCTGAAGCCTTTCATACTGATTCTGCCTCCCCAGTTTTGACAGGGTCATGAATTCCTGATGAGTTAAAACCTATTTGATCCATTTAAATGCTCCAGCTTCTGATGCACCATTTAGTTTTTCATGCATTGTTTTAGTTGAGGGAGTTGTTTCAGAGCATCTTGCTGTTTGAAATAGTTATAATTAAACTGAACTCTCTCAGTATCACAAAATGCATCCATTAACAGAGAGTGTTACAAAAACAGAATAAAAGGTCAACACCAACAACATGCAAACATAACAGCAACTGTTATGTCCCATGAAAGAGACTTTTAAAAAGAACTTTCATTGCTAACAGATATCATTAATACTACTTAAGTATCACAGATGAAAATAAAACACAAGGCAGCACAGTGGGAAAAATTAATAAGTTAAAAATATCTGTGAATCCTACTGTCAAAGGAATGCAAAAAAGTCAGCATCGACATTTTAAGTACTCAACTAAATAAAAGAGCAGGTGTGCAAAACACTGTAGAACTGGAAAAATTAAAGATGAAAGGCTATGTAGTACAAATAGGAATGTATGAAAGAATGCTTTTCGGTGGAAATAGGAGTGAATTTGTGTAAAGCTTTCCATGTTGAGTTTAGTGGGTGAGGCCAGGTGCGGAGTAGAAGGGTACCTTTTGTAATTAAATTTGAACATTAAGTTCCTGTGATGTTTTCCCCACTCCCATTGTAACACCTTTTCTCTATGGTATATATCCTAAATATATAATTAAACCATGCAAATCATATACCAACATTTTAATATTTGAAGAAACTGAATAGCTAAAAGTATAACAAAGATTCATCACTCTGACACAGGTTACTTTCTCTGCTGGCTTAATTTGTACCCTTTTTATTTCAGTTATATGTGTATGATGGTGAGAGAGCCTGGGTCCCTGAGCTCAGCAAAATATTTTCTCGGTACCAGTTGTGATGTACCAAATGCAGTATCTGTTGTAATTGTCATAAAATGTGTTATTTTTAAGTATGTTATTGTGTGGTATAAATATATAAATAATAGTGCTTCTTTAAGAGGAGTTGGGTAATGACAGATATTAGAAAGAGGAACACTTTTTTTATGTTGAGATATGATTAATTATGAGACCAATTATATAATTTATTGTATTATAAAAGGAGGTGGTAGATTTGCTAGAGATTCATTAAGGTCTTAAGGAGGAGACCAATTGTCCTGGACTGGAATTTGAGTGGAGGCTGTCATTTTCCTCAGATGGAGTTGGGTCCTCATATTTTGACTGGGATTCGCAGGAAGGAAGGGTGCCTCCTTCAACTGCCTAGAGTGTTAACCTTTACAGAAAGTGAATAATTGTAGACCTGGAGTGGGATGCTATGGGTGAGAAAACATGTTCATAGGTTCAAAGATTAACATTGAACTAATTACCATTGTGGGCTGTTTTAAGCCTGGCCGATTATCCCATTTGATAATCAAATGTTGCACCTTGTGTCTGCAAGGTAAACACATTAATCATTATCCCAGTACCAAACCCTGGTACTTGCAAAAATTAATCTTGACTGGGCCAGAAATTAGCTGTATACTTTTTGCTTGAATGGCTGAAATTGTGTACATGAACATTTACTACTAGTGAAACTGTTTTTCCATTCTGTTACTTCTGTGTTCAGAGTCATCACAATACTATGTCATGGGTATGAAATGGGCAGAAAAAGTGGTGTTCTGTGCAAACTAACTGTATTCGTAATTCACTTTGCTTGAGAGTGCTTTGCTGCTTTTGCTAATAACTAACAATGTGGAGGAGTTTGTAACTAATGTCTATTGTATTTAAAAGTGTCTGTTTTTACTGCAATATAACTAGAGCTAAGAGGCTGGAAAAGAAACATGCAGTTACCAAATAAAGAAATTAAAGTTGTGCACACTTACCATAAATGTAGATGTTCAAGTGTATTCACTGTTGCAGTCATCACATTTGGCTTATCCCTGCCAGGGTAGCCCTTGGCCGGCCCGAATACCAGAGGCTTATTATTTCTGCATCGGTTGCTGTCTCCTCAGGACTGACGTCAGGTTGTCAGCAGTATAAAGCAAGGCAGCCAACACCATTACATCAGTTTTTCTTGCTTTAACTGTCAGGAGACCCCAATTGAGAGGCAGGTTATGGTAGAAGAACCCCACCAATAGAAAGTAAATACCAAAAAGTCCCTTGTAAGGTGAAAGATAGAGAGAAGAGGGGGATGGAGGGAGGGAAACCAGGACTGCAACAGTGAATACACTTGGACATTTACATTTATGGTAAGTGTACACAACTGTACTATGTTCATTGTGTTTCACTGTTGCAGTCATCACATTTGGGTTGATTCCCAAAGCTGAGGCAAAGGGTGGAGGCAGTCAAGGAAACTAGGGGCTGGCTAGGGTGCCCTGCAAGACTGCAGTGGCAAAGCCTGCCCTGGATTTGCAGAAGATAGGCAGGTGGTAATGTTTGGTGAAAGTGTGAACAGATGTCCAGGTGGCAGCCTCCAGGATGTCCCTGATGGGGACTCCTCTGAGGAAAGCTGCAGAGGTGGAGGCTGCTCTGGTGGAGTGAGTCCTGACCCCCTTAGGAGGAGGCTTTCCATGTTGCTTGTAACAGAAATGGATGCAGTGTGCTACCCATTTAGAAATTGTTTGTTTGGAGATGGCTTTGCCCTCTGCCCCTGAAGCAAAGCTAACCAGCAAAAGATCAGACTTTCTGAATGGTTTAGTCCTATCTAGATATAATCTGAGCTGTCTGTGCATATCTAGAGAGTGCAGGAACCTTTCCCCCTTGTTCTGTGGGTTAGGGAAAAAGGTGGGCAAATGAATGGATTGGTTGAGAGCCACACTGGACACCACTTTGGGCATGAAGGATGGGTTAGTCCTGAGGGAAACCCTGTCAGCATGGAATATGATAAAGGGCTTCACAGCCATGAGTGCGTGCAGCTCGGAGACCCTTCTGGCTGAAGTGACGGCCAGAAGAAAAGCTGTCTTCCAGGAGAGAAATCTTAACTCTGCTGAAGATACTGATTCAAAGGGGGATAGGGTGAGCTTTTCCAACACAAAGTTAAGGTCCCAAGCTGGGGTAGGGGCTCTTCTGTGTGGCCTCAATTTGCTAGCCCCTCTTAGGGATTGTTTGATCAGAGGATGTGAGAAGAGGGGCTGCTCAGTGAGGAAATGAGCAGAGATAGCAGAGGCATGGATTTTAATAGAGGAAAAAGAGAGACCACTGTGCAGCAGGTCAGCTAGGTAATCCAGGATGAGAGGGAGGGAGGGCTGTGCCGTACAGGCTCCCTTAGCCTGAATCCAGGTGCAGAACCTTTTCCATTTGTCAGCATAAGACTTTCTAGTGCTAGGACACCTGGGCTCACGTATAACATCTAGTACTTGTTTACTCAGGTTGGCAGATTGATCAGTGGTTAGGGAATAAGCCAAGCTGCCAAATTGAGGGTCTGCAATTGTGGATGCATGAATTCTCCTTTCCTCTGGGTTAGGAAGGTTGGGGTCTGAGTGAGATGCCACGGTGGCAGTGGGGACAGGCTGCACAGCAGTGGGTACAAGTGCTGGTGAGATCCGTCTGGAGCAATGAGAATTGTCCTTGGTTTTTCCTCCATAATTTTGAGCAGTGCCCTGGCAATGAGAGGTAGAGGTGGAAAGGCATAGACCGATAGACTGACCCAGTGGAAGGATAGGCCATGCACTTTCCAAGCCATGTTGTGATGCTGCCTGGTGCAGAACTTTCTGAGCTGATGGTTGGTGTGGGAGGCAAAGAGGTCGACCTTCGGGGTGCCCCATTTCTGAGTTATTAGGGTGAAGGTTCTTTTGTCTAGCTGCCACTCGTGTGGGTCCAGAAGATTTCTGCGTAAGTAATCTGCCATAGAGTTTAGAGAACCTGGCAGGAATTGTGCTAACAGGTGTAGTTTCATGGCAGAGGCTGTATTCCAAAGGGTCATGGCTAGCCTGCATAGAGGGTAGGACTGAGTCCCTCCCTGCTTGTTGATATACCACATCATAGTGGTGTTGTTTGTTTTGATCAGGAGAGCCCCTGGGGAGAGAAGGGGCCTGAAAACTGTCAATGCATGCTGGACAGCTAACATCTCTTTTTGGTTGATGTGTAGATGGATTTGCTGTGGGCTCCACCGGCCCTATATGCACCTGCCATCCAGGTGTGCACCCCAGGCATAGTCTGATGCACCTGTGATGAGGGTCTGGGCAGCGAGGGGTGGTGAGAAAGGTAGTCCCGTGTTGTGGGAGCATGCTACTCCCACCAAAGAAAATCTTTCCTGAGGCAAGGTATCATGGGTATAAGAGTTTTCAGGTCTTAAGAGTGTTGACACCAAAGGCTTTTTAGGTACCATTGAAGATTTTCTTCATGTTTCACTGTTGCAGTCATCACATTTGGGTTATCTGCTTGCAGTAGGCCTCAGTCGGGCTGATCATCAAAGTCTTGGGTCATGCGTCGGTTGCTGTCTCATCTTCCATGATGTCAGGTAGTTAGGGGTATAAAGCATGCAGCTGATGCCATTACATCAGTCTTTCTTGCCATGCAGTGCCTGAAGCAAATACACCATAATAGATTCCCCCAGCTAGCTGAAAGAGGGGTAAGTACCCTAGGAATACCACAGAGGGGAAGGAGGGTGGGTAATCCTGACTGCAGATGCATGCCTGTCGGACATCTACATTTATGGTAGGTACAAAACTGTACTATGTCCTTCAAGGATGCATCTGCAGTCATAACATATGGGTAGAATACCATAGCCAATCTGGGGGAGGAGGTACTAAGAGAATTATGATGTAGTTATGATCCCCTGCAGTACTGCAGTTGCAAACCCTGCTCGGGATCTGGAGTATAAGGGTAGATTGTAATGCTTGGCAAATGTATGCACGGAGCTCCAAGTAGCAGCTTCTAAAATGTCCTTGGTAGCCACCCCTCGTAGGAAAGCTGTAGTGGTGGCTGTGGCCCTTGTGGAGTGAGGCCTGATATTTTCAGGAACTGTCTTTCCATGAAAGGAGTAGCAAAAACGAATGCAATTCCCTATCCATTTTGAAATTGTCTGTTTGGAAATTGCTCTTCCTTGCACCCCATTTGCATATGCTACAAAACGTTGGTCAGTTTTTCTGTTAGTTTTAGTTCTGTCCAAATAGTAGCGTAGTTGTCTGTGTATATCCAAGGTGTGCAAAAGTTTTTCCCCTTTGTTCTGTGGGTTAGGGAAGAACGTAGGCAAGTGAATAGCTTGGTTCAAGGATACCCTAGATACCACCTTTGGCATGAAAGTAGGATTGGTTCTTAGTGACACTCTATCCTGGTGAAAAATAAGAAAAGGCTGCACTGCCATTAATGCCTGTAACTCAGATGCTCTTCTTGCTGAAGTGATTGCCAGAAGGAATGCAGTTTTCCAAGATAAAAACTGGAGGTCTGCTGATGCTGCTGGTTCAAAAGGAGGTAGTGTCAGCTTTTCCAGCACAAAATTGAGATCCCATGCAGGTGGGGGGGGTCTTCTTGGAGGTTTAACATTTTTGATCCCTCTCAAAAATTGTCTGAGAAGAGGGTGTGAGAAGATAGGTGGATCCATATTGTATTCTGCTGAAATTGCTGAAGCGTGAATCTTAATGGATGAATAAGACAGGCCATTGTGGAACAATTCTGCTAAGTATTCTAGGATGTGTGCTAGGTTTGCCACTGTGACATCTGTGCCCTTTGATGTGCTCCAAATGAGAAATCTCTTCCATTTAGCTGAGTATGGCTTTCTTGTGGAAGGTCTGCAAGCCTCCAGGATAATGTCCTTCACCCTCTGAGATAAAATGGTTTGGTTGGGCTTTAAGGAATCTTCCAGGCAGTTAGCTGCAATGTTTTTAAGTTGGGATGCAGGGTCCTGAAATTGTTCTGCGTTAGAAGAAGAGGCCATAGGGGAAGAGACCATGAGTGTGCCTGAGACATGCTTCTCAGTAGCGGGTACCAATGCTGCCTTGGCCAGTCCGGAGCTGTTAGTATGACTTTTGGCTGTTCCTCCCTGATCTTCAGTAGAACCTTGTACATCAGTGGGAGAGGTAGAAAAGCATATACTGTTAGGGCATTCCTGCTGAAAGAGAGAGAGAGTCCACCCTCCAGGCTTGTGGGTGGCATGTCCTTGAGCAGAATTTCTTTAGTTGGTGATTGAGTGGGGAGGCGAACAGATCTATCTCTGGGATTCCCCATTTCTTTTTTATGAGCTTGAAGATGTCTGGATGCAGCATCCATTCGTGTGCATCCATGGTAGTTCTGCTTAAGCTGTCTGCTAGTGTATTCTCTTTTCCTGGTACGAATTTGGCCTGCAGCTGGATGTTGAGTTTCAGGCATAGGTTCCACAGATCCATAGCCATCCGGCATAGAGGGTAGGAATGTGTGCCTCCCTGTTTGTTTATGTACCACATGACCATGGTGTTGTCTGTCCGTATTAACAGGTGTCCTTGCTGGAGGAAGGGTCTGAATGCCTCAATTGCATGTCTTACTGCCAGCATTTCCTTTTGGTTTATGTGCATGCCTAGCTGCCCTTGAGGCCATAGGCCTTGGATACGTTTGTCCTCCATGTGTGCTCCCCATCCTCAGTCTGAGACGTCCGTGGTGATGGTCTGCCTTGTTTTTGGTTTGTTGAAAGGCAACCCTCTGTTGGATTGGCAGGCCTGAGCCCACCACAGGAATTCATTTTGAAGGCATGGAATGATTTGTATCATGGTTTCTAGACTGTGACTGTGTTGAGACCATACATTCCTTAGGTACCATTGTAATTTCCTCATATGTAATCCGGCATGTGGAATTAAAATTATGCAGGATGCCATGTAACCCAGGGCCTGCAGGACTTTCCTTGCAGTAAGCTGAGTTTGTCTTGTCAGAGTCATGAAGTAATCTGGAAGTTGTTTTTGTTTTTCTTCTGTGAGAAAAGCCATCTGAGTGATTGTGTCCAGATCTGCACCCAAAAAGGTTATCCTTTGGGATGGTACTAGTCTTGACTTTTGGATGTTGACTGTGTATCCCAAGGTTTGTAGCAGGTGTATGGCATAGGCCAAGTCCTTTAACAACTTCTTCTTGTTGTCCGCTTGTATTAGGCAGCCGTCCAGGTATGGATAAATTTGAATTCCCTGAAGTCTGCAGTGTGCAATTACTGATGCCAGGCATTTCGTGAATACTCTGGGTGCAGTAGATAAGCCAAAGGACAATGCTGAGAATTGATAATTCTCTGATCCTGCAAGAAATCTGAGGTGTCTTCTGCAATCTGGTCGAATAGGGACGTGCAGGTATGCCTCCTTGATATCTAGAGTCACCCATATGTTATGACTGCAGATGCATACCTATCGGACATCTACATTTATGGTAGGTACAAAACTGTACTTTCTCAAGTGCCGGTCGGCCGACTCCTGAAATTTTCTTTTTCGAGTTTCAGAACCGAAGTCTTCAGCTAAGCTAAGTACCCCGTTGGGTAAACTTTTTCTTGCTCTAACCCGATGTCAGTAAAAGTTAACAATTGTATTTCTTGTGGAAAGCAAATACCTCATGAAGATTTTCATTCGTACTGCATTCCTTGCTTAGGCCCAGACCACGAAGTACCTCGCTGTCGGTTTTGTGCCTTATTTAAACCACAAACTATTCGTTGTCCATTTATTTACGCTTCTAAACATTTTGGTACTCAGTATAATTATCCAGAAATAGCTTCGGTAAGCCACTCGACTACCGATATTCTGAAAAAATGCAAAGATAAAGACAGAGACGCATAGATCCAAAGCTGCCGACAATGCTTCTCCTAAGCTAGTCACCAGTTCGCCAGTACTCAGTGAAGCACTTTCACAGCCCCTGATACCCGCTACTTCAGATTCGCAGGCCTCTACTGAGACCCATTCGTTGTCCGGTATGCCACAAGATGCTTCTTCAACTGTGGAACCTGCGGATGTCTCTACCTTGGATGGGTCCGGAGCCGCTGTGCAGGCACCAGCTTCTGAGGGTGTATTCAGGCCTACTGACTTGCATATTAAACCATCGCCATCTTATTCTTCAAGGCCTAAAACTAGATCCTTGCCTAGAAAATCGATGCCCAGACCGCATGGTCAGGCCCCTATGCCTAAAAAACAAATTATAAGGATGGCTGAAGACCTTATTACTCTAATCAGGGGAAGCCACTCCCCCCCCCCCCTTCTAAGAGACCTAGGACTGATTTTCCTTCTGATTCTTCTGATCAGGATTCTGAAGTTTCTGTTTCCTCTGATGACCAGGATTTACCCTTATCTACCTATGAGGATTCTGATGCAGAGGACTCCATTCCCTCTGCGTCCTCTCCAGAGGACTTCTCTTTTGGTGAAACCTTGCATACTCTTAGGGAGCATTTTCACTGGGAAAGCCAGGATTACTCTGACTCTAAAAAGAGGTTTAGGGATTTCTTACTCCTGCCCCAACACAGGCCTTTAGCTATTCCCCCTGTACTGGACATTGTTGATGATGCCTTTTTGGAATCTAGCTTGGCCCCTGACTCTTTGCCTCCTGCTCCCAGAAAACCTGATAGGTATTACAGGGTTCCTGACTCTCACAAGTTCCTCTTTAAAAATCCTACTGCGGATCCTGAGACCATTTCACAGGGACCCAAGGGCATTAAGGCAACTACTGCCAAAAATCTTACTTCCTCTGATAGAGACTCCAGGGTGCTGGATAGATGGGGTAAGAAGGCATACACTTCTGCAATTAGGGCATTAGGGCCTTAAAATGCCAGTTTCATATGTTAAAGTATCACCAGCATATTATGGGACTACATAAACAGAAAATGATGTTGATTCCTGACTGTGCTGAAAATAAAAATTTACAGGATTTAATGCATTCTGCTGAACGAGTTGGAAAACATACTTTGCAATGTTGTTTTGATTCATTAGAGGCATCTTGCAGGGCTGCTGCCACTGAGTCTGTACTTAAGAGGCATACTTGGCTTAAGGAGCAATCTTTGCCAGATCATGTTAAAGCTAAATTGTTGGATGCTCCCTTAAACCAAGACCGCCTGTTTGGCAACAAAGCAGAAGAAGTACTTAAAAAGATGGAGGAAAAAGCTAAATCTATGCAAACTGTTAAAGATTTCCTGCAAGTACAGCCTCCCAGATTTAATAGGCATTGGCCCTCTAAGAATTGGTCCTTTCCTGCCTCTTCCAGGCCTTCTTAGTCCAAACCCAGAACCAGCAGAACACCCAGGCTTCAATCTCAAGGTACTCACAGGACTAAGCAGTGGGGGCTCCCACTTCCAAAGCAGGGAGTAGTACGACTCCCCCCCTTTGGTAAACTGTCTCAATGACTTAACTTTAAAACTTCCTAGCCCTGCACAACTGACTGTTCTTTTAGGGGGAAAGATTGCCCTGCAGGCAAAAATTTGGGAACTCATTACCCGGGACAAATGGATTTTAAATATAGTTTCCCAAGGATACAGATTCCACTTCCACTCCTTAGCAACCCCAAACAGTTGGCCAGATCTACCCCCAAATCAGTGGGCAGAGGCTCAAAAGCAAGTTCTCTCTCTCTTAAGCATCAGGGCTATTTAACCTGTCCCAGAAGAAGAAAGGGGACAAGGTTTCTACTCAAGACTTTTCCTGGTGCCCAAAAACGACAACTCCTAGCGTCCTATCCTGGACCTGTCTGTCCTAAACACATTTTTGGTAATCCCAAAATTCAGGATGCTAACTCTTCATCAACTGCTTCCTATGCTAGGCAAAGATGCCTTGTTGGCAACACTGGATTTAAAGGAAGCCTACCTGCATATGCAATAAGGGAATCTTGCAGAAGATGCCTATGCTTCAAAGCAGGCTACATGCACTGTCAGTTCTCTGCACTGCCCTTTGGCTTATCTGCTGCACCCAGGGTATTCACAAAGTGCCTATCTCCAGTCATTGCATTTTGCAGGTAAAGAAATATTCAAATATTCCCATACCTGGATGATTGTCTAATTCAGGCAGAAAGCCAGGACATACTATTGAATCATCTGGCGTTTGTACAGAAATTGCTAACTTCTCTGGGATACACCATAAACGAAAATAAATCATATCTTGTACCCTGCCAACAAATTGTATTCCTGGGGGCAAGCTTGAATACAACTTCCCAGATGGCCTACCTCATACCAGAGAAACAAGTTCATTTGACAGTCTACTTCAAACTACTGGCCTCAAATACCCAGCTATCTGCAAGGAAAATACTGCAAGCCCTGGGGTTCATGGCCTCCTGCATTCTCCTAATTCCATATGCAAGACTGCATATGAGGAAACTACAGTGGTATCTAAAAAGCCTATGGTGTCAACATTCTCAGGATCTAGAATCAATGATTCCTATCATACCTTGTCTACAGATAGAGTTCCTTTGGTGGGCAGAGGCCTGCCACCAAAATAAGGGACTGACATTCACTCTACCCCCTGCCACCCAAACCCTAACAACAGATGCATCAGACTATGCATGGGGGGCTCACATGGCAGGGAAGTGCATTCAGGGCAAATGGAACCCAAGTCAAATGCACCTGCATATCAATCAAAAAGAAATGTTAGCTGTATAGAATGTTCTGACAGCCTTCAAGGACCACATTCTTCCAGGACAATTAATGGTAAAGACGGACAACACCACTGTAATGTGGTACATAAACAAGCAGGGGGAACCCACTCATACCCTCTCTGCAGACTAGCCATGACCCTGTGGAACACAGCCTTGAGCTACCAAGTGCACCTACAGACTCAGTTCCTCCCAGGAAATGTAAATACACTGGTAGATGAACTAAGCAGAAATCGCATGGACCTACACAAGTGGAAACTAGAACCAAAGATATTCAACATATTGAGAAACAAGTGGGGGAGCCCAGAGATAGACCTGTTTGCCTCCCCCAGAACTACCAATTGGACAAATTCTGTGCAAGGACTCCCCACAAACAAGCTTGGAAAGTGGATGCCCTGTCCTTCACCTGGAAAACCCTATCAGTTTATGCCTTTCCCCCTCTGCCTCTCCTCTCCAAGGTACTACTAAAGATCAAACAGGACAAACCAAGGACAATACTGATTGCACCAGACTGGCCACGCCAACATTGGTACCCCCTTTTGCGCAGTGTGTCACTGCTAGCTCCGTGGCACCTGCCTCAGACCCCTGCCCTGCTGTTCCAGCAGGTGGGCCAGATTCTGCACCCACAGCTTCAAACCCTGAACCTGGCAGCCTGGCTAATTACCTGATCTTTCCATTACCATCCCTCAGTAAGCAAGTGATGGATGTCATTCTGGAGGCAAGGAGGCCTAGTACTAGAAAATCCTATGCTAAAAAATGGAAAAGATTCTGTTCCTAGAACCAAACTCAGGGGATGGGCACAGCAGTGCCCAATTTACCTCAGATTCTTCAATACTTAACTGAGATGCTTCACAAGGGCCTTTCCTTTTCCTCCATCAAAATTCATGCCTCAGACATTTCAGCTCATTACAACACAGAACCACCTCTCTTCTCTCATCCACTGCTGATGCAGTTCCTCAGAGGGGCCAAAAACTTAAGACCACCCAGGAGAGCCCCTACTCCAGCCTGGGACCTTAACTTTGTATTGGAAAAAATCACTCTACCTCCTTTTGAGCCAGCTGCAAATGCAGAGTTGAAATTCCTTTCTTGGAAAACAGCCTTCCTTTTAGCCAGCATTTCAGCAAGAAGGGTGTCTGAATTACAGGCCCTCATGGCAATGGAGCCTTTCATCATCTTTCATGCAGACAGGGTGTCCCTCAGGACCAATCCCTCCTTCATGTCTAAGGTGGTATCCAGTGTGGCCCTTAATCAGTCCCTTCATTTGCCAACCTTTTTTTCTAATCCACAGAACAAAGGGGAATGAATACTGCACTCCTTGGACATGCACAGACAACTTAGATTTTACTTGGACAGGACTAACCCTCTCAGGAAATCTGAACAGTTGCCGGTTGCATTTGCTGCAGGGGCAGAGAGGAAGGCCATTTCAAAGCAAACCATTACTAAATGGATAGGTCATTGCATTCATTTCTGCTATAGGCACCATGGAAAACCTACTCCACAGGGGATAAGTCCACATTCAACCAGAGCTGCATCTACCTCTACAGCCTTTCTCAGAGGTGTCCCTACCAGGACATCCTAGAAGCTGCTACCTGGAGTTCTGTACATACCTTCGCCAAGCATTACCATTTGCCCATTTTTTTCTAAATCCAGAGCCGGCTTTGCCACTGCAGTCTTGCAGGGCCTTATAGCTGGTCCTCTATCTAATTTCCTCGTCCCATCCTTAGCTTTGGGAATCTACCCAAATGTGATAACTGCAACAGTGAAACATGAATAACATAGTACAGTTGTGTACACTTACCATAAATGTAGATGTTCGAGTGTATTCACTGTTGCAGTCCTCGTTACCCTCCCTCCAGCCCTCTGACTTCTATTGGCTATACCTCTATTCTTGTTTACTATGCTTAAAGCTTTTTTTTGTATTTGTTTTTTTGTTGGAGGTGTAACCTTGTATATATAATTGCTTCCCATTATGGGGGCACCTGACATCTGGGGCAAGAAAAACTGATGTAATGGCATCAGCTGCATGCTTTATACCCCTGACTACCTGACGTCATGGAAGATGAGACAGCAACCGACGCAGGACCCAAGACTTTGATAATCAGGCCGACTGAGGGATACTGCAAGCAGGTAACCCAAATGTGATGACTGCAACAGTGAATACACTCGAGCATCTACATTTATGGTAAGTGTGCACAACTGTACTTTTTCTCATGCAGTCTGGCTTATGGAATGAGTAGAATGCAAGATGCCATGAACCCCAGAGCATGCAGGATTTTCCTTGCAGATAACTGGGGTCTGGTGGCTAGTTGCGAGAAGTAGACTGTCGGATAAGTTTGTTTTTCTGGTGTAAGGAATCCCATCTGGGATGCTGTGTCCAGGCTTGCTCCCAGGAATATAATCCTTTGGGTGGGTACTAGTTTGGATTTCTTTTTGTTGATAGTGTACCCTAGGGAGGTCAGTAGGGACTTTACAAAGGTCAGGTGCTTGAGCAGCTTTTCCTGACTGTCTGCCTGAATTAGGCAGTCTTCTAAATATGGGTAAATTTGAATATTCCTTTGTCTGCAAAAGGCAATGGCCGGAGCCAGACATTTTGTGCAAACTCTGGGAGCAGTAGATAAGCCAAAGGGAAGTGCAGAGAACTGAAAGTGCAGAGATCCTGCCCTGAAACGTAGGTATTTCCTGCAGGATTCCCTAATAGGAATGTGGAGATAGGCCTCATTTAGGTCTAGGGTGGCTAGCCAAGCATCCATGGACAGCATGGACAGCAGTTGCTGGAGGGTGAGCATTTTGAATTTTGGTATCACCAGGAAGGTGTTTAGAATGGACAGATCTAGGATGGGGCACCAGATGCCTTCTTTTCTGGGTAGCAGAAAAAGTCTGGAGTAGAAACCTTGGCCTTTCTTTTCTGCAGGAATGTGCTCTATTGCCCACATAGAGAGCAGGGAAAGAACTTGCTTTTAGGTCTCTGCCCACTGATTTGAAGGTAGATCTGGGAACCATTTTGGGGTTGGAAGAGTGTGGAAAGAATATTTATATCTCTGGGACACTGTGTTGAGGACCCAGTGGTTGCTGGTAATTGTGGCCCAGGTCCTTGCATGAAAGGAAAGTTTTCCTCCTAGGGGTAAGTGAAGGTGGGCAGAGGGAGGAGGTGGTGGAGGAGAGTCATTGTGAGTTCTTACCATGAGGGGGTAGCTTAGAACTCCCTGTTTTTGAAGTGGAGGGATTCCACTGTTTTGATCTCTGCATTCCCTGTGGCTGCTGTCGGGGGGGGGGGGGGGTCTGCTTCCACGGGGTCTGGGCTGAACTGACCTGCTGGAAGCAGGAAAGGACCAGTGCTTGGATGGGCAATGCCTACTGAACCTGGGCGGCTGGACCTATAAGAAATCCTTAACTGTCTGCATAGATTTAGCTTTTTCTTCCATCTTTTTTAAGACCTTCTCTGCCTTAGTGCCAAATAAGTTATCTTTGTGCAAGGGTGCATCCAACAATTTAGATTTAACATAGTCTGGCAAGGACTGTTCCTTAAGCCATGCATGCCTTCTAAGGAAAGAACTGGTGACTGCTGCCCTGCAAGAAGCTTCTAGGGCATCAAAACCACAATGTAAGGTGTGCTTAGTAACTTGACTTCCAGAATGCATTAACTCTTGTAATTCTTTAGATTCCGCACAAGTAGGAAAGGAAGACAATTTTTGTTTGAGGAGTTCCATGGTATGTTGCTGAAATTTTAGCATATGGAACTGACAGTTTAATGCTCTGATAGCAAGAGTAGCAGAGATGTATACTTTTGGGTCTCTGTCATAATGTCAAAATCACAAAGTAACAAAACCGGGTTTCACCAGCACAATTGAGCGAAATTACACATCATCGAAATGTCAGTGCACCGAATCACAAAACATCGAATGTAAATGTAATGAATATAGAAGATACACCCCGAGTGCAACCACACTGCAATACCAAATCCTAACAAACACATCCCTTGTGAGTCCCGTCATGACATTACAAATTAAATTCACATTTTTAGCCAATTCACAATTGCACAAATATACTCCACATGTGAATAGTCCCCTTTATGTGAAAATATAGTTTAAAACTGCTGCTGATGACATATTAACGCTTGCTTCTTAGGAGACTGTGGACAAGCTGTACTCATTCGTACACGACACTCATCTACTCTGTTCTGTTCCCTACAGATAGCACACAGCACAGTATGTAAGTCTGATACAAAATTCCCTGTCAAACATTTAAACCGACGGTGCCAAGCTTCTACTGCATTTTGTGTCCTAGGCAAACACAGTTCATTAAGAACCGAAACATTCCAAAACTCAATTGGAAACAGTGGCAGAAATCTAATCTGGTTTGTGGATCTAGAAGAGAAATACCTCGGCTTCCCTAATAAATACCATTATTCAAAGAATTTCAACAAATCTTTACCATCAGTAGGGAAAGTAGACTTTAGCTGGTAATATGTAGGAATAACAACCCTCTCCTCCAAAAACGCTAATGCAGCCAGCTTCTTAACTACAAGTTGAAATGAGATATCACCATTGTACAGAGACCCCAAACCTAAGGTCTGTACCTTCCTCCATAAGTTCCTGCCAAAGTGAAAGAAACACCCTTTTCAAGCAACATTATTAACATTCATTTTTATGCTTTTCACGGCAGTGACTTCAAAATCACAGAGTATATAATGAACTTTACAAGTGCAATTATTCTCCTCCAGCAAAGCAAATATATAGTCCCACATGAAATTATAAGCCTTTAAACTCTTTTTCAACATTAAACAAAACAACAATGGCATTGTTTTTGTGTATGCTCCACACTTTATCATTGCATGTATGCTATATAGTTGACATCAAGCTGCCCTTCTAATAAAATATGTTCCGTCCATAAGCCAAATGTCTGCTGTGGCTAAATCCTGCAAATTCTTCTGAGTACTAAGTACAACAACGATATCATTATTTTTATCTGTTTTTCTCTTCTACACAAATGTGCTACCTTTTAATTCAAACTCTATTACATTAACATTTAGCAATGTTAAATCTGCTTTATTGGGTTTGACTTGACCTTTCTTCCTAGCTCTTCTTACTTTTTGCAATAAAGCACACCGACTTGGGAGGCTAGGCGCGTACTCTAACGAGGTGGAAGCAATTGTATCATCCACTGTTAGACAAGGGGAATCACGCGAAAGACTGGCCCTTTCTTTTAAAGTGAGAGCAATGCTATATGCGTTGGATCACCTGGATGGTCATGACAAACAGATTTCAACAATTCCTCACCTGATGTGTCACACAAAGTGACTGCTCTTCCTTTACACTTATCAGGCAACTTAACAGGTACAACACCAGTACTTCTTAAACAAACTGGTAAAAGACAAGAAACCAAAAATCCAAACTAGTTGACCACAAGCCCAAAGAGAATAATGCAATAAATAACTTTTTAATGAAGGCTGTCAGTGGGTATCATGGATTATAATATTTAGTACTCTCATTGTTATTCCTATTTTTACTTTTTCTAACTAACTTATTTGATTTTAGTTTAAATGAATGTTATATTTTTATGTATTGACATATATTACTATTGTAACGGTATCAACTTGTTAAATTGATACATAGAATTTATTATTATTTTTTTAAAAATAACACTCTCTTGTGCTGTCACTTTAACCCTAGTGGTGAAGCATAAAACTTGTGTTGGTTGATTGGTTCACTAGCATCATGTGATTATTGAACAAAGTTTTTAGAAAAAAGAGACTTGCAACTTGGATGGTATCTGAAGAAGTTACTGTAGTCTTGGTGACGAAAAGCGCTTCATTAAAAAGTTATATATTTCATTATTCTCTTTGGGCTTGTGGTCAACCAGTACTTCTTACACTTAGTCGACTTTTCTAAATGGTAGGTATATCCATCTAACACCAAAATCTTTTTACCTCTTTGGGACACAGTAGTTTCATATGTTTGTCCTAGCACTCCTGGAGGTAACTCTTCTACATTCGCCATGTTTTTAAGGGTACATCGTACCTAGAGCGACGTTTATGATGGTTAAAATAGTTTCTCATTGTCTGCTCTACCTTTCGATGATTTGATCTTCGTTGCACTGACGTTTCGATGATGTGTAATTTTGCTCAATTGTGCTGGTGTAACCCGGTTTTGTTATTGTGTGATTTCGACATTATGGCAGAGATCCATACGTTTTTACCCCATCTGTCTAGTGCTCGCGAATCCCTATCTAGGGCGTGGGATTCTTAGCATAGGTTGCTTTAATACCGTTAGGGACTGTGTAATACATGTCAGGTTTTCTGGGTGTAGGAGGTAGGGTATCAGGAGTCAAACTGGATTCCAGGAAAACATCGTCCACAACATCCAGGACTGGGGGAATGGCCAGGGGTCTGTGCTGTGGAAGATCTAAGAATTCCCTGAGTCTCTTTTTAGGCTGAGGGTAGTCCTGACATTCCCATTGGAAATGGTCCTGTAAGGTATGGAGGGTTTCCCCAAAGGAAAAGTCCTCAGGTGGAGAGGTTGAGGGAATGGAATACTCTTCATCAGAATCCTCATAAGCAGAAAGGGGATGCATGTCTTCATATTCATATGCATCATAGTCATCCGACTCCTGTTCAGACAAAACTATTGGGGACAGATCTCTTTTTCTTTTGGAAGGGGTAGCTTGGCTTCCCCTGATAAGTATGATAAGGTCTCCCGCCATTTTAAGAATTTGAGACTTGGGCAAGGAAGCAGGTGCCAGGGAGTGGGTCATCAGTTTCTTGGGTGTAGTTTGTACCCTGGGCCTTAAAAACTCAGTCGTTTTGGAAAGAATGGTAGATACGAAAGAAATTGTCGGTTTGTGTTGAGAATCAGTAGTGCGAAGTACTTCCTCAGAAGCCGGTGCCTGCTCAGTGGCTCCGGACCCATCCAAGTGAGAGACAACCGCAGATTCCTTAGTCGAAGAAGAGTTTTGCAGCATACCGGACTCCAAAATGGTCTCGGTAGCGGCCTGCGAATTCACAGAAGTGGGCATCAGGGGCTGCAAAAGTGCCTCACTGAGGACCGGAGAACTGGTGACTAGCTTAACGAAAGCATCGTCAGTAGGTTTGGACCTGTGCGGTCTGTCTCTGTTGTTATCCTTACATTTTTTTGGAAGATCTGCTGTCAGATGGCTTACTGAAGTTATATCGGAATTTGAGGACTGTAAGCGAAAATATCTAGCTAGAGTAAGGGTCCAACAACGTATAGGTCTGGCGTTGAACAAAGCACAAAAGCGACACCGGGGAACGTAGTGGTCTGGGCCTAAGCAAGTGACGCAGTAAGAATGAAAGTCTCGGTGTGGTATTTGCTTTCCACAGGCGAGACAATTGTTAACTTTTTCTGACATCGGTTAGTGCAAGAAAAAAGGATCCCCAACAGGGTACTTAGCTTTAGAAGACTTAAGCTTCAATTTGGAAGACGAAACTCAGGTAGCGACTGACCGACACTCGTGTAAACTGCTTCTGCTTCGAGCTCTGTGGCAAGAAAGACTGATGTAATAGCGTCGGCTGCCTTGCTTTATACTGCTGATGACCTGGCATCAGTCCTGAGGCGACAGCAACCAACACAGAAATACTAAGCCTCTGGTATTCGGGGCGGCCGAGGGCTGCCCTAGCAGGGATAAGCCAAATGTGATGACTACAACAGTGAAACATGAAGAACATCCATGTTCATTTTCTACTGAAGTACTTATAGAACCAAAGTAAACCATGGGTAATTTAATTAAAATCCTCATGCAGAGAGGGACGGCTACATACCAGCATTTAGTCAGTTTATTTAGTGAGTTTATTGGAGAAACTGAAACTTATTACTAGAGGCTTAATGAGTTTGAACATTACACAGTCCTTAAAAACTGTTCAGGAAGGATAAAATGTTATTCTTGGTTCCTTTTGAATGTTATACCACACAAGAAAATTGGAGCAAAAATGAACAAGAAAAATTCTTCTCTCCATAATTAACCAAAAATACTTCAAATATATATATGGACATGGAGGCTACAGATTAATTGAACTATAATCAACTGGGAAAAGAAGTGTCCACATTTTCAAATGTGCTATGAACATGAGTCTTAGCTATAGACTTATTTTAACTATTCATGTCATTCGTTTGCAGCATTTGAATAGTTGTGGTTAGATTTACTGAAGCTATCAAATCTGTGAGAAGAAGGAATTGCAAAAAAGCAACTGCAAAGAAAATGCTACTAGAGTAAGAAACAAGTGCAGCGAGAATAGCATACAGAGACACATTATTACCCAAGAAAATGTGAAACAACTGATGTAACATACAGCCATAATGATTATACATTTAATGGATTCATGAAACAAAATTGTGCAGAAAAATAGATATAAGCATCCTCACCGCTTGGGGCTATGAGGTGAGGTCACAGGTTTTGTGATCCCCATCGGAGTGTTGACATAGTACTAACTTTAATTGTGTAAATGAGGAGGAAGATGTAGAGGAGCTAGGGAAGTGGAGCTAACATCCTGTGTTAAAAGGGACTTAAAAACAGTAGAGGCTATGACCAAGTGAAGGGTGAGATCATATTTTGGTAGGAAATGGATGCTGAAATGATAATAAAGGCAGAGACAAATAGAAAGGATAATGTTACATGAGAGTGCCTTCTATTGCTTTTGACAGGCTTAAAGTTTCACATCCTTTTCATAGTGCGAAAGGCAGTATATACATCATTTTCACATTCCAGACTTGTATGTCTTTACCAAATATGATCTAAGTTTTAGCCTGTGCTGTGGGTGTAAAGGAATAAAGCCCTGATTATGGTTCAAGTGATCCAAATTCAAATAGTGGCTGTGGTGTCTGATGGTGTAGACAGAAAGGATGAGTATGCCCATACTGTGATGAAAGGGTTTTGCTGAGGCAAATTCATGCAGTATTATTGACCTGGTGCAGTCTGGGAAACAACTACTACTCTATGCTGTCGAGGGTTGGTGGAGGATCCTGCTGAAGTCAAACCCCTGTAGAGATGGCAGGCATTTCAGTACTAGCTCACCTTGCATTTCACTCCCTTAGATGTTTCTGAGCATGAGCAAGAGTGGGGAGACAAATATATTAAAAACACCCCTTTGGCAGCAGTGTGATGCTGACCCAGGATGCCTTGATCTCCTTGCTGGCTATAATCTGCAGTTGGAGTAAGTCCAGAAAAAGTGGGAGGGATTGATAAACCTGTAGACTGAAGGAAGGCACTAGTATCAGCTGATGGTCAGCTGTGTGTGAGGGGGCAAAAATAGCTCCAAATAAAAATGGAACTCAGTTTCAAAGTCAGTCATTAGTTGGATACAAGTCTAAAGTTCAATTGTATTGTGAAATATGTAGTCTTTCCTCAAGAGTTTTTGAAAAAAAAATCATAATAGCTGTCTCAAGCAGACTTAAATGCGCATGGAAAGTGTATTGCTGCCTTGGGCTATGACTAATACCTGTCACATCCAAATAAGATGAAAAGTGTACAGCTGGAGAACAGCGTTATGGCCACTAGTTTCCCATCATTACTCTCTCTCTGTAGTTACTCAGTGCCTTGCAGTGTTATTTTACCATCAGTATTAGAGTCTTCTATTTAACATTTGTACCCACACAATGATTTTTTGGAAGAGCTAATGATGTCATTATAGTGTTATCACCCATTCCTGCTTTTATAGTACCAATATGCCAATATGCCACCAGTTAAATGCAGTATTAAAGAGGTGAGGTGTGTCAAAATAAAACAAAAAAAATGTAGCTGCAGAAAACAAATTCTGTAATCTACAGTGTGACACCCCTCTTTTGGGCCAGTAATCAAGGAGCCTCAATCCTTACACTGACACTGGTGAGGGATGTTCACTCGAACAGAAATAGGTACACACAGTATTTTCAAATGCAGCTGTCTGCACCAAACACAATTTCCCTTATGAGCACACAGGGAACACACTCACTCCAGGGGCTAGGTTTCTGTCTCTCTTCAGGCCCCAAATAAGATTCCCCACTGACACAGCTGTAGAGTTGAGTCCTCAGCTGAGTGTTCCAAGCAAAGTCCTCAACCACCCTGTCTGTGAAACCAGTGCTCTGTGTTCTTGTTCCACGTAGCTGACACACACACTCTTTGAGATTTGATTTTCACACACACACACACACACACACACACACACACACACACACACACACACACACACACACACACCTAGGGAAGGCTGGCACATATTTACCAGTCATGCCCAGACTATAAGTTAGTTCCACTGCCACCAGAACACTTCAAAGCCAGCTACTCTAAGGCTCTTACAAGTGTACCCAATTGTACGGAGTAAAATTAATACTAATACAAATGCTGGTGTTTGACCACTGCAGCAAGGCTTTCAGGAGCAGTCACTGTGTCATCAAATAAATATAAGTACTCTCAAAGGTTAACATATTCTCTAAAAGACCAACCAGAATGAAAGGTTTAAACGTATTTAATAATAAATAATAAAAGAACATGAAAATACTAAGTATCTATTTACAATAAACATCAGAGTTTCAATCACATGAAATAGTAAAAATAACACTGATAGATTCACACAGATACATAAAAACAGTACTTAACTAATCTCATGATATTTTCCTGACTGATCTGAAGAGTGACTATTCCCTGGCTACTTACTAAAGCAATGAAAGATGAAGTGAATGAGTGGTTCTTCCTTCTTTGTCAGGTTAGCTTTGCTAAGATGTGTTATAGCATCTGGAAGCTATAACACCATTTCAAAACTTCCACCTTTCCAGGGTAGAAATTGGTTCACCCTTAAGGATAATACAATATACGTCTCAACCTCTAATCTGTACAAAGCCATATATAAAAGTGGGACAAAGGCCTGAAAATAGGAACACTTTCTAAATATTTTTTCCTACAAACTTAGAAAGTTGATATAATAACAGATTTTGCAAAGCATGAATTTTCTGAAGGGTATAAAGTCTGAAATTGAAATGTCTCTCATTATTTTCTAACTTCAATCTTTAATGATTTGCTACTAATTTGCCAGAAAAGCACAAGTTTATGAAAAACAGACCAAAATATATATGACAAAAAATCTGGACATTCTACAAAAATCTGTACAGTTGAAAGGTATGAGTAGGACTCCTAGTCCTGGTTTTCACAGACATTTCATCTCTGGCTGTAATCAGAACTGTAAGATACAATCTTTATAGCCTAAACCAGGTAATTTAATTTCAGACTATTTTTCAAAGTTAGCTGGACTGAGATTAACAACTTCTCGTCCAATATCCTCTGTTACATTATATTCATTTCAACAGTTACAATACAGTCTGACATAGAGGTATATTTCATTTTCTGTCCAGCAGGACCCACTGTTGGTACATTTTCAACCCAAGCAGCTTTACAAATACATTTTCAGCTCAGGCACCTGTACAAATTAGTTTGATATACAAGTGATATATAATTCTTTAGAAAACTCCAGCTAGCTATGCTGGCATATGTTACACATCCACTGCCCTACTCCTGGCATAGCTGGCAATACCTCACACCATCACACAGAGTTAAGCACTTTTGTCCAAAAGTAATGCGGACTTCCCTCACCTATGCAGTCATATAAACATATGCAAAAATTGTATTGCAGTAATATATATATATATATATATATATATATATATACACACACATATATATATATATATATATATATATATATATATATATATATATATATAAATAAACAATCAATGCATACATTTAATTAGGAGCCCTTGATTTTAAAATTCTATTAGCAGAAATATAGTCATTAAGTCCTAGTGGTTCCTCTGCATTCAATTTTAACTGCCAAATGAATTCTTTGAGCCACCCCAATGGATAATGTAACCGGCTGCAAAATCATAAAACAAAACCTTTTAAAATTTTGACATGTATTACGATGTCAGCTAAATGCATTGTTCATATCTTTCTTCCTAATATCATAAATATGCTTGTAAACCTTCTTCTCTAGCACACTTTGTTTCTTTCTCATGTAAAAAGCAGTGCATGATGTGCATTGGGAGATGTAAACTGCACCTTTTGTGCCACAAATGCAATTTCCATATATGTGTATTCTTTCTTTCTTTATAATTCAAGATTGTGATGCTAATTTCTTTGTGTATGTAACCACACTGTGCACAGTACAAACATTTAAACATACCTTGTGGTTTCTGCACAGTTCAAGTACCTCTACTCCACAGTGGTCTTAAAGTTACAATTTCTTTTAAATATAAAATTAGGGTGCAAATCTAATTTGAATTAAGTCTTTGTCATATCAAAATATATTTCATTGATAAGTTCATAGGTTCATAGATTCATAGGTAGGTACTAGGCTATCTGCCCGAGGGCATTTAGAAGCCTAGCCAGAGTGTGTTGGCTTTCGCTGCCCCATTGATTAATTAACTGATCCTCTGTCAAGCAGAGCCAATGCAGTGATCCCAGGGGTGTATTTTCTGTTGCCCATCCACTCATCAAGGTTTCTCTTGAAGAGTGTTAGTGAGGGGCTCTGCCTGATGTAATTTGGAATTTTGTTCCAAAGCATGGGGAGTCTCTGTGACAGGAATCTATCCCTCCAGCATGTTCTATTTATTGTTGTGGCGAGGTTTAGCTCACTAGAGCATGTGGCTCACAGTGACTTGGATTTTTTTAGGTGGAGCATGTCCATCAGTTCTGAGTTGGACATGGCTTTGTAAGTCAGGCAGAGATCACCTCTGAGTAAGTGATATGCCACTGAGTACAGCCGGAGTTTTTTCAATCGGGCTGCATAGGACATATGTTTGAGGCCAGTAATCCTCTTGGTGAGGTACTTTTGTGGTCTTTCCATCTGTTGGAAGTGTCTTGTGAGGTACATCCCAAATGGGGCATTGTACTCTATGATGGGTCTGATGAGTGACGAGTAGAAGGGCACTATAACCTTTTTATTTCTAGATGCGAACGCTTTAGTAATTAGATGGGCTGCATAGAAGGATTTCCTAACTACTTTGGCAATATGATTGTCAAAGGAGAGATTACTATCTACTTGGGTCCCCAGATCTCTTATTATCTCTTCTGTATAAGGGGGCTGCCACCTATGTGGTAATTCGTGGGTGTTTTGTTTTTCCCAAACGGTATGACTATGCATTTTTTGGCATTTAGCTTGAGGCCATGACTTTGACACCAGGTGTCCGTCTCAGTAAGGCCCTTTTGGAGGGTGTCCGTGTCAGTCAGAGAGTCAGTTATGGCTCCCAGTTTGCAGTCATCGGTGAACTTGGTTAGCCATAGTCCTCCTGTGTTTGCATGTACGTCTGAGAAGTATATGCCGAACAGTAGGGGTCCCAGGACTGAGCCTTGTGGGACACCACTTGACTGGTTTAGAGTTGGACATGGAGCCCACTATTCTTACCATGTGAGTTCTGTCTGTAAGCCAGTTGGCAACCCATCTCATGACGTAGGGGTTTATGTTAAGGCTGGTGAGTTTTTCTGTAATACCCAGTGGGGAATGGTGTCAAAATTCTTGGCGAGGTCAAGGTAGGCTGTGTGAGCCACCTTTCCCTCGTCTATGGCCTTGGTGACTGTCTCAAAGAAGTCAACCAGATTTAATAGGCATGATCTGCCCTTAACAAAGCCGAACTGGGTCAGGTCAAGTGTTTGGTGGTTCCTAATGTCTTTGGTAATGAGTTCCATGATGATGCGCTCCATAGCCTTGCAGACCAGGCTAGTCAGGCTTTTAGGGTGATAGTTACCAGGGTCAGTTGTGGCCCCTCCTTTTTGGAGAGGAATAACCGTTGCTGTGCACCATTCTATGGGCACATAGCTTGTGGAGAGGCTGAGGTTGAACAGCGTGTTTAGGTGGGGGGTTAGTTCTTTCTGTAGTTCGTGCAAGACACAGCCTGGGTCACCATCTGGTCCCATTGACGCTGTGTTTTTGGCTTTTGAAAGGGCTGTTTTCACCTGTGCGTCTGTGATTTTTGAGACACTACACTTTTCCGGTATTGTTGTGGGCCCTTTTGGAGGTGAGAAGTGGTTGAAGTTTGCACTGAATCTATCTGCCAGGATGTTGGCAATATCAGAAGGTTCAGTATATTCTGTGCTATTTTGCACTAGTTCAGTGCATATCTGCGAGTTGCCACTTAGATTCTTAACATAGCTAAAGAAGGCTTTGTGGTTATCTTTTGAATCCTTGGCTATTTTTCTTTCGAAGTTAGCCCTGGATGATTTCATGAGGGACCTTAGTTTCTTACTAATACTGATCAGGGATGTCTTTCCTTCTTAGGGTTTGCTTCTTTTTCTGAACTAGTTTCCTACTTCTACTGTATAGCTTGTTTATTGCAGGGGTCCACCAAACTGGTTTCCTTCTCTTAGAGGAATGAGTCTTGGTTTTGCTAGGGATGGCACGATCCATGCATCCTTGTAGGTGCTCATAGTGTGCATTTGTAAAGGTTTCTGCATCTTGGGCAGCATTATCCTTTAGCGTGGGGGCTGTGAAACCTATCACCTCTGTCTTAAGTAAGATGAATTTTGCTTTAGAAAAGTTTTTTACTGTGGTTTCCTTAGTTGGGGGTGGTGGTGGGGTGTGGACATCCAGAGTGATTACTTTATGGTCTGATCTAACCAGTGACGGGTTGACCTCCGGTGTGAAACACCTGTCACCCATGTTGGTGATGACCAGGTCCAATATGTTTTCACCTCTGGTAGGGGAGTTTACCAGCTGATCCAGGGCATTTGAGATGATGAATTCCAGGAAGCGCTGGGCCTGGGAATTTGTACTCGAGTACTTTTCCCAGTGAATGGTAGGGTAATTGAAATCGCCTAATATCAGGGTGTTTGGTAGGACCTTCATGTTTTCAAGTGTCTCCAGAAAGGTGGAGTGGTGGTCCTGGGTCATGGAGGGTGATCTGTAGCAGGCCACAATCTGCACTGCAGATTTGCCCGATATTAGTTGCACATGGATGATCTCAGAGGTATCATGCTGCCCCACTAACCTGGAGGTGTAGGTATCCTTGATGAATATGTATACACCCCCTCCTTTTGTGTTTCAGTCCATGTTCTGTGGCCGAAACGTGTGGTATGAGTTGTAGCCCAGTAGTTCTGGGGTGCTCTCTGGAGCCTTGAATCAGGTTTTAATTACTACACAGATGTCGATGTTCTCCATACTGAGGAGTGCTTTGAGTGCGTGCATTTTGAGATTTAAACTCCTGGCGTTGAGTAGCATAACTCTCAGTTTTTTGTTAATTGTGCTGTTTACGGAGGTGGTTTTGACTTTTGAGCCTTGCCTAAAAAGGCACTATGGGGGCAACAAGAGCCTTGGCCAGTATTCGAAAGCCTAGGGGTGACAGGTGCAAGCTGTCTCTTGCAAAGCAATGCGGCTTGTCGAGCATGTCGTTCCAGGCTGACAGACACTGGATCCACTTTGAATGACACCAGAAGCTTAGCCAATTGTTGAAATTGATAATTTTTTCTTTAAACTGAGGTATCATTCTTGGTGAGGGCAGGATGCCACTCAGGGTCAGGGTCATACCAGCCTGGGCTACATGATCAGAGAGCTCTTCCATGTCTGTTTTCATGTAGTCCAGGGAGGTACGTCTAAGGTCATTCACACCAACATGAACAATATTTGTACTTGTTTTAGAGTGACCTGAGTGCTTGTGTTATGTGGCGGATTCTGGCTCCCGACAGGCAGCTAACAGTAACCTTCTGCTTGTCCAACCTAGTGAGTGGGACATCAGTGTGCCTGACTATATAGTCACCTGTTACTAGTGTGTTAGGTATATTACTTCTCCTTAAGGGCTGTGATTGTGCAGCACGCTGATTTTGTGCTGTATGTGTTGTCTGGTTTGTGACAGGAAGTGCAGGTTGTTTGGGTGTCTGCTTTGGAGGTCTCTGATGCTTTTGCAGGTTTTTATTTAGAGCCTCCGAGTATGATTTTGTGTACTTATGTGTATTTTTTGCCAGTGCTGTTTTAGTAGGTTTGTGTGTGGCTGGTGTTGTGGTGCAAGTGTTAACTTTCTCCTCTTGACTGTCTGTTCCAGTCTTGGGTGGAGACAGCTTACCTTCCAGTTTGGCTGTATAATTGCATCTCTCGCATATGTTAGTGTTTTGTGGTAGGAGGAGAGGGTTGTCTGTGTATATGAGGCAGTTGTAACATTGCCTCAGGATACCCAGATTCACCAACTGGACTGGAGAGTGCACTTGAAGTTGCCCTTTGGTCATTCCTGAATAGTAGGGTGAGCTGTTAGTCGCTTGGTTGGTGAGGGGTGAATAAAGAGCCTTGCTGTACTGGGCAATCAGTGTCAGGGTATATTAGTGCTTGCTATTAGGTCTGAGCAAGTGCTGGGCTGTAAGATGCTTTTTGAGTGCTTAGGTTGAGAGTTAGACTAGTTTCAAGGGAAAAACTGAAGAGGAGACTTAGTGGAGCCGGGAATAATTTAACTGTAGCTAATCGGCACTGCCCGGTGCGCAGAACCATGCAAAGGCAGTTTTTATAGTAGGGAAATGAAAGAGATAGAAATTAGCCCAAAATGGCCAATAAACTACTAACTTCTGGGCTGGAACCACTCCTCCGGGGACAGATAGGTTGCTCAAAGCTACCCTCTTTCACAGGTGAACAGAGAAACTTCCTTCTATCCAAGTAAGGTATGGGCAACTCAGAAACTAGTATCACAGCCCTGAATTCAGCACTAGCCTAAAAACTGGACTATACTAGCTTAGAAAGGTGTGAAACAAGTTATTTTTTTTTTGTTTTTTTGAAAAGATAAGGCAAAAACAGTAAAAAATACACTTAAAGCAGCTTTAAACGACTACAAACGATCAGAAAAGGCTATCACACTTTAGTGTGTAGCTTACAACAGTTAAACAAATTATTTAAACAAAAAACAACTTTTTAAAAGTGCAGGCAGTCGAATACATACAATATGTGAAAAAAACAAGCTTTTAAATCACAATAAACGCTGGAAAATCTGCGTTTAGGCGGAAAACAATTAAGTACAAAAGTACAGAAAATTGATACTTAATCACTCCAAAGTCTCTCTTCTATGGTAGAAGGCTTGTATCAGTTTAAGGCTTTCTTGTGCTACCCAGTAGGTTAGTTACAGGAAAGATGGTAAACAAGTGCAGGTGTGGTCTTTTAAACCAGAAAGCTGAAAGAAACGGACAAACTGTCCAAGTGGTCAATAAACTACAATTTCTGGGCCAAGAACCTCTCCTTTCATGTCAGACAGGCTACCTAGTGCTTACCACTCCCACTGATAAGCTAGAAGGCTTTCCTCCAACACAGAAAGGCTTGCGGGGCTCAGAAGCTTACCAACATTCCTGAATACACAACTCTGTATCTGGACTAGGCTAGTTACACGAAAGGTGGGAAACAAGCGCAAGTGTGGCTTTTAAGCCAGAATGTTGAAAGAGATGGAAAAAAAACTGCCCAAACGGCCAATAACTACAATTTCTGGGCCAGGAACCACTCCTCTTGTGGTAGATAGGCTACCTAATGCTTACCACTCCCACTGATAAGCTAGAAGGCTTCCATCCAACACATAAAGGCTTGGGGGGGCTCAGAAGCTTACAAAGAGTCCTGGATACAGTAAATCTGTACCTGGACTAGACTAGTTACAAGAAAGGCTGGGAACAAGTACAAATGTAGGCGTTTAAGCCAGCAAGTTGAAAGAGATGGAAAACTGCTCAAACGGCCAAATAAACTACAATTTCTGGGCCAAAACTCACTCTTCCCGTGGAGGATAGGCTACCTAGTGCTTACCACTCCCACTGATAAGCTAGAAGGCTTCCCTCCAACACAGAAAGGTTTGGGGGGCTCAGAAGCTTACTAACAACCCTGGATACAGCAACTCTGTAACCGGACTAGGCTAGTTATAGGAAAGGTGGGAAACAGGCACAAGTGCGGCTTTCAAACCAGAAAGTTGAAAGGTTTGGAAAAAAACTGCTCAGCCAATAGCTACAATTTCTGGGCCAGGGACCACTCCTCTTGTGGTAGATAGGCTGCCTGATGCTTACCACTCCCACTGATAAGCAAGAAGGCTTACCTCCAACACGGAAAGGCTTGGGAGGCTCAGAAGCTTACAGAGAGTCCTGGATACAGCAAATCTGTACCTGGACTAGACTAGTAACAGGAAAGGCAGGAAACAAGTGCAAACACAGGCTTTTAAATCAGAAGGTTGAAAGTGATGGAAAAGCTTACCAAACGCCAATAAACTATCATTTCTGGGCCATAAACCACTCCTCCTGTGGTAGATAGGTTACCTAGTGCTTACCACTCCCACTGATAAGCCTGAAGGCTTCTCTCCAACACAGAAGGGCTTGGGGGGGGGGGCTAACAAGCTTATCAATAGTCCTGGATACAGCAAATCTGTACCTGGACTACACTAGTTATAGGAAAGGCGGGGACTAAATGCAAAACAGGATTTTAACCAGAAAGAAAGAGATGGAAAAACTGCCCAAACGGCCAATGAACTATAATTTCAGGGCCAAAACCCACTCTTCCCATGGTAGATAGGCTACCTAGTGCTTACCACTCCCACTGATAAGCTAGAAGGCTTCCCTCCAACACAGAAAGGCTTGGGGGGATCAGAAGCTGACCGACAGTCCTGGATACAGCAAGTCTGTATCTGGACTTGACTTGTTACAGGAAAGGCAGGAAACAAGCTTAGAATTTTTTTTTGTTAAAGCAGCTAAAATAGCAGTAAATACAATTTAAATTGTAGTGCAGGCCAGCACACCCGAGTGTGTAGCAACACTACGGCAAATACAGTTCAAATAAATGCAATTAAATTAACAAATGACTAAAATACAAGTGCAGAAGGCAGCAATTTAGAAGGCTACTAACAAGCAGTAATAAGTGCAGAGTAAGTGCGACTGAACAAATAGCACACAAAAGAGCAACTAAGACAGTTACAGTAAGAGCAGCTAAATAATTTATATATATATATATATATATATATATATATATATATATTTTTTTTTTTTTTTTTTTTGAGGGAGGGAACAGAGCAGGATTAAGAGGCTACAGGGGTTGTCCTTCCCAAATGCTCTCTTTGTACACAATAGGAGTGCCTGAAATCAGAATATGATCTCACTGCACTCAGTTGAGTGAGCAAATGAGATGGGCCCAAAAGGAGTATCCAAATACAAATCTACAAGAGGGGCGGGCAATTTCAAAGCCACCAACATTAACACCAAAACAAAAACAGGGAGGGTGCATGGGGAACTAACTGTAGAGAGACAGCCGCAACTTCAGTTGAGTTAATATTCAGTGAAAAACACAGATAAATAAATTAAATACAGTACTATATGCAAAAGAGCAGATAAAAGTGTACTTAAATTCACTTATACGTCCAGCTGATTTCAGGTAGATGTTAGCTGGCCAAAGCTCTGATGTTCTTCGTGTTTCTCTGTTGCAGTCCTGACTTGTGGGATTTAGGGTTGCCACCTTTTCAAATGGCCAAAGTGGGACATTTTCGGAGTAAACATCAGATTTTACAGGCCGACACATACCCACGGTCAGTACAAAGGATAGAACTTAACTTTTTTGCCTAAATAAAAGCTTATTCTTGTAGCATTTTAGTTGCTTATTTTGTTTCTTATAACATTTAGGCATTTTAGATACAGAATTACTGTTTTATGCAACTATTACATAAAAATATAGGAAATAATTTTGTCCTAAAATCTCAGGACATTTGCCATTTTTTAAATTTTTTGTCAGGACACAACTGCCCAAAGAGGGAATGTCCCTCGCAAAGTGGGACAGGTGGTAACCCTGGTGGGATTTCCTGCTGTGGAAGCCTTTGGCTGTCCTGACTATCAGAGAAAAAATGTCCCTCCTTCTATGGCTGGCAGATGTGCTTTCCTGACATCATTACTCTGGGGTATAAATGAAGTCTGGTGACATCATGACTCCAGTTCTTCTTGCCATTGGAACCCGAAGCAGACATCCAGTATATGCGTTGGTTGGTCCACACCAGAGTGAAATCTTCAGAAAGCTAAATACCTCATTGGGGAATTCTTTCCTTTTACTATCTAATGTCAAAGTTAACAACTGTCTCCATTGTGGAAAACAAATCCCATGCCCAGACTTCCACTCCCTTTGTGTAACCAGTTTAGGCCTAGATCACGATGTCCCTATCTGTCATTTATGCGCCTGTTTCAATTCCAGAACTGTTTGGCATAGGGCAGACATTTTAGCTAGGTTCATTACCAAGTTTCGTGGTATTGATCCATTTCTCGTCCTGACGTCAGTGTTCCTAATTGCAAATGGCCCAAGCTCAGGCCTACTGAAGGCACCCATTCGCCATCTTCTAAGCCTTCAAGACTGGTTATCACATAAGTTGGTGAGCCACCTTCGCAGTTCCCTCCTGTGACTGAGGTGGTAAAGAAGGCCACTAACAAGACCTTTCAGAGTCCAATACGCCATCGGACCCCTCGATATCTTCACCAGTCATTGCTTGAGATTCATTGGTCAGGACCGATACTGCTTTGCAGGCCTCGCCTTCTGGCAAATACAGCCCTTCCACTACAGCTCCAAGGTTTTTGGGCATCAGTGCCCCCAACATAAAAAAAAAACTACTCCTTGAAAGCCATCTTCTTTCCATTCCAGCCATTATAGCTCCTGCCCTCAGACCTATCAACAGGACTTGGTTAAATTGGCAGAGGATCTGCTTTCCTTGGTTAGGAGCAGACATTCTCCCCCTGAACCTCTGTCAGGAAAAAGGAAAAGAGATCCAATCCCAGAGGTTATTACTGATCCTCTTGAGACCAAGCAAAACTCTGACCAGAAGATCTCAGTCTTTAAGGAAGATCCCTCTTTGGTTCCTTTGAGGAGTTGGATTCAGAGGAAACTTTGCCTTCTGCCTCCACTCCTGAGGATCTATCCCTAGGAAAAACCTTACATACCCTGGGGGATCATTTACATTAGGAAGAGCAAGACTGTACCAAGCTAAGAAAAGGGTCACGAAATTTCTCCACCTACCAGAACTTAAACCCCATGGCAGTTCCCCCTGTTTTGGAGGTGGTTGACGATGTTTTCCAAGAATCCTATTTGAAACCAGACTCCCTTCCTCCTGTACCCAGGAAACCTGTCAGATTCTACATGGTTATGGTTTCCCATAAGTACCTCTGTAAGAACCCTTCAGCAGACCCAGAGATTTTTGTTCATACTTTCATAGGTAGGTACTAGGCTATTGGCCGTAGGGCCTATATAAGCCTAGCCAAAAAGGTACCCTGGCTTTCGCCACCCAAGAAAATTATTTTCCTGTGCCCCTGTCGAGCAGAGCCACAAAAGTGATCCTGGGGTGAATTTCCTATTTCCCATCCAATCATCAAAATTTGTCTTGAAGAGTGCTAATGAGAAGCTCTGTTTGACCTAGATAGGTAGTCTGTTCTAGAGTATGGGAAGTCTCTGAGACAGGAATCTACCCCTCCTGCATGTTCTGTTTATTGTGGTGACAAGGTTTAGGTCCCTACAACGTGTAGTTCAGAGGGATTGGGATTTCTTTAAGTGGAGCAGGTCCAACAGCTCTGGGTTTGACATAGCTTTGTATGTTAGCAGAGATCACCTCTGAGTAGCCGATATGCGATGGAGTAAAGCTGGATTTTTTTGAGACAGTCTGCATAGGTTATCTGTTTGAGGTCAGTAATCCTCTTTGTGAGGTATTTCTGTGGCCTCTCCAGTTGCTGTAGATGTCTTGTGAGGTACATACCAAAAGGGGCGCTGTACTCTTTAATGAGTCTAATGAGTAATGAGTGGAGGGGAACAATGACCTCTTTTTTTCTGGATGAGAAACCTTTTGTGATGAGGTGTGCCATGTAGAAGGATTTCCTGACCACCGTGGTGATGTGATTATCAAAGGACAGACTACTGTCCACCTGCATCCCAAGGTCTCTTATAACACTTTCGGTGTTAAGTAGACTACCACATATGTGGTAGTTCATGGGTACAGAGTTTTTACCAAAGGGGATGACAATGCACTTTTTGGCATTGAGCTTCAGGCCATGGCTTTGACACCAGGCGTCTGTCTCAGTGAGGCCCATTTGTAGGATGCCCACATTGTTAGGAGTTTCAATTATGGCTCCCAGTTTGCAGTTATCTGCAAACTTTGTTAGTCAAAGACCTTCTGTGTTAGCCTGTACTTCAGAGAAGTAGATACCAAACAGGAGAGAACCCAGAACTGAACTCTGTGGTACTCCACTTGTCACTGGTCTGAAGTCAGATTTGGAGTCTGCTACTTTCACAGTGTGGGTTCTCTCCATGAGTCAGTTGGCAACCCATCTTGTGACATAGGGATTTATACCTAGTTTAGTGAGTTTATCTATAATTCCAGAGTGGGGGGTGGTATCAAAAGCCTTGGCGAGATCTAGATAGGCTGTGTGAACCACCTTACCCTCGTCTATGGCTTTGGTGACTGCTTCAAAGAAGTTTGTCAGGTTTAGGAGACATGATCTGCCTTTTACAAACCCGAACTGGGTGGGGTCTAGAGTTTGGAGATTACCAATGTCTTTGTTTATGAGTTCCATGATGATACGTTCCATGACCTTGCAGACCAGGCTCATCAGGCTAATGGGGCGGTAGTTCTCGGGGTCCGTCGTGGCTCCCCTTTTGTGGAGTGGGATAACCATCGAGGTGCACCATTCAGTGGGCACAAAGCCTGAAGTGAGGCTATGATTGAACATGGTACTTAGGTGGGGTGCCAGTTCATTCTGTAGTTCGTGTAGAATGCAGCCTGGGATATTGTCAGGTCCCATGGATGCTGTGTTCTTGGCTTTGGAGAGTGTGTGTTTTACCTGTGCAGCCGTGATTACAGGAAATTTGCATTCTTCCAGTGTAGAGATGGGCCATCTAGGATGTGAGAGGGGGTTAAAGTTAGCACTGAACCTATCTGCCAGGATGTTGGCAATATCAGTTGGTTTTGTATATTTAGTGCCATTGTGCTGTAATTCAGAGCAGATCTGAGTGTTGCCGTTGAGATTCTTGACATAGCTGTCGAATGCTTTGTGGTTGTCTTTAGAGTCAAGTGGCAATTTTGTTTTCATAATTAGCTTTGGAGGATTTTATGAGGGATCTCAGCTTCTTTCTGAGGCTGACTAGGGAGCTCCTCCAGTCATGGGATTTTACTCTTTTTTGCAACAGTTTCTTTCTTCTGTTGTAGAGTTTGTTTATGGCAGAGGACCACCAGATTGACTTCCTTTTTTTGGAGGATAGCATATTGGTTCTATTAGGGCTAGCACGATCCATGCACTCGTGTAAGTGCTTATAAAGTGCATTTGTGTAGGATTCAGCAATCGTACCTCTATTGTCCGTCTGCATGGGTGTCATGAAGTTTGCCACTTCTGTCTTAAGAAGTGTGAAGTTGGTTTTGGAGAAGTTTTTTACAGTGGTTTCCCTAATGGGGGTTGGGGGCGGGATGTGGATGTCTAGGGTGATTAGCTTGTGGTCGGATCTGACCAACAAGGAATTAACCTCTGGTGTGGAACACCGGTCGCCCATGTTGGTAATGACCAGGTTTAGGATATTGCTGCCTTTGGTGGGGGTATGAATAAGTTGATCCAAGGCATTGGAATTTACATTTATGAATTCAAGAAAACATTCCCAGCCCCAAGGGTGCCAGAACCAGCACATCCGGAAATCTCCTACAAAATGATAAAGAGAGCAGAGCCCTTGACAGATTTGGAAAAAAGGTATGCAGGTCTGTGACTCTATCTGTGAGGGCACTCAACTGCCAGTTCCACATAATAAAACACCAGGAAACATTACTGGAACATATGAGACAAAAGCTATTGGCTATTGAAAATGAGAGTTTATCTAAAGAATTACTGGACATTTGCAACTCCATGTCGGAAGTGGTCAAGCACTGTTTACAATGTGGATTTGATGCCTTGGAGGCTGCCAGCAGGGCTGCAGCCACTGGGTCTGTCATTCAGACCCTCAGGTGGCTCAGGGAACAAGCCGTCCCAGAGCAGGTTAGTTCCAAAATGTTGGATGCTCGTTTGGATAAAGCGTTTCTATTTGACCCTAAGGCACAAGCTGCCTCAGAAAAATGAGGTTTCATGGCTTTCTTCATTCCCATGCTTTCCCAAGCCAGGCTGCACATGAGGCAATTACACTGCTACCTTGAAAATGTGTGGTGCCTGCATACACAAGCACCATTGGCCAAAACAAGGTTGACACCAGGCCTGAAAGGCATTTCCACATGGTGTTCCAAGGCCTGCTCTATGAGCCAAGGGCTACCATTCTTCTTTGCAGCAAACACCACTATGGATGCCTTGGAGACAACTTGAAGGGTATTCATCAAACAGTTACAGGCCTAATGGTACTCAGGAAGCACATAAACTAGAAGAAGCTTTCAACAGCACAAGGGAATGCTAGCACTCAGAGAGAAATTAAAACCAGGGGTGCTAGCCCTGGATACTAATATATAGACCTGTGACACAAAAACAAAGGGAAACCCATTCCTACCCACCCTATAGCCTAGCTATGGGGATACAAATCACAGTGTACTCCATGGAATGGCACTTGTTGACTCAATACCTCCCAGTTGCACTCTACCAACAGGCAAATAGAATCAACAGAAGCCTGTAGACACCCACTTATGGTGGCTGCATCGGGAGATCACTCCCAGCATAGCCAAAGAATGGGGGACCCCACAAATAGACCTTTTCACCACCAGGGAAACCCACTTTTGAAATGTTTCAGTTTCAGCAGCAAGTCCCTCTCAGCCTGGAATACAGACACTTTCCTATTCACGTGGTCTTCTCCACCAAAGACCCAACTTCCCAGGACTCTACAAAACTCAGAAGAGCACCTAGGCCTATACTTGTAGCTGCACATTGCCCAAGGCATCACTGGCACTTTTTTCTTCTTCTTGGTCTGACCAATACTAACTGGATATTAACCCAGACTCTTCACCTTCTCACTCAGAGGAAGGGGCTCTTCATACTCCCCACATACAAACCTTCTACCTATCACCTTGGAGGATCCCCTTTCCCTCTAGCTATCATCTTGAAGGATACTCTAAATGGGGGGAGGGGGGGGTTCTCCCTCTGCATAACTGGATGCAAGACATCCTAGGGAAACCAGGAGGCCTATTGCCAGGATACCCTGGGCAGGTAATGGAATGTGGTCTGAAGCTGAATGTACTCAGGCTAATCAGGTTCCCATCAAGGGCAGGACCCCTATCAGCTGGTCCTATTTGGAAGATCTTCCTAACTATGACCTTTCTGACTCACCATCCATGGTTCAGGTTTCACTCCTGCTTTCTTCTACCTGCTGGTCTAGCAGTTCCTTACCACCTCGCGACCTAGCTTTTGTCCTAGAGAGGCTTATACTTCCTTCAGTTTTAAAATTCCTGGTATGGAAGACCACCTCCTCATTGGCTATCTCTTCAGTCTAGGCAGTTTCAGAAACCCCAGCCTTTCTAGGCAGTCCAACCCTTATCTCTTTCTCAGGATTAACCCTTCCGTTGGACCCAAGGTGGTGACTGATGCCACTTTATATCTAGCAGTGCATCTACCCATCTTCCCTCCAAACCCACAAAACGGGGGGGGGGGGTAAGGACCCTTTCCATTAGGGCAGCTAGGTTTGCTGCTGCCTTACTGAAGGGCATACCTACTAAGAGTGGTTGGATGTTGCCATCTGGTCTTCGGGGCACACTTTCACAGACACTACTGCTGTCACCTTTTTACTTATCCAAAGCAGGCTTTCCCTCTTTTACTCTACAAACTTCCTCTCCTAGACTTTCTTTCCATCCTCCCCTATTCTCAGCTTTGGGAATTATCCCACAAGTCAGGACTAAAACAGTTGTGTACACTTACCATAAATGTAGATTTTCAAGTGTATTAATGGTTGCAGTCCTCTTTCTCTCCCTCCTCACCATTAGCCTACAGGGTAGGCTGCTTCTATTTCCTATTTGTCTTGGACTTTTGCTCTTGACTCTTGCCTACCTAGGGATCCCTGCCCTAGGCATCTGACCTTGACCATCTGCTCCTTCTGGGGGGCTCCAAACTCCAAGGGGCAAGAAAATAAGTGAAGTTATTAAGTCAGTAGACTCCACTTATACCCCAATGCATTGATGTCAGGAAAGGGCATCCATCAGTGGTAGTAGGTGGGAAAACTTTTACTCTGATAGTTGGACCAGCTAAGGGCTTCCACAGAGGGGATCCCACAAGTCAGGACTGTAACAGTAAATGCACTCAAACATCTACATTTATGGTAAGTGTACACAGTTGTACCTTTTAATGATGTTAACTTGGTTTGTGAAAACCTTAAGATCTATCTGTTTATTTGTTGGCTAAAATTCTCCAAGTCCTCTTTTCTACTGAGAATTGGTTGGTATAATATATGTCTGCCTTGTATTATATCAGTTGTTATATTCCGTACAAGTTGTCCAAGGTACCACTACACCACCAGCCAGACCAGTTGGGTACTCAAAGGTTGTAATTACTGATCATCTCTTAAGCAAGCAAGCATATCATATCATATTAGTTAATGGTACCCATAGCAAAGTTAGTCTCATTTTAAAGGATTGATGCCAACAGTTGTATTTAATCAGTTTTGTACAGTTCCTCTTATACATTTCAACACAATCCAGCAGTGAGCTTTTATGATGAAATAAATACATCGCTTACTATTCTGCAAAGTAGACTAATCATCATACCTCTCAACCTGGAATCGGCAAAAATCAGGACAAAGACCCATGAAAAATAGGTACAACTGGCCAAAAATCTAGATGCTGATTAACATACATGTCGCATGCTTGTATAACCCCGCCCACTCCAGAAGAATTGTGGGATACTAACATTTGACATGAATAAGAATCTGTAACAGATAACGCAAACTCTGAATATGCTCACTTAAGCCTTTTTCATGTATTTAACAGGTCAATTATGTTTTCCTTTTTCTCCTCCTTTGCAAGATCAGTTGACACACCCAAGCCTGTGAAGTAATGTGAGACTGAAATTTCAAAAATAGCAAAACTTTCAGACATTTTAGAGCTTTCTTTGCAATAATTATTTCTTTAAACCCTATTTCCATTTTGCATCTTTAATAACAAAAGGATAACAATTCATACCTCTCAACTGTCCAGATTTCTGCAGAATGACCATTTATTTGCCTCATATTTTTGGTCTGCTCCTCTTAAAATTTGTGGCAAACTACAAAGGATTGAAGTCACTAAATAATGACATACATTTGAGTTTCAGACTTCATATCCTTCTGGAAATGCAAACGAACACAAAACCTGTTATTAAGCATTTTGTATTTCTAGCTCTTTTTTCTTTAGTTACATTACTAGATATTAGACCACTATAAAAAAATACTTGGAAAGGTTTAGCTAATATTGCCAGTAAATGTGTCAAAGCTAGCATAAGCATCTTTCCTAAGATGCAACCCACATTTCTACTGGCTATAACAGTAGAATGAAAGGCACAGATAAAAAATGCATCTTTACATCTGCAGCGTATCACACAGCCAGCCAATATCAGAAACATGTTTCTGTGTCTGTGGGAGTACAGCTGTGAAAAAAAAAAAAAACACTTGCGACTATACACTTTCGACTATAGATCAATAGCTAATAAGATAACAAATTTGCTCTTTTTCTGGAGTTACAAGTTACATGCACTTCCACTCCCATCTGTTTTTCTGTAAAGAAGTGTGTCAGTAACAGTTAAGTAAGGGAATCTCAGAGCCATACATAAAATGGGATGCAAGTCCTCCTCAAAGACACAGGACGTCGATGAGACATCCTCTTTCGTTGGCTGCTTGCCTGCTGCAAGTTGCGCATGGGCTTCTGCTGCAAATGACTGTTATTTTTTTAAACTCCCCAACTTTGACCGAGTAACTCTGACAAGCAGAGAGGCACTGCCGCACCATCTCATGATGCTGACATCATCACACACGCTCGCACACAATGATATTGCAGGATACACAAGCAATGCATGACGACATTAGCTTTCACTAAAATATGTAAATAAAAAAAAAATCAGGATTTGAAGGGGCCACTCAGGAATTCTTGCATCCTATTATTTTGATTGCAAAAACGTGAAATACCAAATAATTTGGTACGGTTGAGAGGTGTGCTAATCATTAAGTGTACATAAAACCAACACTCTACTAGATTGGAATTCAGATGAAGTTTGTTGAGCAGACAGTTATCTTTAGAAAAAATGCTAACTACAGTGCTGCTGGTTCTACCAGTATCTCTCTCCAAAAGAGTGAGTGAAACTGGGTATTTATAACTTGTAAGTGTGCCCAGCAGTTCAGTGCAGGCAAAATTATGGAGATGTGATCTCACCATATCCCTGGAAAGCACGTTCTTACTCTTTCTCTATCTCAATGCCATGCAGGAGCTTTTTGTCCAATGTTCCAAAGCACACATAGGAGTGAGATTAACAGATGCACAGTTCTTAGCAGAACGGGCTTTTTGTACCAATGATCATATCCTAAGAGGTATCCTTGAATAGACTGATACTGGTAGATATTTGGCTAAAAGTCAATTCTTTGACAACCTTTCCTCTTCTGCATTCTGTATAGATCCCCTGACTCATTCCCTTTCTCCTGGGTCAATATTTCAATGTGTATACTAGTACTCTTGCCCTAGAAAATTCCCAACTCTTTTATGGTCATGTTGCTTCTCTCACAGCAAGCTTATAAAACACTGGTCCATCACTAATATATATTGCATTTGTATTTATTGTATTTTACACTTTGTGGACCAGATTAGTCCCACTATCCCAGGGGGCACATGAGGACTTAGTTACAGGGACTAGAGGAAATGTGGCCAGTGCACTGGAAGAATTCCCTTACTTGTTTTGATAAGTGCCATGGGATGTTTTACATCCACCTGAGCTACCTGCCACTAATTAAAGCAGATGGGACATTTGTTTATTGTCTCATCCAAAGAACATCATACTCAGAATTGCAGCCCCCCCCCCCCCCCCCCCCCCACATTTGCAGTACACTGCAGTGTTAGTATTGGAAAATGAAGGCAAGTACCTGGTGTGTTTGTGCCTGTGTGTGTGAAAATTCAGTTCTTAGCATCTTTCTATGTCTCTGCTGCAGAATAATTATACAACTATTAATTCTGCACAGATTTTCTACGAATGCATTAAAAAATCCCATATTTCTGAAACACATTTGGCAGATCAGCATCACATTTCAACATTGCTTTTTAGTGAGATATCATAACCATAAAACTGTACCTCTTCTTTGGAGACATCTACAGCTGTCTCTCTCACATTATATCTGTGTTACAGTAGTACATTCATAAATTATGTCCTATTTCTATAGATCTGTACTTATTGCTGAGTTGTCATTAAATTATACTGAAGCTGTCATACACTGAGGCAGATGAAACTTATAAAACTGTGTCTGTCTAAAAGATCTGTATATAACAGTTCTCAGTGTGTATGTTGTATATGTTTTGTAAAATATTGAATTGTGGGCTGCAGGTTTACTTTCTCATGCTTAAGTATCAGCTGCTACGGTCAGTAACTTTAGTAAAGTAAAATGGCTGAAATCAATTTTCTGGAGTTAAAGTGTAGAAGGGACTTGACTTGCACTGCTGCTGTCATCAACAAAGTATGCAGCAAAATCTTCCGTTCCACTGAAATCTGATGGCAGTCTCTCTTGACTTTGCCTTGGTATGTTTTGTTTTATTTGCCTATGTGGCTTTTCTGTCTAACCTTTTTACTTGTTATTGTAGTTCTTATTTTGGAAAAACTGCAGTAATCCCTAATTGTACAGACATTATGCTTTTTATAAGCTGTATAAGATGAGCGTTTTCAAAGAACTGCCAAGTTATCCACATGCTGTACTGATGAGCCCCTAAAATGGGCAAAACATGTCGTGTCTGCAGCTAGTGGGTTTGGTTTTATTGGCCTGTAAAAAGTAGACAATTGACGGGCATTCATATGCCAGGCAGCTGAAGCACTTTCATGTCCTTAGGGTATATTTCCCATGGGCTATTTTCTGTGATGGTGATGGTATTCTACAGTGAAGACTATGGCTTGCTGGGTCTTTTTGTTTTTTTCTGCCTTTGTAGCTTTTCTGTGTATCGTTTACTTGTTGTTTGCATCTTTCTTTGCATTTAACATTGTAACTGTTGAAATCTGGCTTGTGTATTTGCTGTCCCTTTATGAACTGTGTTGTTACTGTTATGAAACTGTCTGATTTTATGCTACTGGTATAAGGACGTATTATGAATATAGCTATGTTCTTATATGCAGACTCCTGTAACATCTCTTCTATCCTTCCCTTTTGATTTGCATGCTGCTCCAGGGCTCATTTTGAAGAAATGGGGTTTGAGGTACAATTAATTGCTATACAGATGATAGTTGTGTTTCAAGTTGTCTTGAGCAATAGGAAACTTGTATTGCTTTGAATAATTGCCTTTCAAACAATGACTGACTGAACAAACTTTTCAGATGAAGTAACTTCAAGTCCAAACTGTTAATGATTGCCAAACACTTGCAGCTCTTTGTTTATAAACATTTTTCTGAAATTATTTATTGGGCAGGGGCAGAGTAGCATATTATCGATAAGATATGTGTGTGTGTGCGTGTGTGCGTGTGTACGTGTGTGTGTATGTGTGTGTGTGTGTGTGTGTGTGTGTGTGTGTGTGTGTGTGTGTGTGTGTGTGTGTGTGTGTGTATGTGTCAGTATGTCTGTGTTCTACAGTGATGAATTGCGTTTACATCACGTTATCGAAAGATGAAAATAGCGAACTCTATTTCATCGGCCCCAAAACATCTAAACATGAAAATATCGAACATTCAGAACAGCAAATTTTTTCCCATGGAAAAAATTTGCTGCTCCGAAACACATACACACAACACAAGCACATCAAACAAACAGCAATCACACACATACACTTAAATTCCTACATCAAACGCTACACTAAACTGAACGTACACTACTATCTACCCACTTACCTTAACCCAAACCCTAACCCTAAGGTCTGTCACTATCGCACACTCACCTAACCCGCGCTCTAACCCTAACTCACTTAAACCACCCCTAACCCGAAAGTCTGTCGCTATCACACACATGCCTAACCCGCGCCCTAACCCTAACTCACTTAACCCACCCCTAACCCTAACGTACAAACAATTGCACACTTACCTGAACCCAACCCGTAACTTTCCACCACAGCGCTAAGAATAGCAAAGCCACAGAAACAGCCAACCAAATTTTTTCCCGAGGAAACAATTTGCTGTTCTGCAGCTTTGCTATTCTTAGCGTTCGCTGAATAGTGTTTGATATCAGAACATTCTAAGTTTTAATACTTCGATGTTCTGATGTAGACCCAGTGAATTGACTTCAAAAGGTCAAGAGTCTTCTGGGGTAAAGAAAAAAAATCATCTTAGAAGTATTGTTTCTTGGATTAATAGTAATAATAATCCTGTTTGTTAACCAGTTAGGCCAACGGGACACACAGTCCGTTTTCAAGGGCACATCAGGACCAATGTCTGGTTATGCGACTTGCTCAACGTTATTAGACTGTAGGCAACTGAAAGTTGAGGGAAATAGACATGGTACTGCATCCTCTATATTCTGTAGTTTCTTTTAAGAAACTTGAGTGGATCTCACATGTCAGCTGGTAAACTGAACCCCGCATTTTTAAGAAGAAGTTCAGTATCTGCTTTAGCAGGATTTTGTTTATCTATGATGTCTTTTGGTAAAAAGCATTAATACTTCATTAGTGTAGTCCAGATCTTCTCACTTTTCTGAACAGGATTTTCCCGACTACACAGCAGCTCTGTTATTTTTATTCTGGTCACTTGGTGTAAAAGTAAGTTTATACAACGACCCCCCATTAAATATTCAAAAACGTGCACACTGATTGATCAGCATGCACGTTGTAAATCAGAGTTATAGTAATGGAAAAAAGTCTGGTCGGCCCGGACCTTTTCCATTACTATAACTTCTTTTTTTACAGCAATGGAGAACACAAGATCTCCGTTGCTTCACACTGTCTTGCTATGTTAAACAAGTTTAGCATAGCGAGACAGGTTTAAAAAAGCAACAGAGATTCTCCGTTGCTTTTTTTAAAGCTGTCTCGCTATGTTAAACTCATTTAACATAGCGAAACAGTTTTTAAAAAGCAACGGAGATCTTGCTTTCTCCGTTGCTTTTTTCAAAACTGTCTCGCTATGTTAAATGGGTTTGACATAGCCAGACAGCTTTAAAAAAGCAACAGATATTCTCCGTTACTTTTTTTAAAGCTGTCTTGCTATATTAAACTCGTTTAACATAGCAAAACAGTTTTTAAAAAGCAACAGAGATCTCGCTTTCTCAATTGCTTTTGCCCACAGCTTTGATGTACTGCATAGGCATGCGCATGCGCAGTACATCAGAACTGCCGCAGAATACCAGACAGCTGCGGAAGGGCAGCAAGGAGGCATTATGCAAGGCCATTATTTAAGAAAAGTAATTATTTTTTTTCTTAAATAATGTCATTGTATAATAGCAATAACCCACTTCTGGGTGTGGGTAATGCTGGATTTACCCACGGTTGGCTTTATTTGGCCACTCGGGCTTCGCCCTCGTGACCAAACCACACCAACCGTGGGTATATCCAGCATTACCCACACCCAGGCGTGGGTTATTGCTATAATACTGTTCTTTAATTCTAGAAAAAAAATTTCGAAATCATAATCAGTTTAGTATTTTGAAATCATACAGCTTATTCATTCTAAAACCTCATCGTGGGCTGCATACAAGAATTTGCTCTCACTCGCTTGACATTCAAAGTTTGAACTTACTTAGCTAAAATGCTAAGTAATCTCTGGACGTCTCATCTTTTCTCACTAGTCACTGCATGTACAGCCGTATTGAGCAAAGGTGATGTTAATATGAAAGTGATTTTCCAGCATTTTGTCTTACTTTTGTACCATGGCATTTGGTACAAAAACTACCAAACAGTATCTTTATCCATTAGGTAGTATTTTCATGTTGTATTTCAACAAGCAAAATACTTAAAAATATGATTTACATTAACTGATGTCACTGAGGAAAACAGCAAACTTTCACCTTAGTGGTCTTAGTGTAGGAAAAACATATATTGCGTCCACAAACTTTAATGGACACATCACTGCACATGCTCAAAGTTGTACCATTAAAGTTTATGGACGCAACACACATTACCGCAAGATAACGTCATGGAAATAGATGCTAAATATATTTGGGCGTTATTTAATAAAAATGTTTATGAAGCTTTTAATTAAAAAATGGCCCTTATACGTAAATAGATAGTTGTAAAAATGCATTGTGATACTTGACTCATCAAATGTCGCAGTGTATATCCCAACATCAGAAAATCACTTTAACGTACATATTAAAACTTCAGTAAAACTAAAAACATCAGCAGTGTGTTTTCTTTGAAACAACTTTTGCTGCCTTGACAACCAAAGCATTCTGTTTTGTTTAGAAGGCCTCATGGGAAATGCCAGGACAGGACCACGTCCACTTCACAGTGCCCATGTGCCTTGACACACATCTATTTACCAGAAGACTTGTGCTCATTTTGCTTCCTGATTTCTCAACTTAAAAAGAATAAATTATTTTAGTAAGTACAGTCATTATTTTAAAGGTAAGGTCACCCATCAGCTGCAGTTTGACTTACTTCAGGTAAATCTATAAAGGTAATAACCTTGTTTGAGGAAAATAATCCATTTTCTGTCACAAGTCTAGCTTTCCCTCCTGTTTGAGCATATTCCACAGACAGATGATGGTACATATGCCAATACAAGTTAACTGCTCTTGGCTGCCCAGTCATTTTGCCAGATTTCCCACAGTTGTACAGGGCAGTAACTTTTCTACCATTGTTCAAATGACTAAATGAAAAAAACTCTCCATGAAGAAAACTCAAGTGATGATACATATTTTAAATTGTTTTTCTTCTCCATTTTCTTGCTGTAACTGCCAACCCTCTAACCCAAAAGCACTTGCACAGCTGACAACAAAGGGCCCGATGCTTGGTGTTATCATTTCTAGTTGGTGACACAAGTGGATACACAGCACACCAGTGTCCTTATTTTGCTTAATTTTGTTTGTTTCATTTTCCATTTGAAACAAGAACACTGATTATAATGTTTTAACATCATCCCATCAATAGCAGTGGGGGTACCTGTTTCCTACTGTCAGGTTTTCCACAATCAGACTTTGACAGCTGTCAGTTCTGCCAAAAATCCTTTCCTAAAATAAATGCTGGTTTATGTTTATTTTCTTGAAGTACAGAAACACATTACTTGCCATCTACCCTATTAGCTGTCAGTGAAATAGAAAGAAAACACACCTGCACATTCTTCATGATACAGGTAAATACATTAAAAAATGGCCTAATGTTGTTTCTCAACACACCAACTCGGCTTTCTCACTGTGTATCTGACACATTAGATTCCACCCCTAACACACCTACTGCTAACAGTGTTCGTCATTTTGATCTTCTCTGGACTAAGTACCTTTTTATGTTTATTTTCTTGAAGTACAGAAACACATTACTTGCCATCTACCCTATTAGCTGTCAGTGGCAGAAATAGAAAGAAAACACCCCTGCACATTTTTCATGATACAAATAAATACATTAAAAAATGGCCTAATGTTGTTTCTTAATATACCAACTCGGCTTTCTCACTGTGTATCTGACACATTAGATTCCACCCCTAACACACCTACTGCTAACAGTGTTCGTCATTTTGATCTTCTCTGGACTAAGTACCTTTTTAGTTACTGGAAAAAGCAAAGTGAGCTGTTACAATTTAACTTTTTTTGACTTTCACGTTACCAATTCATTATGTTTTGTTGATGTTTGTTTGTTTGTGTCTTTCGGCTTTTCCCGGTTAGGGGTCGCCACAGCTGAACTCCGGTCCGCTAATGATTGGTAGTGGATTTTTACATACCGGGTTACCAGTCCTGATGCACAACCTTCAACGAAGGCACACCCCATTCATGTATGCCTCCACACAGAAGACGCTCTAGCTGAGAATCGAACGGGACAACGTCTTGCTATGAGGTGACAACGCTACCGCAGCACCACCACCGCAGTATGCTATGTTTTGTTGATAATTCAGCTAATTCAAAACTTGACCAAATCCTGATGTGAAATCGCATTGCCCGTAGGACTCCATCTTGTGAATTATGAATTGCCTTAGTGTATTTATGTACTGAAATGTGACTTTGTACCAACTTTTTGGATGGAACTGGAGCAATGGTACAGTCTTAGTTTTTCTTGACATCACTGCAAGAGATTAAATTACCCGCGGTGGTGATGCTGCAGTAGCGTTGTCGCCTCACAGTAAGACGCTGTCCAGTTCGATTCTCAGCTAGAGCGTCTTCTGCGTGGAGACATGCGTGAATGGGCGTACCTTCATTGAAGGTTGTGCGTCAGGCCTGGCAAGCCGGTACATAAAAATCAACTGCCAATCATTAGCGGACCGGAGTTCCGCTGTGGTGACCCCTAACCGGGAAAAAGCCGAAAGACAAACAAAAAAACTGCAAGAGATTAAACTAATCTGAACATTTAATACAGAGTGTTTAGTAACTGATGATAATTCTGAGGATGCATTTAATTTGGGGAATGCTTGCTCACTACATTCCCCGTTTTCAGCATCTTGCCTTCTAGTATTCAGTGTTTCAATTTTTGTCTAAAAAATTATTTTGTGTAACAGCTGTCATGTCTCTATTTTAAGCCAAAATATTTTTAACAGATTTTATAACCACTGTGCAAAATTATCTCCGACACTAGACAAAAATATTCACTATGCATCTTCATGAGAAAGGGAAATAAAAGGAAATCCCATTGAGCTACGCGCTCGAGAGAATTGAACCTCAGCACTGAAATAAATAGGACATGCTGGAGGGACAGATTCATAACCCAGAGGCTCCCTTCACTCTGGAATAAAATCCCAGTCCAGGTTAGGCAGAGTCCCTCATTGACTCTCTTCAAGAGGAATCTTGATGAGTGGATGGGAGATCGTAGGTTTACCCCGGGTATCACTTCTGTGTCACTGTTAGACAGAGGCACAGTATACTAACCTTGAAAAAGGGCATAGCAAAATAAATTTAAAATGGGTGGCGAAAGCCAAACATACTCTGGCTAGGCTTATAAATGCCCTAGGGCAGATAGCCTAGTATGAACCTATGAACCAAAAAAAAATTACTTGTGGAGGAAATAAGGCAATCGGAATCCTCTTCAACTTCTTTAATTAGTCCATAAAAGCACAGCAACACGCCAACAAGAGCACACAGGTTCCACAGCAAAAACAACAAATACACATTAACGCCAATACTTTCCACGTTCCATGAACCTATGAACATTTGGGGCAGAAAGTTCATATAAATTGATGAATGAATTATTATAATTATATAGTTTGCAGCATTTTGTTACAGGTAATGTTTTGTATATACACCAAAATAGTTTGTAAATCAAAAAGAAAATGTTGCATTGTGATCCAAAACAACTTTCTGATTAAAAAAATAAATCATAATAATATAATGAAAATTTGGACAATGAGCAGTAAAATGCATTTAATGATAGTTACTTTGTACCATATCAAAAACGCAGTTAATGGATAACTGCAACCAAAGACTAAAAAAAAAAAAATGTTTATTTCATCATGCCTTGACCATTCATATATTTTAACACCACTCTAAAACCATTTGCATTTGTATGTGCAGTCCTTCAGTCTGCCCACATGTGATTTTGATTTTTTTACTCTACCTCTTGGTACCCCTAGTCTACCTCTGCTCTACCTCTAGTTATCCCACAATGCAATGTAGGGCTTTAGAATATTACATCATGCAAGTGTCTTAGCTACGGAGTTCCTGTCAGTCCATTCACTTTAGTCATGCATTTAGGTCATCTCGCAGAGTATGCTTTCTAAGTGTATTCCACTCATACCTCTGAATTGTACAGATTTTCGCAGAATGTCCAGATTTTTGCCTCATATTTTTGGTCCGTTTTTTCATAAAATTGTGGTTTTCTGGCAAATTAGTGACAAATAATTAAAGACTGAAAATAATGACAGATGTTTGAGTTTCAGACTTCATAACCTTCAGAAAATTCATGCTAATGTAAAACCTGTTATTCTGTCAGCTTTCTACGTTTGTAAGAGCAATATTTAAAAATTGTCCCTGTTTTTGGGCCTTTGTCCCACTTTTATTTATGGATTTGTCCAGATTTCCTGCTCTAAGAGGTTGAGAAGTGCGCCTTTTCTTTCCAAAGTGGCTAATTTTCCTTCTTTTGTTATGCCTGAGTTGTAGTCATCAGCTAATCTCCCCTCCCCTTTCACACTTCCCTGCCCTAGCTGTCAAAGTGCCAAAGGTAATTTGAGGTTTGTTGCTGTGATTGATAGCTCAAAGCAGGTGACTAATTTCATGTATGCAATACCACACAAGAAAAATGCAAATAAATAACACAACAAAATAACCAATGATGTCCAAACAAAATATTCCTTTATTCCAACCAGTATAAACACACTCTAGAGTTTCGACTTCAATAGCTTTCAAGAAGTGAAAAAAAAACTTCATATTTGACTAATCTCACGTATTTCTGCTTTCTACTAGCCTTGTGCTACTGCAAGTAGGACATTTATTTCTGCAGCACCACAGTTTACAGACATTACAAAAGTACTTTCACTTTCAAAAAACTCCTTAAATCATACATTCTCACCAACCGGCTATGCAACTTTAATGGCCCACCTTGAAGCCCCACTACATTGCAGGGGTGCTATTCCCTTAAGCTTCTTGTGAATACTACTAATGTCTCAACCAATGCTCTTTGTAAATATTGTACAGATATTGTTTTTTGATACTTTATTGATATGCACACATACCAACCAACTCCCTGTCTGACACTAGTAATGTCTCTCTTGTGTTCAGTAAGTTCTCTTCAACTATCTTCCTACTTTGTACATGTTAATCATTTTAAACTTTTGTAGCATGTTGTCAACTGTTGATTACATTTTAAACTTTTGTAACCTATAACTTTTACTATTAATAACTGTCAATTGTGTACTGTGTGGAGCTTTTCTTCCCAGGCCTCCACTGAAAATGAACACCAGTTGTCCAGTCGGATTATCCCAGTAAACAAATGTTAAATAAATAAATTACATAAAAATGACTCTCTCTTTCCTTCCTGAGGTTTTAATCCATACTTCCTACTAATTTGTAACATATTATTTGGCATATCACTGAACTTCTTTGTTTCAACAATTCTTGAAAGGGACGAAACCCAAAATAATTGTGTGACAAAAGCTTTAAAATCATGATTGATTTAAAATAGTACTGTGATTTGTTTAAAACACTAGCACATTTTGCATCAACATGCATTTTCTGAACAATAACTATGAAATTGCAATGTTTGACAAGGAACCCATCAAGTATGATCCCATCACAGTAAAGAAAAGGGGAACAGGATCTGCATCTTCACGTTTCTCTGTCCACCATAAGGTCTTCGTTATGGTTCTAATCTCATCTTTAATTCACTTTTTCTACCTACCTACTTAATCCCTACAATTTGCTGGAACCTGGTTTTCTCCAGTCATAATCAAGCATGCCTCCTTTTTGTCCAGATGAGCCCCCATTTCCACCTATTTTTACATTTTTGTCCAGTCTGACTTTTCAGTACAGCATGGATGAGTGTTCTGTTGCATTGTGGTGGCATGTTTAAGATAAGAACATTGAATGAGGCTCTGTGTACTTTAGTTGGTTGCAGCTTGGCTATTTATTATGATCCCATGTCAGTCATTCCAATAAAAGTAATGTTTGTTGTTGTGTCTTTCGGCTTTTCCCGGTTAGGGGTCGCCACAGTGGAACTCCGGTCCGCTAATGATTGGTAGTTGATTTTTACGTGCCGAGTTACCAGCCCTGATGCACAACTTTCAACGAAGGCACACCCATTCACGCATGTCTCCACGCAGAAGATGCTCTAGCTGAGAATCGAACTGGACAGCGACTTACTGTGAGGCGACAACGCTACCGCAGCACCACCACTGCGGGTCTAATAAAAGTAATGTTTATTACAAGGATATCCAAGACCACATCCTTCCAGCTGATCACAGATCAAAGTACATGCGCTGACTACACAAATACTGCTTTACTTGGCTGGAAGGCATTACCTAGCCACCTTCTGTTCCCCCAGTATGGAAACAGACCCTACCTAATCTAGCTGGTAGTGGTAAATTGTGAGTGCAGAAATGCCCCCCCCCCCAACTGCACAGTCAGAATGGCACAGCACTGAAAAGTGTATATTGCCTAATGCCTAACTATGACCACAAATGTACATCCATAGTTGGCTTTCACATGTGGCATGAAGTGTGGTCCAAACACCTGTATATAATGTTCTTAATTCATTATGGTATGTTTATATAACAGTTACGTAACCTCCTTCCTCACTTGTACCTCAGTTGTTGTGTCTTTTGGCTTTTCCCGGTTAGGGGTCACCACAGCTGAACTCCGGTCCACTAATGATTGGCAGTAGATTTTTACGTGCCGAGTTGCCAGCCCTGATGCACAACCTTCAATGAAAGTACGCTCATTCACGCATGTCTCCACACAGAAGACGCTCTAGCTGAGAATCGAACAGGACACGTCTTACTGTGAGGTGACAACACTACGGCAATTAATTTGCAGCACACCCAAGAGGTTGCAACAGCAAAGAATAAAACAAGTAATAATAGGGCTGTGAATGCAAATCAGAAAAATATTAACAAAAGCTCAATAGAGCCTCTCCATGGCTACTTAACACCATTGGTCATGAATGCAAGTAAGGAGTCAGTTTTCTTTATTCTGTGATTATGAGAATAAAATTATGCAACAGTTTATTTATCTTCTTTGCTACAAGCTTCTTCTTCTTCTTCTTCTTTCGGCTGCTCCTGTTAGGGGTCGCCACAGCAAATCAACTGTTATCTTCCTTACTACAAGCACTGCACAAAATTACATAGTCTTACATGTTATAGCTTACCAGAAATTAATGTGGTACAATAAGTACTGTAGATTGTAATCACCAAGCACAAATTATGTTACAGTACCTGATTTGATGCTAATCACCTTTGCATGCTTGGGTAAAGTTTTGCCTTTCTGTAATCAATACAGTATATCAAAGCAATACCAAATGCTGAAAAAGGCACAGTGAAGATAGCTTTGTGTGTGTGTGTGTGTGTGTGTGTGTGTGTGTGTGTGTGTGTGTGTGTGTGAGCATTTTAATAAGGGGTGTTATTTTCTCCTTTTTCTTACAAGTGCTTACTATCTCACATATTCGTACCTTCTGTAAGAATGGTAACATGAAGTTAAATGTTTTCTCCCAAACTTAAATGTGTGTTACTATCTTAGTAACAATATACCAACTGCAAGAAGTACCCAGAAGTGCTTTGTGCCTTAAAAGATGTGGAATCCCCCCAGCACCAAAATGAAAGGGGAATTCAGCAGCTTAATGTACATCAAATTTAGGTTCAAGTTAATGACCAGTTCCTATGCAAGGAATAAATGTATCAATAGTAAACCAGGTGGTTTTTTAGTCCTACTTGGTAGCTGCAAGCAAAATACAAATATAGAAAGTGTGCTCTGACAAAGTAAGGTAAGGATGCAAATCACATATCAGGACAAAAGAGCAATGTTATAAATATGATATACTTGGATATACCTCTCAACTGTCCAGATTTTTCCAGTATGTCCAGATTTTTGGTTCATATTTTTGGTCTGTTCCCCATAAAATGTGTGGTTTTCTGGCAAGTAACTGGGGTGACATGAGGATTGAAGTCACTAAATGATATATATTTGCGTTCCAGACTTCAAATCCTTCACAAAATGGATGTTAAACAAACCCTGTTACTCTAGCAACTTTCTAAGTTTGTAAGAGCAATATTTAAAATATTTCCCTATTTTTGGGCCTTTGTCCCCCCATTTTATCAGGCTTTGTCCAGATTTCTTGCACTAAGAGGTTGAGAGGTATGGTATAGAAGAGTACATGTCAGAAGCGAGGGAGAAATGGATCAACTAATGTAAAACCCAAGGGAAGAACAGGACTAAGTCTGAGAATGGCAATTATAGGGGGTGGTGACAGAAGCTAGAAGTGAGTAAGTATAGAAGAGGAGCCACGAACATTGGGCTGTAAAGTGTGTGGGACACCAGAACAGCTGCTGATCCATGCTTTTAGTAAAAGCACCAGTTACAATGTATCCTTTCATAAACTTCAAGTTTATTTGTGCCTTATTACAGTGTCTTGCCTGTATAGGCACAATTTAAGTTGCAACTGTTGTCAAGAAATCTTTCTACTTAGCACAACTAATAGCCAAAAGTGTTCTATCTAAATCCAAAGATATCACTCCCCTGCATTCTGCATCGAGTACTTCCATTTTAGATTAAAACACTTCATTTGGTATGTGCTTCACTTGACATAGCAGTAAATGTTGAATGACCCAAAGGTTCCTAAACAAAAATGTTTGGTCTTAAGAACGTTGGGTACCAGGAAAGGCTGTCCCTGTACTCTGTGTCTTATAGAGTCCTGAGGGTCCATCTGTGCCTCACTTACCACACCATTAGAGATCTGGTGGTGCTTTACCTCCTATATCTTAGTACATCAAACAGTGCATTTAACTGGAACCAGAGCGGCCAAACCTTCAACAGCAGAGCTTGATGGTCAAGTAGACTCATTACCTAACCCCTACCCCTTCTCTGGAAAAAAATGCCACTGCAGGTTAAGCAACACAATTCAAAATATTCCTTTAAACCTGGATGCCTAGATCAGTATTTTCAAATGTATCCTAGGACTAACTAGTCTTTCTCTCCATGAGAAATGAGGTCAAGCCTGAGGGTGGAGAGCAGTTCCACTGCAGCTTAACTGATTAATGTACAACTGCCCTTGCATCCAAGTGGCAATTCTGACTGATGAAAAGGACCCAGAGAGCTTGCACCTTTGGTAGTCATCCTCTTTACCCCATGCTAGTGTGGCAGTGGTAGTGCTTGCCCTAGGATTCTCAAAATGATGAAAATAATACGCTAATACATAAAGTGGTTTGTAAGTAGTGAGTATCTTCTAATACTTAGTTGTAAATTGTGTTGTACATACAGTGTTTTGTGCTGCTTAGAAAGGTTGCCACACAGAGGCTTGCTAACAAGCAGTAATCCTATTCTGTGGGTTATGAAAAGTAGGACTATAGCCCTGATAATCAGAAAGGTCAGCCTCTTGATGCCTGGGGAGATGGACTGTGTAGACTGTGCCTGAAACAAAGGATGTTCATTGTGTTTCACTGTTGTAGTCATTACAATTGGGTTATCCTGCTGGCAGGCTACCCGCAGTCAGCCTGAATTCCAAATTTAGGTCTGGCGTCGGTTGCTGTCGCCTCCTCCCTGACGTCAGTGCGCCAGGGGTATGAAAGATGCAGCAGAACAGTTCTTCTAGTGCTTGTTTCACCAACTGATGCATACATTTCTACTACAGTCATCTTTATGTTAGTTAGTTGCAGTGTGCAGTTTAGTTTGCTCATGGGTGTAAAAACATGGACTTAGTATTTATAAGTACACCTCCCATCCCCTTGCAAAAAAAAAATGAACACTAGGATTGACTGCATACTGAAATTGTGATATGGGATTTGCACGAGCAGTGTGAGGATGCACAAGGCAGGATGTATGGATATTGTGGGAGAATAAATTTCACATTTGGCCATGAATGTCAAAGAAGCTAGGGGACTGGTGGTGAACGTTTATGAGGCACTCCAAAGCCATGTATTACAGAAAAAGGGGATACACACACATGCACACAGCCATAGATGGTTCTTCTAGCACCTGGTGCCAGTCTCCGATTGGGCACTCCCACTCCCCTCAGTCTGGAATTCCACACCAGAACCCATTCCCTTACTCTGCCCCCCCCCCCTCCAGAGGGAAAATATCTGCTCCTTTAGTCTAAAACTACAAGCCAGATTCCTGTCTCTTCAGTTGTTATCTGCATACAATACAAGTTGGTACATTTTAAAAATATGTTTGTTTTTTTCTGGTATGTTTATCTTCTCTGACCAGTTTGCAGCCCCATCTGTCACTGTAAATTATTCCATTTTAATTTGTCTTAGTTATTTATACTTTTAATATTATAGTTTTCTTTGATCAAACATGCTTTCTATAATTTTTTGCTTTCTTTCTCTGAGGCCTTCATACACAGTAGCCCAAATGTGGTGCATACGTATCACGTTATAGCTAACTATAGGACTCACTCTGTGCCACCTTTGGCCTATACCTCCTACCTGACTAAGATGGAGTCTGTTTGTAATAGACCAGACACCATTGTCATAGGAGATTTCAGCTACCCCTCCCATCAAGTGGGAGACTTGACTATCCCCTAATGTGTATGCCCAGAGATTTCTGACTTCATAAATACAAACCTTCTGGGCCAGATTGTCTGCACTTGAATGGTGACAAAATCCTAGACTTGGTCATCGCAAACATGGGACAGTTGTAACTTCCTCCCTAGTCAAACAGACCCTAAATCAGAAACGTTCACCGTAAGACTGAAGCTGGAAGCATTTTACCTCAGTATTCAGAGATTATGTGAAGGCTAATGTACTAAAACTGGGTGATGACCTGGCTCAAGTTCAGCACCTCCCACCAATCTAATGATCCCCCACTGCATATTACATATTACAAAGACATGCATCTGGAGCCTTTCTCCCTGGGCCTCCGCTGAAAATTGGCTTTGTTCCAAGTCGGACTTTCCCAGTTAACAAATGATAAATAAATAAATAAATATGCTGAATCCTTTAATGCCAAATGCTATGCACATGTGAATAATTGCATAGATGTACTTGCCCCCCTCTAAAATAAATACTGTGCCAAATGTTTAAATAGTCTCTTATAATGGAACCCAAATGTAAACAGGCTGTACAATAAAAGAAAAGAAAAATCATTGCAAGTTTTGCTCTCAAGATGTCAAAATCACTCTTACTAAACTTAACATGGACTTCCAGTCCCTGACCAAATCAACCAAAGCTAGATATGAGATAAAGTAGCCACCCAGGCAAAAGACAACCATAAAGCCTTCTTTACCTATGTAAGAAACTTTAGAAACAATGTGCAGCACTGCACAGAGCTAATAGCAAATAATATCACATGCTCATACCCTGTGCAACATACAGTTACAGCAGAGCCTGAGGCCAGTCTGCTAGTAGATATGTTTATCTCTGTCCCTGTACATTCTGAGATCACATACTCACATCTGCACCCCCCCTCAAATCTCCAAAGAACAAGCAGTCAAAACACTTTTTAAGGTGAAGAACACTGGGGCCAGATGACATACCTGCTCAGTACCACCACTTCTATATTCCTACTATGTGTCTGACCAACTAGGAAAAAGGTAATATCTTTTCAGGTAAAACTGATTTTTAATTCTACATTCAGTTATGATTGTAGGATCTATGATGCTGTGACAGTTGGGAGGGACAGAAACATATGTCAGAGGATAGCACTATTCTGACAGACTCCCCATCCCTGTAAGACGATGCTCATCCCTGTCCCTATTCACAAGCAACTTAGATCAGTGGATGGGAGCAAGGAAATCTATCCCAGAACTGCTCTCTGTGCTACTAATGGACAAAGACAGTTCTTAAATGGCCTACCATACAGCTAGGGTTACCACCTGTCCCACTTTGGGAGGGACAGTCCCTCTTTGGGCAGTTGTGTCCTGCAAAAAAATTGAAAAAATGGCAAATGTCCTGAGATTTTAGGATAAAATTATTTCCTGTATTTCATGTAATAGTTGCATAAAACAGTTATTCTGTATCTGAAACATCTAAATGTTATAAGAAACAGAATAAGCAACTAAAATGCTACAAGAATAAGCTTTTATTTAGGCAAAAAAAGTGAAGTTCTGTCCTGTGTACTGGCCGTGGGTATGTTTCGCGCTGCAAAATATGAAGTTTGTACCAAAAATGTCCCACTTTGGGTATTTAAAAAGGTGGCAACCCTACATACAGCCGGGTCCCCTAGTATTACTCAGTGGTATGAATTCATAAACAATGATTCATTAATTTGAAGTGGAGAAATATAAATCATGGTAAGGATAATTTAAACACCAAATGGGATAACACAGCTAGGCTTAAAATGGCCCTCCAGGGGAGTTTGTTTATTTATTTTTGTTTTCCAGAATAGTGCACTAATCAATACTGAGCAATTTCAGGCTTAGCCTGGGTGAAATACAAAACATTTCTCAAACAAAAAATACAGAAATGTAAGCAATAACACAGCAGTTCAGACTAATTATATAGAAAAAAATGTGCAGATACATTTTAGTTTCATAGGTAGGTACTAGGCTATCTGCCCTAGGGCATTTATAAGCCTAGCCAGAATGTGTTGGCTTTCGCCACCCTTTTAGACTAGATTCCCAAGCCTCTGTCGAGCAGAGCCATAGAAGTGATCCCAGGAGTAAATTTACGATTTCCCAACAACTCATCAAGATTTCTCTTGTAGAGGGTCAGCGAGGGGCTCTGCCTAACATGAACCAGGATTCTATTCCAGAGCAAAGGAAGCCTCTGGGATATGAATCTATCCCTCCAGCATGTCCTATTTATTGTTGTGCGGAGGTTTAAATCCATGGAGCGTGTAGCTCTAATGGTTTTGGCTTTCATGAGGTGGAGCATGTCCATCAATTCTGGGTTAGACATGGCCTTGTATGTCAGGCAGAGATCGCCTCTAAGTAGGCTGTAAGCAACTGAGTAGAGCTGGAGTTTCTTTAGTCGAGCAGCATAGGGCATCTATTTGAGGCCCATGATCCTCTTGGTGAGGTACTTTTGAGGCCTCTCCAGCTGTTGCAGGTGTTTGGTAAGATGCATCCCAAATGGGGTGTTGTACTCAATTAAGGGCCTGATGAGAGATGAGTGGAGGGGCACAATGACCTCTCTTGATCTAGATGTGAACCCTTTTGTGATTAGGTGAGCTATATAGAAGGTTTTTCTGACCATTTTGGCAATGTGATTGTCAGAGGAGAGGTTACTATCTCCTTGGGTCCCCAGATCCCTAGTTACTTATTCCGTACTTAGTGGATTACCTCCTATGTGGTAGTTTGTGGGCTCTTTGTTTTTCCCAAAAGGGATGACTATGCACTTTTTGGCATTTAGCTTGAGGCCGTGGTTTTGACACCAGGTATCCGTCTCTGTAAGACCCTTCTGGAGGATGCTTGTGTCGGCCAGAGAGTCGATTATGGCTCCCAGCTTGCAATCATCTATGAACTTGCTCAGCCAGAGTCCTCCCGTGCTTGCCTGTACCTCAGAGAAGTGTATACCAAACAAGAGGGGTTCCAGGACTGAGCCCTGTGGAATGCCACTTGTAACCAGTTTAGAGTCGGGCATGGCACCCACAACTCTGACCATGTGAATTCTTTCCCTGAGCCAGTTTGCAACCCAGCTGGTAAGCTTATTTATGATGCCAGAGTGGGGTATTGTGTCGAAGGCCTTTGCGAGGTCTAGGTAGGCTGTGTGGAATACCTTTCCCTCATCTATGGCTTTGGTAACTATTTCAAAAAAGTCAACTAGGTTTAGGAGGCAAGATCTGCCTTTAACAATGCCGAATTGGGTAGGGTCCAGTGTCTGGAGGCTCCCAATGTCTTTGTTTATGAGATCCATGATGATGAGCTCCATAGCCTTGCAGACCAGGCTAGTCAGGCTTATGGGGTGATAGTTCCCAGGATCCATTGTGGCGCCACCTTTGTGGAGCGGGATTACTGTTGCTGTACCCCATTCTTTGGGTACATAACCTGTGGTAAGGCTGAGTTGGAACAGCGAGTTTATGTGAGGGTTTAGTTCTTTTTGGAGCTCGTGTAAGACGCAGCCCGGGATACCATCCGGTCCCATTGATGCTGTGTTTTTTACTTTGGAAAGGGCTGCTTTCACCTATGTGTCTGATGTCTGGGGGACTGCATTATTCTAGGATAGACACAGGCCCTTTTGGGGGGGGGGGGTGGTAAAGTTTGCACTGAATCTGTCCGCCAGGATGTTGGCAATGTCAGTGGGTTCAGTGTATTTTGTGCCATTTTGCACCAGCTCAGAGCAGATCTGAGAGTTGCCACCCAGATTTTTGATGTAGCTAAAGAACGCCTTGTGATTATCTTTAGAATCTTTGGCGATTTTTCTTTCTAAGTTAGCCTTCGATGATTTTATGATGGAGCAAAGTTTCTTGGTAATACTGACTAGGAATGCCTTCCCTTTTTGGGATTTTGCCCTATCATGTAATAGTTTCCTCCTTCTGTTGTATAGCTTATTTATGGCCAGGGTCCACCAGACTTGTTTCCTGTTTTTGGAGGAGTGAGTCTTGGTTTTACTTGGGATGGCACGATCCATGCATTCCTGTAGGTGCTCATAGAGTGCATTTGTAAAAGATTCTGCGGTTTGGATAGCATTTTCCATTTGCCCAGGGGCTTTGAAACTTTCCACCTTGGTCTTGAGAAGTATGAAGTTTGCTTTTGAGAGATTTTTCACAGTGGTTTCCTTGGCTGGGGGTGGGGTCAGGATGTGGATGTCCATTGTGATTAGTTTGTGGTCTGATCTTACCAACGAGGGGTTTACCTCTGGTGTGGAACAATGATCCCCCATGTTGGTGATGACCAGGTCCAATATGTTGTCCCCTCTTGTGGGAGTGGTGACCAGTTCTTCCATGGCGTTTGGGTTTATAAACTCCAGGAACCATTGGGTAAAAGAGTTGGGACTTGAGTAGTTTTCCCAGTCAATGTTTGGGTAGTTGAAATCCCCCAATATCATGGTGTTTGATGAGACCTTCATATTGTTCAATGTTCTCAGGAATGCCGAGTGGGGGTCCTGAGTCAAGGTGGGTGATCTGTACCAGGCTACAAATTGAAAAGCAGTTTTGCCCACTGTTAGTTGCACATGGATGGTCTCTGATGCCTCGTGCAGTGCCACTAACCTGGAGATGCGGGTATCCTTGATGAAGATGGATACTCCCCCGCCTTTAGTATTTCGGTCCAAGTTCTGGGGCCGTAAAGTATGGTATGAGTTGAATCCTGGCAGTGCTGGGGTGCTCTCTGGAGCCTTGAACCAGGTTTTTGTTACTGCACAGATATCTATTTTCTCCATACTGAGGAGTGCCTCGAGTGGGTGCATCCTCAGGTTTAGACTTCTGGCGTTGAGTAGCATTACCCTTAGTTTTTTGTTTCTGGTATTGTCTATGGAGGTGGGTTTGTCTTTTGAGCCTTGCCTAAAAAAGGCACTATGGGGGTGGCAAGAGCCTTAGCCAGTATTCAAAAACCTAAGGGTGACAGGTGCAAGCCATCCCTGACGAAGCAATGTGGCTTGTTGAGCATGTCATCCCAGGCTGACAGACACTGGATCCCCTTTGAATGGCGCCAGTAGCTTAGCCAATTGTTAAAATTGATCATTTTGTCTTTATACTGTGGCATCATCTTTGGTGAGGGCAAGATGCTACTCAGGGTCAGGGTCATACTGGCCTGGGCTACATGATTAGAGAGCTCTTCTATGTCTCTTTTCATGTAGTCCAGGGAGGTATGTCTCAGGTCATTCATGCCAACATGGACAATGACAGAATCATATTCGTACCTGCTGTGGAGTGATCTGAGTGCTTGTGTTATGTGGCGGATCCTGGCACCTGACAGGCAGCTTACAGTGACCTTCTCCTTGTTCAGTCTGGTGAGCGGGACGTCAGTGTACCTGACAATAGAGTCTCCTATTACTAGTGTATTAGGTACATTATTTAGCCTTAAGAGCTGCTTCTGTGTGGCACACTGACTTTGTGAAGTATGAGATACGTGAAAGTTGTTGTGCGGTAGTGGTTGCTTGGATGTCTGCTTTGGAGGTCTCTGCTGCTTTGGCAGATTTTTATTTAGAGCCTCCGAGTATGTTTTTGTGAGTTTATGTGTCATGTTTGCTGATGGGATTGGTCTGTGTGAGACTGGTTGTGTGGTGCTGACTGTGCCAGTCTTGGTTTGAGAAAGCTCGGCCTCCAGTTTGGCTGTATAGTTGCATCTCTCACATACATTTGAGTTTTTTGGAAGGAAGAGAGGGTTGTCTGTGTACATAAGGCAATTGTAACATTGCCTCAAGATTCCCAGATTCACCAGCTGGACTGGAGAGTATACCTGCACTTTGGACATGCCTGGATAGTTAAAAAAAACTGATTTATTGATTGTCTGGAATGGACGAATATGGAGCCTTGTACTTCTGGGCAGTAAAAGGGGGTGTAGTGCTGTAGTTTGTTAGTGCTTACTGAGGTACTTGAGCAAGTGCTGGGCTGTAGAAGGGAGGTAGAGTGCTTACTTTGAGAGTTAGACTAATTCTAAGGGAAAAATTGAAGAGCAGACTTTGTGTAGCCGGGAATAGTTTAAAACAGCTTAAACGGCACTGCGTGACATTGTGCGATGCTGCGCAGTGGACAAAATCGCACAAAACCACACAAATGCGGGTTTTAAGGCAGGGATCTTGAAAAAGATAGGAATTAGCCCAAAACAGCCAATAAGCTACTAGTTGCTGGGCTGAGACCACTTCTCCAGGGACAGATAGGCTGCTCAAAGTTCCCCACTCTCACTGGTGAACAGAGAAGCTTCCTCCTATCCAGGTAAGGATATGGGCAACACAGGAACTTATACCACAGCTCAGAATTCAGCAGGACCTGAAATCTGGACTACTCTAGTTCAGAAAAGGTGGGAAACAAGGATTTTTTTTTGTTTTTTTGCTTTTTTTTTTTCAACAGAACAACAGTAACTTAACAGGAAACACTATAAATGCTTTAAACAGGCTATCGCACTTGAGTGTGTAGCCTACAACAGTTAAACAACACAAAATGATTTAAAGAAGTGCAGGAACAGCAAAAAATGCAAAAACAAGCTTTTTCAGATTTTAGAATAGCTAGAAACTCACTTTTCGGTGAGAATATGCAGTCGCAAGTAGAAAGTCAGAGAAGGAGCTATGCTGAGTCTGAAACATGCGCAAAACCACTCAAATGCGGGTTTTAAGGCAGGGAGCTTGAAAGAGATAGGAATTAGCCCAAAACGGCCTAAGTGAGCAAACACAGTGCAACGTACAATCAAGCAGAGTTTAATGTATAATATATATGTTATTTTCTTAAGTTAATCAATTTTCAGTGAAAAGAGACTTGGAAAGGAGATAGGCTAGGAAATATGTCCTGAGATGAAGCAGGAGCATTTGGCTTGGATGAAGAAGTGCTTTTTGAGTTGCATTCTAAATTTGAAATAATTGCTGATTTCCTTTATGTCGATGGGGACAGCATGCCAATGTGCAGGTGCCTGAGAGGACAAAGCATGTGCAGTTCTGTGCAGTTTGGTTCTTGGTGTAATGAGAGCTGGTGTGGCTCATGAGTTGTGTTTCACGTTGTGTGAGGAGGTTTTTCATGAAGTTGGCTGCAAGGGGAGTAAATGTGTGGAGCTGGAGTAGTTTGTATAGTTGGGATCCTAAAAATTGGTTAGATCTTTGTTTTATGGATAGCCATTTGGCTTTTCCTAGGATGATACAGTGATACTCACAGAGAGGCAAGTTTGTAATGAATTAGCAGATATTGGAGATAGTTTGGCAAAGTTTTCCTTGGAGGTAGAAGCAAAAATTGGGAGTCTGTATTCAAGCTGAGAAAGGAGAACTTCTTTGCCAATGGCTGCTGTGGCTGGGTGAGATAGAAAAGGGGAGATCTTTTTGTCTGTGTGGAAATGAAAGTTTAATGACTGATCAAGCCATAGTCCTAGGTACTTAAAGGTGGAGGTTGTCTCTGCAGAATTGTTGTGTAGTAGTCTAGTGTTCACCTATGAATCCATGTCACCACAGCAAAAAGAATTACAATGAATAGATTGTATACAAAAATATTACACAGGCAGTAGTATGAACAGCAGTATACAGTTACACAAGTGTCACGTTACTGTAGTGAAATATTTTCTAAAAAATGTGCAAACCATTAAAGACACCTAATTAAACCAATAACAAAAATGCAACTGGTAATAGTTTATGCAACAGTGTAATAGATGTCTAACCCATTCCCTGGCCAACAAGTAAATAGTCATAGCAAATAATTAAAACACTCAGTAGCCAACAGAGAGTCATACAGTGGAGCATAAAGGTGATATGTACGGTGTAAATACATCAGAACATGTCTGCATGCTTACATAGGTTCATAGGTTCATAGGTAGGTACTAGGCTATTGGCCCTAGGGCCTATATAAACCTAGTCAAAAAGGTACCCTGGCTTTCACCACCCATGAAAATTATTTTCCTGTGTCCCTGTCAAGCAGAGCCACAGAAGTGATCCCTGGGGTGAATTTCCTATTTCCCATCCAATCATCAAGATTTTTCTTGAAGAGTGCTAATGAGAAGCTCTGTTTGACATAGATAGGTAGTCTGTTCCAGAGTATGGGAAGTCTCTGGGAGAGGAATCTATCCCTCCAGCATGTTCTGTTTATTGTGGTGACAAGGTTTAAGTCCCTAGAGCATGCAGCTCGGAGGGATTGGGATTTCTTTAAATGGAGAATGTCCACCAGCTCTGGGTTTGATATAGCTTCGTATGTTAGGCAGAGATTGCCTCTGAGTAGGCGATATGCAATGGAATAAAGCTGGAGTTTTTTGAGACAGTCTGTGTAGGGCATCTGTTTGAGGCCAGTAATCCTCTTTGTGAGGTATTTCTGTGGCCTTTCCAGTTGTTGCAGATGTCTTGTGAGATACATACCAAAAAGGGTGTTGTACTCTACATTCACAAAATTAACAAAGAACTAGTAGAACTTCAGTGGCTGTTTAGTTATCATCATTACTGAGGGATACAGTTACAACATCACTGTCATGTTCTGTGATTAAAACAGCATTACACACGTCTCTGCATTGTGTGAAGAGCATGTAGACTTCCTAAAACTGTTCTGCTTAATTCCAAAATAATGATTTTGATGCTATATGTAGTGTGTACTCCCATTCTAAGAAATAAAGAATGCCTTAGGCCCACCAGTCAACAATGACATGCCCAACAGTAACCATATTTACATGTTTGTAACCTAAATTGTAGCTAGAAACACTGCAAGAAAAATATGAAAAACTTTGAGTAACATTAACTTATCAAAAAGTTAAAAAACAGCATGGCATTGACATAAATACCAAGATCTTATTGGACAATAAAAAGAAAAAAAGCAACATTATGGTTGCAGTTGTCCTTTCATTGCAACACCACAGTTATGGAACACAGGTGGTGGAATCAGGATGGTGGTACAGCAGGGCTTATAAACAAGGTGTAGTAGAAGTCGCAGCTGGCATGAAATGGTATCCTGGAAAAGGTTTGCATGATACCCCACCCCACACTGCCCACTGCTCCCCACGCACACACATCCCCCAGTGCCTCCAGCCCCAGTTCCCCATCACAACCTCCTTACATCCTCCAGATTACGTTTCCTGCCTTTTCTGACATGTTTGTATACAGGTCTTCATGCTTCCTTTAAATGCACCTAATTTGTTGCCAGACAAAGCAGTAATAATTGTGGAGAAAATAAACAAATTGGAGATTGTAGTTCTTAGGTGCATGTTTAAAGTTTTCCTAACGTTTTGATCCATTGCAGGGCTGCAAAATACACTGCATATACACGGGTATCTTGATCCACATCAGTTTTCAAATCTCCTACTTCTATTAGTGCGAGTAGTGATACAAGTATGGCCAGCAGTTGTGTAGCTGCTAGCTGCTGCTCTAGATTGACTAAGCAGCCTGCAGATGCTCTTCATTGCCGCTCTATGCTGTCCATTGTTAAAGTTGCAAATTTAATCTTAATAACATTACTTTTATATAAGTAGTCTGTGTATCCCTACATAAGACAATACATGTAGTTGTAGTCCTGTACAATAAGGCCTGTTAGCTGCCTCATTTAGCTACTTATAATAAATCCATCTGTCCAGAACCCCTTTTCCCATTTTTGCACATGGGGTCAAGCTGTGACAATCTAAAGCCAAGGTTCACCCGAGTGGATGGCTAACCTTGCCACTGCTGTTCATCCATACCACACTCACATGCACACTCACACTTATGGCCAATTTATTGTGGCCAGTCCACTTACTGCATGTCTTTGGAATATGGGAGGAAACCAGAGCAACTGGAAGAAACCTACACAAATACACAGAGGACATGCAGACTTCACATAGAAGGCACCCCAGTTGGGAATCAAACTGTTGAGCCTCTTGTCTGAGGCAAAAATGCTCTTTGCTACTCCACTTTGCCACCCTAGTTACTTATAGTAATTACCCTGCACAATTCAAATTGGTTCTCTGACTCTGGACTAATACGGAAGGTCATCCTGCTTGTTTCCCTTCTGTTACCAGCTTCATAGCATTTGGAATCCACCAGCAGTGCATAATCTTCCTTATGTTCACAGATGATGATCTCTTACTGAAAACTAATAATTCCATTTGTGAAAGATGCAAATATTTAACAAATATTTTAGCTTCACTCTCTTTAAAAAAACAAACTGACCAGCACGTACTTACACCACACTCTCCAGCTTTCCACACTAAAATGTCTTAAGGCTGTAAAAAAATATCTGCAAAAGCCTTGTAGGCCCACAGAGACTAGGCCTCCATGAAAATGAAACACCACATCAGCTTTAGGCACACTCTGAACAAAGAGTGACCAAGAGTTAAATCCACATAAATCCAGTACGTCAAACTAGTCTACAAAAAAGTGTTTAAGCAACCAGTGGCTCTAAAGTCATGTGCACAGATTTTTTACCTATTTGGCTGGGCAAAGATAGAGTAACAGTGAGTGGTCTTCATGTGCCAGGAACTCTGATATCTGAAGGGTCTTTAGGATCCATTCACCTAACAAACATGACTATAACATGGTGGAGATTCCTTGTGAGATGAATGACTTGTGACAGTAAACCTTAAGGGATATGCAGAGAAACATGCTGGAATTCTCCATGAATGTCACAACAGCAGGCAGAGCTATGGTCCTGAGTAGATTCCTTCCTTCTCCAAGAATGATGCTAAGTACAAAGAAAAGGTAATTGGATTCACCAATTGGCTAAGTAGTTGGTTTCATTCCAAGAGGGATCTAGTATGTGTCAGCGTGGAACAACATGCTCGACAGTCCTACTTGCTTTGCAGTGGATGGCCTGTACCTCTTGTTCCACAAATTCTGCATACCGTCCAGGTAATGGACATCCCAACAGAACTAATGTATCAAATTCAAAATGGGATCAGACTAAGGTATCTCTGCTCAATGCCAGAAGTCTGAACAATAAACTGCCCGATGTTGAGGCTTTCCTGCATTCAGAATACATGCATGTCTGTGTCATTATTGAAACTTGGTATAAAGGTATAGAAATTGCTCCCTTCATGACTGTGTTTTGCACCTACCATGCATTCAGACCCAGTGGCAACTATGGTGATGACATTTCCATATTTGTTAGGGACAAAAATCACTGCAAAGCAGATTCACAGAGACCCACAAACTGAACTCACTGAGTTCCAAATTATACAAAACAGGACCAGCTTATAGGCTGTTACAGGACACCCACAATGTCACCTGAAATTCATATAAGGTTCCCAAACATACAATTCCCCTTAAAGATTCATTATTTTTGAGACTTTAACTATCCCTCAGTAAACCAGAGTACCTATACCTCCAGTGCAGGATATGCCCAAAAGCCCTTAAATTTAATAACTAAAAATTCCTTGGTCCAAATTGATAGTAACCCACAGGCAACATAAAATTCTTGACTTTGTCCTTAAGAGTGTAGCTTGTTCATGCTCTTTTCTTCTGGTATCTTGCTTCCCCGGTTAAGTCAGGTGATAAATTAGTGTCTTTCACCTTCAAAATCTGTAAATCTCCTGAAACCAATTTCTTTGAATTCAGGGAATTCAAGAGTCTGAAATGTACTAACCTCATGAAAGTCTCTAATGAAGTTTCAAAATTTATTTATAGCAGAATTAGCCCTAACATTTCCTTATCGGATGGCTTCACAAAAGCTTTATATGCACACATAGATAACTGTATGGAACTGGCAGTCCCAACCAGATCTAAGTATAACAGGAAAATAAAAGCAATCAACCCTGATGGTCCACTAACATAAAAACCTCTACTGTAAAATAAAAAAAAATACATTCTTAGAGTATACAGCACATCAAAAAGTAGTCATTTAAAAGTTAATATGAGAAATATGATAACAATTTGAAAGATGCTATTACTAAAACAGCCAGTGAGCTCAGAATAACATCTAAAGCAAAGGACAATTACAAATTCTTTAGCTATGTTAGATAACTAAGAAAAGACACCCAACAATTGCTGTGTATTTATTTGAATGGCATCTCCAACTCTGACCTGGTAGTATGCCAATGTACCAGAAACCAAATTCAGTATGAACCTTACCTCACAAACTGCTATCCAAAGTCCAGTTGTCCCCAAATCTCTCAAAATTGACTCAGATTAAATGCCAAAAAAACCCCACAGCTAATGAAACAAATTCAGCCTTTATTCTTCAAGTTTGCTTTTCCCTGCATCCTTTCAACATGCTCTCATTGGCCAAGAATCCCTTCTAAAAACAGTGAAATAACTGTGAAAAATAAATTAAGTTAAGCAAGGGTCTATGAACTTTTAGGCCCCCAAAAGCCATAAAGTTTATATATGCTCTGAAGTGCATTTTAACTCAAGGTACTTCTGTTTAATGCTAGGAGTCTGAACAAGAAACTGTGCTCCCTGGAAGCAGTCCTCACTTTGGAAGATGCTGACATCTGTGCGGTCACCAAGACATGGTTCACAGGTGCAGAAAACACCCCAGTCATGCAGGGCTGCAATGCCTTCCAAATGCTCAGACCACAAACTGAGTGTGAAAGATCCAAAGGAAATGTATTCATCTTCATTAAAAATAAGTATACATTGAGAATGGTCAAACAGTATAACTCTCTTGAACTACTCCATGTCTAATTAACTATAGGTAAAGCTCCCTATTACATCATAGTTAGCTATAGGGTCCTCACTACGAAACTGGAAAAGTATACCGTATACCTGGACTTACTGCAGTCACTTGCCGTACAGCCCAAAACCATTATTCTGCCATCGACTGGAAACATACATGACTACAAACACTCTGGAGCAGAGGTTCTTGGACTTTGTCAATGCAAATGCTCTGGAGCAGCTAGGCAGCACACCCACAAGAGGCTTAAATGTCCTGGGCATAGTGCTCACTAATATAAGAAAGCATTGCACCCCCCCCCCTTTGTGATGTCCTCCCTGGTAAGATCGGACCATAAATCTGTCTTGTTCAATGTATTTATTATACCTGATCAAACTCAAAAATGCTTAAGAATTTTTCTAAGACAAATTACCTCCTGTTAAGTGATGGTATAAGAAATTTCAAAGCCACCTCGAGTGCAGATAACACAGACTCCTATTTAGAGGTGTACACCAATGGTCTGTATAACCACTTAAGAAGTGGTATATAATTGGCTGTAACTGACCAGATTAAAACCAGGTCTTGCTGAAAAGACAAGCTACCTTTGTGGACCCCTAGTATAAACAGGCTGTACAACAAGAGAACGAAACAAAAGTCCAAGAACAAGAGGGAAATGGCTCAGCAGAGGAAGACATCCCTCTCTAACTTAAACAAACTAACTTAAACAAATTAGATATCTTGAAAAGTCCTACAAAGCTAATTATGAAGCAAAAACAGTCTCCCCAGCTGAGGACAATCACAAGGCATTCTTTTAACTACATCCAAAATCTAAAAGGGAATACCCAAGTGTGTGCTGAACTGATTGTAGATGGCAATGCCCATACTCAACCGGAGGTCATAGCCAACCTGTTAGCTGACAGATATGGAGAAAATTTCACCTCCCTGCCCCTTCCAGTCATCCCCAAAGTATACCTGTCACCATTCGTCAGCCTGTTATCTCAAGAGAGCAGGTCATCTCGGTGCTCTCCAAGGCCAAAAACATGGCATCAATGGGAACAGACAACATCCCAGATTACCTTTAAACAACTTAAAACATGATCCTTGTTTAACCACAGCATAAGAACTGGCTATGTTCTGGCAGAATGGAGGACAGCAACAGTAATCCCTCTGCACAAAGGGGGGCCATCAACAGACCCTGGGAATTATAGGCTCATAAATTTGACTAGTCTCATCTGCAAGGCCATGGAAAGAATCATTATGATGGACCTTATTAACAAAGACATAGGTAATCTACAAACTTTTGACCCAACCCAATTCATATTTGTTAAAGGTAGATCACGCCTGTTAAGCATGGTTGACTTCATCGAGAAAGCCATCAAGGCCCTAGATGAAGGAAAGACAGTGCATACCACCTATCTTGACCTAGTCAAGGAATTTAACATAATCCTCATCTCAGGTATTATAGAGAACCTCTCCCAATTGGGAATTAACCCCTACATTACCAGATGGGTAGCCAACTGGCTCACAACAGGAGACATACAGTCAAAGTGGGTGACTTCACCTCTAGCAAAAGACCAGTCACCAGTGGTGTACAATAGGGATTTGTGCTGGGCCCCTTACTGTTTGGAATTTATTTCAAAGAAGTCCAGGCAAACTTGGACAGCCTGTGGCTGACCAAGTTCACTGACAATTCAAATTGGAAGCAATCATTGAGACCCTCAGTGATGATAATATATTCCAGACAGGGTTAACACAGACAAATGAGTGGTGCCAAAGCCATGGATCAAAGCTGAATGCAAAAACACATGCATTATAATTCCCTTTGGGAAATCTTGACATCCCTGCTTATTACATTATAAACAGCACCCCCCAAGTGTAGACCCAGTTGTACATGATCTGGGTTGATAGCAATCTTAAACTTTGACCACCACATATCCACAGTAGTAAGTAAATCCTTCTATGTTGCACATCTTTTAAGTAATGGCATTGCATCTAGATCTAAGGCCGTTATAATTCCATTATACTGAGCCCTCATCAGACCAATAACTGAGTAGAATTCTCCTTTTTGCATGTACCTCACCAGACACCTGCAACAACTGGAGAGACCACAGAAGTTTCTCACCAATAAATTACAGGGTACACAAAGCAAGACTTGTGCGAAAAGTCTGAAAGCCCTGTCGCTGTATTCTGTTGCTGACAGGTTGCTAAGGAGTGACCAGTACCTAGCTTACAGGGCAGTTTCCAATTCAGCCCCGATGCACATGCTATACATTCGTAAGTCAAACTGCTATAGGGTCACTTGTTCCAGGGATCTTAACCTAACCTCTGACATGAACACCTTCCACATACTGCCACTTCTCTGAAACAAGCTTCCAATTCATGTGAAACAGAGCCTGTCCCTGACCCTCTTCAAACGCAACCTAGATCAATGGATGGGTGATCTCAAATTCACTCCTGGGGTGGTGCCCATGTCCCTCCTGGACATAGGAAGTTGGTATTAACTGCAATAGACATTTACCACTGCAAACATCACTCACTTAACCACCGACAGTTGGGGCAACTCAGGATAAATATGGCTAGACTTGTAAGGGCTTTAGGGCCATTAGCCTAGTAACCTCTTATGGACCGATGAACTTATTTTCCAACCTTTCAGTTTAGTGATGGTCTGAACAAAACACAGGAGCAAGAAAGGAAAATAGTCTTATTTTCTCTTTCGAGAAAGAACAAGCTGTGTATGACAAAATAGCAGTCCACATTAAAGTGAGAAGACAAATGCTTGTGATGACACAAAAATCATATCTGGGAACAGTACCTACCTCCCTACCCACCCCCAAAAAAATCAGAATGCCTCCTTACTTCTATCCCCACAATACAGTCACCATTCACTTCACTACCTTAGGATCCTGCAACACATTGACTCTGCAGCATGAAATGGAGCTGTCTGCAGCCACCGAAAAGTCCAAATGAAGAGCAAAAATAAGTTGTTACAAACCTCTGCAGCAAACATAAATGATCTCAATAAAGTCCAAAGCAAGCTGTCCCAAAAAGCTGTCCTTCCAATGCACTTAATAAAATTGCCCCAATGCACCTTATCTTTTGTTACTGAACATTAAAACATCTGAACTGAAAGTTTGTGCTTAAACAGTATGTTTAAAAAAGTGTAGTCCCACCAGTGCAATTAATGCAACTGCCCTGATGCACCTTACCTTCTGGTGGTGCTGCACATAAAGAAAAGAAGAAAAAAAAGGACTAAAATGAAAACATAGGGAAAACAGCACCCACCCAAATCACCCCTGTTATAATCTGCCACTCAGGACCAATATTTATCTTTCCAATATAAACAAATGCAAAAAACGGTCGCTAACTATTTTAAACAACACAAGCTTTCATGCAAGTCAGTACTTGAGTAAATTGCACAGAGTTAGGTACCTGCAAAAAGAGTAACAGTTGAGTGAAAGCTTGTGGTAAAAAGTCAGCAGCCATGGTTACATGCACTCTGTCTGAGGTTCAGAAGAAAAGCAGATAGAAGCAGAAGATTTAGCTCAATTATTTAAAAAAAGGTAGACGTTTACAGTTAGAAAGCTTGGAAGCAATTATTTTACTGAGAAATTAGATAAGGAATTGGAACCACCAAGTGACATCAGCTACTCAGGCAATGCTGTTCAACTGCAGATACTCTTTCCTGATCCTTTGTGAACCCCTTACATACATAAAGCTCTTAGGAACAGAGAATACAGACATAGATTCCTGCACTAGAAACAGGTTTTCTGCAGCTGAAAGCCATTGACTGAGTAGCTGATGTCACTTGGCATATCCAGTGCTTATTTATAGCAAACAGTGAGGATGTCACTTTGTGGGTGTATATGAACCTATAACTAATAATCATGCTGAGGTCAGGTTTTTGCCAACAAAGAACCAAATATTTCATCCATGGGTGGTGTTTTGGGTTTGGGTTCATCTTACACAGTATGCTGTTATGCATACAAAGTGGCCAAAACAGTGGGAATTACTGCACACACATGCAATAATACAAGGAAATGCAGAGTAAACAAAGATTAGTAAAGTTTCTATGGTACCAAAAAGTGTGAAGAAAGCTGGCCGTTCTAAACTTTGTAGGTATTCATCTAAAGTCACCTTCAAGAGGAAAGTGATCAAGATGAAGCCAAGAAAAACAGCAGTTTAGTCAAGTGTTCCATCCATTATTCACAGAAGGGCAGTTTGTAGGTAAAAGTTAACAAAGCACATTCTTTATAGCTATAAAGATAAAGAGGGGCTTATAACACTTGTTATAATAAAATTCAGTAATAGAATCTGGACATTAGTAAATCTTTATTGGTTCCCAGGAATAGTAAAAAGTATGACAAAGAAACATCTAGACTTTATTAGTAAAACATATAAAGGTAGCTTGATATTAGGTGGTGACTTTAATTGCATTCTTGATAATTCAGAGACCACCAACAAAAAAAAATTACGTATAACTCCTATAGCAAAGCTGCTCAAAAAATGGGTTGAAAATCACAATTTAATAGACACATTCAAATTTAGAGAAAGTAACTCACTGTTATTTACGAAACCAAGATCACAGATTTACAACCCAAACAAGAATAGATAAAATTTGTGTTGCACAAGACCTTGATGCGAAGATAAATAGTTTTACAATCATACCATGTTCATTATCAGATCATAGAGCAATCCTTATTAATATTCAAAAAAAATTTAAAAAATTAATACAAATGACAAGAATTCCAGCATATATTACGAAACTAAAAGAATTTAAACCTTGGCTACTCACAGAGTTGAAATTCTTTCTAGACACTAATCTCACTAATGAAATCAGCATAGTTATGGTATGGGACACTCTAAAAGCCTATATTTATGGTAAAATTATCACATGGTACAAAAATAAACTAAAAGAATGGGAATCAGAATTACTCAACATACAAAATCAAATCATAAAAATAAATAATAATAATTTAACAAATACACTCACTAATAAGAAGAAAATTAATGATCTGCATGAAAAGTTTAATGAAATTCTAACACATAAAACTAATCTAGCACTAGAAAGATTAAAATTAAACTCATATGCTGTTTCTCCTAAACATATGCATAACTTGGCGATAAGAGTTAAAGTACAATCTAAAAGAAATAACATTACTACTATTATACATGAAGGAAGGAAGAACAAGAAAGTTTCAGATATAAGTGATATATTAGATGCTTTTAAATACCATTTTACAGAACATTATAAGATGGAAGGAACTCAGACAAAAAACTTTAATTTAGATTTGAAACCCGAATTGATTAAAACAATCCCAGAAAATTTAAAATCAGAACTTCAAAAGCAAATTACTCTTAAAGAAATTTCAGAGAAAATCAAAGAAAGCAAAAATAATAAAGCTCCAGGAACGGATGGTATTATAGCTGAAATATACAAAATCTTTCCATCATCTATAATCTCAGTCTTCCAAAAAACCGTAATAGAAATACAAACACACAACACCATTCCACCATCTTGGAGATACTCATTAATTGCTCCTATAATAAAAGAAAATAAAGATGCATCAAAATGCAGTTCCTATAGACCAATTTCATTACTAAACAATGATTATAAAAACTTTATGGCTATTCTAGTCAATAGAATCAAAAAATCTGTGATAAAAATTATAAATGAAGATCAAAAAGGATTTATACATAATAGGCGCACCTATGATAATATACAAAGAATACTAACAATTATTGACTATTTAAATAGAGAAAAACAAGAGGCCTTAATAGTTACATTGGATATAGAGAAAGCTTTTGACTTCTTAAACTGGGATTTCTTGTTCAAAATATTAGAATATTATGAGTTTCCTAGCTCCTTTATTTCATTAATAAAGAACATATATAAAAACAATTTAGCATATGTAAAATTAGGACCTTTCACCTCTGAATCAATAATATTGACAAAAAGCACAAAACAAGGTTGTCCCATGTCCCCCATACCATTTGCATTAGCTATTGAAATATTTGCCATCTCAATACGAAACAATCCCAAAATAGAGAGTATAAATTTATATAATCAATATAATTCAAAAATAATGTTATTTGCAGATGATATACTTCTTACCACATCTACTTCTAAAAATTCATTAAAAGAATTAGATATACAAGTTGATAAATTTTATTCAATTTCAGGATTACATTTTAACAAAACGAAATCAAATTTTATGATATTGAATAAAAAATGATTTTCAAATAAATGATAATCATATAATTGGTAAACAATCTCTCACTTTAAACTATCTATGTATAACATTAAGTACAACATTAGAAACAAATTTAAATATAAATTACAGGGAAATCATAGAAACAATAAAGTCAAATATAATAAAATGGAACAAAATATATATAACATTTGAAGATAGATTGCAAGTAATAAAAATGATTACTTCCAGAAATCCTATATATAGCACAAGCTATTCCAGTAATACCAGACAAATATTTTTTAAAAGAAATAAATACATTATTATTAAGATTTCTTTGGCATCCTAACAAAACACCACATTAGACCATGGAAACTAGGTGGAATCAATTTCCCAGATATTGAAACTTATATTAGAGCCTCCATTTTTAAAATAATTATAAATTGGATAGAGCCGTGCTATTCTTCTAACTGGAAATTTCTCCACACTGTTATTTATTCAAATGAAAATCCCATTTTAAAGAATTTAATGATAGACAATCATATTAATAAACCATGGCATATCTTATGCGCTAGTCTTCAGTATAATCTAACAAAACTTACTAATCTAAAATACTTAAATGATATGTATAATTCATTTAGAAGATTTGTAACTTCTAATACAGATATAAAGTTATGGCTAGAACTTTTATATCCTTTCAATGTAATAAGAAATTTTCCAGACAAAATGCATAGGACGGTTTTCATTACTTGGGAAAAGAAACAATTAATTTGCTGGCAACAATGCATTAATGAGCATAAGGTTTTGGATAGTCAACTTATAATAAAAACTTATAATCTCTCTACATCAGACTGGGTATTATTACAAAGCATATTACAATACTCACAAGATCTATGCAGAATAATTAACAATTCTTCTTTTAGAGATAAACCTACACTTATAACTCATTTATATGAAATAGTATACAATAATCAAAATTGGAAAAATTTGACATCAAAATTATATAAAATTTTAATAATTATAAAGTTAAAATCAATCAAAAATTTTGGAATCATATAACAAAAGGTCATTCAATAAATGTATCCCTGGAAAACAAAACCAAAATACTAAATTCTGTTAAATTGACATCCAACATACAATTTTGGAGAATTTACACATGGAAATGTTTGCACAGATCTTTTTTTATGCCAAATAGATTAAAAAAAATGTAATACTTCTAATAATGTTACATGTTGGAGATGCTTGCAGAGTTGTAAAGCAGATTGGATACATGTATTTTATGACTGTATTAAAGTTAAAAAATTTTGGGAAGATGTCAGCAGTTTCATACAAGCCATATTCTCAGATACATTTGTAGCAAGTAAATCTCTAATTTTGTTGAATGTTAATGATAATTTAGATTTAAATAATAGCAATCTCTACCTACTATGGAACATTCTAGCAAATGCTAGAAAATGTATTACCAGAAAATGGAAATCAAATCTGGAACCATCATTTAAAGAATTTCTGCTAATATTGAAGGAAACTGCATTACTGGAAACCAGAGTAAAATAACTAAGATTAGCACCAAGATGATGGAACAAGAATCCATGGGAAAAAATACTATGACTTATTGAGACACTAAACTTGAATTCAAACTCTTAATGAGAGCAAAAGAAAAAGGAACAAATGATCTCTCATTAATATGATGTTACTCTGACTAGACTGATCAATATAATAATTTAATTTCAGGCCAACTGTAAATATTGTATATAGTTAATCATACTGTTTTACTTATCAGAAAATGGATTAAGATTATTATACAATGGAATTATTTGAAAGATTAATAAAAAACACTTGGGAGTAAAAAAAAAAGTTAACAAAGCACTACAGAGGCTGGAGGCTATATCAGTCCACCTAAAAGGGGGGGGGGCCTTAAAATCATTCACTTTTGCTCAAAGAAGGCACCAGGAATGGAAGATGAATTTATGAGAGTTATGAGAAAGTAGATGTTTCAGGAGCCCCACTGTGAATAGTCAGTTCAGTGGGAGCTGAGGCAACAGTACCAATGAAACTGTTAAGGATAGCTATAGCCCCCAAGCACTGAGAAGGAAGCAGGTATATGGGCAGCGTAGCGGATGGTTTGTATGGGCAGAAATAATGAAATGGTTAGTGGTGTGACAGTAATAAGTAAATAAGACAATTGTAAGAGGATTGGGTACGGGGACTAAACCAGCTCTGTTAAAAACAGTATTACAGAATAATTGTAATTGCAGACATTGCATTATATGTAACTCCGTAGTAAGTTTAATCCTTAAAAAAGCCTCGCAGACACAATAAGATCCTGAGCAAGCCTGGGAATGGTCAGGGCCTTTGCAAGTGAGAGCCAGTGTGGGATGATGAAATTCATGGTAGAAGTGGGTGCGATGGAGTAAAATTTGGGAACAAAGAACCAATTGACCTATTCTGCCTATACATTTTCTGTTTTCTGTAATTAAATATGTATACTCTTGGTAAATGATGACAACTGGCCAACTTTCTTCTCTGTTCCAAAGAATTCACAGAGCTGTAGCATTTCAGAGATGCATTTGTTTTTTTTTGTTGTTGTTTTTTTGTTAAGAATTCTGCCTATTGTAAACTCACTTTCTGTCTGAGTATTTATTTATTTATTTACATTTGTTCAGCAGGAAAGTCCGACTGGCCCAGAAGCCCATTTTCAGTGGAGGCCCAGGGAGAAAAGCTCCACAGAAATGTAAGCAAAATACAATAATTAGATAGTGCAATAGTAGACATATAGTAAGATGCTGAATACACATCACCAAGTTAGTCTATACAATGAAGTATTCAGTAGTGGTTTGTAGTAGATACAAGTTCAAAAAAGAAAATAGCACAAGCATTTCAGTAAAGATCACTGTGAAAATAATAAAAATTTGTACAGTGTACATATTCAATAATAGTTATGAACAAATGAGATAGCCTTTATATTTTGTTTTGTTTTCTTTTTTTTTGTGAGCATTGGTAACACAGAGGAGATAGAGAAAATGAGGTAAGGAGTGGACAGTATAGTGACAGAGTTATAGATATCTTGTCAGTCAGGTTTGGCACAGGGACAATGCCAGTTTTGGTTAGATGTTCAAATAATAGCTGTTTGAAATTGGTAGATTCATATGTGTTTTGGAGGTTGCTGGTTAGAGAGTTCCATAATTTGGCTATTTGATTTGAGAATAGGGCTTCACCGTGAGTGTTGTTAGCTTTGTTTACTGTGAGCAAGTATCTGTCTACAGATCTTAGACTTCGTGGGCATGAGTAGGGAACAACAAGTTCCCTGAGGAATGGGCAATTGTCAGGATGGAAGATGATATGTGTGAATTTAAGTTGTTAGAGATGGAGAAGGTTAGTTAGCTCGAGCCAATTTAATTTACGTAGAGCAATACAATGGTGGGTTTGGTGAGGAAGTGGGCTATTTTGTTGTAGCAAGTTTTCAATTTGGTCAAGTCTAATTTTTTTAAGTTGATAAAGAGGGGGAAAGCATAGTATATTGTTTCACATGGCAATCAAACAAGAAAGTTGGCAGTGCAGTTATATCAGTACTATTAAACAAGCAAAATGGCGGAAGGGAGGACGGTGGGAAGGGATACTTGCTATCTAGTGCACGGACAGATTCAGAGACACAGTGAAGTTCTTGGATGTAGCCATACCCCCTAATTAGGGTCCTTCATACAGTTGTAAAAGGCCACACTTCCAGAACAAGCCACCAGAAAAGTGTTACACAGATTATGTAGGGGCTGATAGAAGGTTGAAAGCTCCTATTATATATTTTTAAATCAGAGGCTAAGCAATGGGGTTACAGGTCAAGAATTGTGACATGAAGTATAAGGCTGTAGATTTAGCAAAAGTGTACATTAGTGTTTTATTTAATTTCTTTTCTTTCTTAAGAAGTTATGGTGAATCCATGAACAGCATTCTGTCAAGAGCAGTTGCAAAAAATAGTTGCAGTGAGAAATAGAGTATTGGTTGGCCTTCACTTTGGATCTGTGGGACATGCAAGGAAAGTACCACGCATTTGTACATCAAGTAACATGCAGTTTTCATCAGATTCCATCAGTGACACTTCTCTTCCTTGTATCTCATTCCTACAGCTTAACCACTGCACCATCTTACCACAAGTTTTGTCCCATGGTCACTTAAATTTTTACCGCATTTCTCTTTTCCTTCATAATACTATTCATGTGAATCTCAGGTTAATACTTAAATGTATAAGCACACAGTCAGTTTGTTAACCTTTCTTGCCTGACCTGAATTTTGTGTAACTATTTCTGTGAGTTGTTATGCACATGTTTTGTTGTATTATTGTGTTTTTTTAATGAAAATCACATAACTGAAATATCTAAATCAAATAAAGTTGTCAGCTCAAACAAGTCAGAGTGCACAATCAGGCAAAAACAGAAAAGCATTTTTGTGAAGGCAGTATTTTAACTCTCCATGAGATGAGTATAGCGTCACATCAAACTTACAGCTGTAGAATATACAATGGCAAACTTCTTTTTGGAGAGGCAGTTGCATTTGCAGAGCAGTGCTGACTGGAAGGACAGATATGTAGGTGGACCTTGATTAATCATTCCTTTCAAACATGCAGTAACCTGAGCTATACTGTATTGTAATGGACATTACTAATCTGGTACTTTCCCTATAGACACATGCATAGTTACTGCCAGCCCAGCTCCCACATCCAAACCACCCTCAAGTATGAAGGGCTGATTCTCCTTGTTCAGCAAGTGATACCAAAAACGTCTTGACTTCCTTAGCCACATCACTGTTGGTGATCCAGCCCTTGTGATGAACCTGTCCTTTATAATATTCTGTGCCCTGTCCTTAGCATGGAGTAGCTTGTTAGTGTCCTTTCATTCCACATGGTGTAGAGACCTCTTATGGCCACACACAACATTCAGATCCTGCACCACCTCCTACCAAGTCTGGTTTTCCACACCACAGGTAAGTGGTGCTACCTGTTGCTCCACTGACACTACAGTGGTAACTCATTCATTTATTTGCTTTCATTAAAACTATAAACACATGAGTAATAAAGATGGAATAACTGAAGTGGTGGTTTATGAAATGGAAATTTTACTTACACCAGATGAAGCCTGAGATACTATATTATCACTGATGAAGTGTTCAAAGATGCTTAAGTTGCAGACAATAATGCAAAATATGTGAATACATTTTTGTTGTGATTTTTTTTTTTTTGTTATACATATCCTGATATTTATGAGTAGTAGAGTTCTGGCTTGCACATTCTGCACAGATAAACTGAGTATGAGGTCAAAATCAGTTATATTTAATTTTATTTATTGCTATTTTATTTTATTTTATTTGTGAACTTACTATAATGGATGGTCCAAAGACCTTTCCCAGCCAAACAGAGGGTAGAAGACACAAATAACAAAAAAATGTTGTAAACTAATCGAGTACGCCCACAGAGAAGTGCAGAGTCCACACCAACAGTGACGATAAAACATGTTCTTTAATGCAAACTTTTTTAAAACAGTAAAATTTGTTCTTAAATATACTGTTTTTTAAAAAGTTTGCATTAAAGAACGTGTTTTATCGTCACTGTTGGTGTGGACTCTGCACTTCTCTGTGGGTGTACTGGATTAGTTTGCTGTTTGTTCATTTCCTAAGAAAATGTTGTACTTGGACTTGTAAGGAGTACATACGGTATTCCATATGTCCATTGTATACTTTGTGCTTGATACAAAACATAACAGAAAATATATTCTTGGACATAACAGAATCAAGGAACATATATACATGGCAAACCGAGTGTTACAGTTTGACTGTGCATAATTCTAAACATAACAAACTGAAGAAAAAATGATACGTGCATGTATAATCCTAATTACAACATGTGAGTGGGATTTCTGTGCAAGAGAACTTATAGTGCCTGTGGTGTAATATGTAGATGTCTGTCTTGGGTAACTTCTGTCTCCCACATAAAATTAAAAAAATGCTTACTAAACTCTAACTTAAATTACTGTGTTTGTTTTAACCTCACCATCATATTGAATTCTATAATTTATATGTTTATTTATTTATTTGACATTTGTTAGCCAGGTTGGTCCAACTATGCTAGAAGCTCATTTTCAGTGGAGACCCGAGGAGAAACCTCCAGGAAATTACAAATATCTACAGAACATAGAAAAATGCATTTGAAGTTATACAATATAGTAAAAATAAAAAGTAAAAACATGGAATATGCACAAAAGATTAAGTGAAAGTCATTAACAATAGACAGAATGAGACCAGTTTAACAGAGTCTGGCAATTTCAAAATATGAGCAATATGTATTTACAGATGAGGCAAGGAAGGTGCAATATAAAGGCAGGTTGGAGTTAATGTACTATGGGAGTGTAAGTAACCACAGAAGTAGATTAACTATATACATAGTTACATTGTTTTCAGTTGTAGTGGATACATAATTGTCACACTACTACATGAGTATAGTTGCTTAAAATTCTGAGAAAGGCAGAGTGAAAGAAAAGTAGCCATACAGTTACTGGAGAAGAAGAGAAGTGAGTTAAAGGATGAGAGAAAAATGGTTGGAGAGAATGTAGGATTCATGTAGGCTCTTGGCAAGGTAATGTAAAGGAATGTAACTTGGATTGTCCTTCTAAATGACTGCCAATCTATTTATCAGAACTTGTTAGTGAAGTAGTTATTGCCAACCTACTGAAGTTAATGATAAAACAACAGTGTTATGTTTACTTTTGTAGTGTCCCAGTCAAAATAGTTTCAAATTAGATATATGTCTTTTAGTGTAGGTAGAACACCTTCAGATACAGTGCCCTTATCTAAGTTTTGAATTACTCCAGGTAGGGCAAAACTAATTTTAAAATGTTCTGTGCTGGTAGGCAGTATTTTCTTCCCTATATCAATATTCTTTCCACCTGTCTGCAGCCTTTTAGCAAAGCCGAGCTGTGTACCTAGTCTCTGGCATGGTTCACCAGTACTCTTTGTTGAAATCTGGTGCTCTTTGTAAGTTCTCCTTGTAGATTCCAACTATATTCCTCTTGTAATTATTACATATTTTTTGTTATGTCATAAGGTCACATTTTATTTGTATGTACTATATGAAAGCAGATTCTGATTAACAATCTCTTGCCAAATGTATAGTTCAGTTAAGTCATTAACTACTTTGCTGTGATGTTTCTATTGCTTCTTACTTAGAATATTTTTTCTTATGGTCTATGGGTATGCAGGCCTCATAATAAGGTTGAGGACTTAGCTTAACAGTGTTTTATGTTTTGTAAGCCGTGGTTGTACATTTGGTTTTAGACTACAGGTAACATGATGTTCATCGTGCATACAGCTGCAGTCATAACAGATGAGTTATCCTGCCGTCAGGCGGGTCCTCGGTCGGCCGAATTCCAAAGTCTAGGTTTGGCGTCGGTTGTTGTCGCTTCTTCCCTGACGTCAGTGTGGCAGGGGTATAAAAGAGCCAGCCGACGCCATCTTCTTCAATCTTTCTTGCTGCACGGTGCCTGAAGCAGAAGCAGTTCGCAAGTGCCGGTCGGCCAGCTCCTGAGATTTACGAAAATATTTCAGCCGAAGTCTTCTTGAAAGCTAAGTACCCGTTGGGGAAACTTTTCTTGCCTCAGACCGATGTCAGACAAAGTTAATAATTGCATTTCATGTGGGAAGCAAATACCGCATAAGGATTTCCACTCTTTCTGTATTCCTTGCTTAGGCCCATACCATGACGTCTCGGCCTGCCATTTTTGTGCTAGATTCAACAAACGCACTATTAAGCGTCGGGCGGAGTTCGCCCATCACTATTTTGGTAAAAAATTTTATTATATTATGTCGTTGGATACTCCGACTCCAGTTTTGAGTAAAAGACGCAAAGATAAGGACCGACATACGAGGTCCGCGACTTCTACTGACACCACGCTAAGGCCGACTACCGGTTCTCCAGTTCTCAGTGAGGCACCTACGCAGCCCCTGAGTACCGATGACACTTCATTACCGGTGTTTTCTGTGCCCGAGGTCGCAGGCTCATCGGCCCCCATTCCGACTACATATACCGACACCACTTTTGGCGGGGAAACCCAGAGTTTAGACAGGCCTGCCATTTTCTCAAGGTGTCTTCAGGCCTTCCTCCTTCTCTATTAAGGCTTTCACAAACTCTAAAGCAGCCATGAAAACTAAAAAAACAAGGACCACAGACCCCCTCTCAAGGCCCCATGCCTAAAAAACATATGCTCAAAATGGCTGAGGATTTGATTACTTTTATCAGGGGTTCTCAACCCCCCTCGGACAAAAGGCCCAGATTAGAGGAAGACGACCCTTCCTCAGATCAAGCCTCTATTACCTCCGAACATTCTGAGGACCAGGAATATACATATTCTCCTTTTGAAGACTCTGATGCAGAGGAGTCTATTCCCTCGGTCTCCCCCCCGAGGACTACTCTTTTGGGGAAACCCTACATAATTTGAGGGAACAATTTCACTGGGAGGGCCAAGATTACTCAGATTCCAAGAAAAGGCTCAGGGATTTTCTCTTGCTCCCCCAGCATAGGCCTCTGGCTATCCCTCCTGTCTTAGATATATTAGATGATGTGTACACAGAAGCCAGCCTCAACCCAGATTCTTTACCTCCAGCTCCTGTTAAACCAGACAGGTATTACCGGGTTCCTGATTGACACCAGTTCCTATACAAAAGCCATACTGCTGACCCAGAAACTATTTCACAGGGTCCCAAGGGAATTAAGGCCTCTACTGCTAAAAACCCATTACCTTCAGAGAGAGATTCCAGAGCTTTAGAAAGGTGGGGGAAAAAGGTGTATACCTCGGCCACTTTAACCATGAGGGCATTAAACTGTCAGTTCCATATGTTAAAGTATCAGCAGTTTTTATTATCTGAGTTGAAAAGCAAAATGACACAACCTGAGCAACCAGATTTAAAAGAGTTGCTGGATTTGTTGCATAGTGCAGAGCAAGTGGGTAAACATACCTTGCAGTGTGGTTTTGATGCTTTAAAGGCCTCATGTAGAGCTGCTGTTACAGGGTCTGTCATATGTAGACATGCTTGGCTCAAAGAACAAGCCTTACCAGATCATGTCAAAGCTAAATTACTAGATGCACCTCTTCAAAAAGATGTATTGTTTGGTGTTAAAGCTGAAGAGGTACTAAAGAAAATGGAGGAAAAGAGGAGATCAATGCAAACAGTGAAAGATTTCCTGCAGGTACAACTTCCATGTTTCAGCAGAAACTGGCCTTCAAAAAATTGGTCCTTTCCAGCCATGGACAGACCTCAAAGAGGCAGATACAGGCGCCCGAGAGGTAGAGGGCAATCTCAAGGATCATTCAGAGCCAGGCAATGGCAAGCACCAACCCCAAGAGGTGGAGAAGATAGATCACAGTCATTCAGAAAGCAGACACAATGACTTTCCCCTTTACCTGCCAAGCAAAGCTTTAATGGCAGCACCTTTAGGTGGAAAACTGGCATTATTCTCAAAAAATTGGCATATTGTCACAAAATACAAATGGATCCTGGACATTATAGACAGAGGCTACAGATTCCACTTTCACACCCTTCCAAAAATGAGAGGCAAAACCTGCCACAGAATCAAAGGGCAGAGGCACAAAAACAAATTTCAGCTCTCATGGACATGAAAGCTATTCAATAGGTGCCTGCAAAAGAACAAGGTCAAGGGTTTTATTCCAGACTATTCCTGGTACCAAGGAAAGACAAAGATTGGAGACCTATTTTAGATCTATCCATCCTAAACACATATTTACAAGTACCAAAATTCAAGATGCTCACTTTACAGCAGCTTCTTCCCATGCTGGGCAAGGAGTCTTGGCTGGTAACAGTGGACCTCAAGGAGGCATACCTGCATGTCCCTATCAGACAAGATTGCAGAAGATACCTCAGATTTCTTGCAGGTTCAACCCATTATCAATTCTCTGCATTGCCCTTTGGCTTATCTACTGCACCCAGAGTGTTTACGAAATTCCTGGTATCAGTAATTGCCTTCTGCAGACTTCAAGGAATACAGATATACCCATATCTGGACGACTGCCTGATCCATGCGGACAGCAAGGGCATACTTCTGAAACACCTGGCATTTGTAATAAGACTGTTGAACTTTCTGGGATACACAGTCAACAAAAAGAAATCAAAACTAATACCCTCTCAAACAATAATTTTCCTGGGTGCCAGCTTGAATACAAACACCCAGATGGCCTACCTCACGCCAGACAAACAAGGGCAACTATCTCAATACTTCAGCAAAATGGCAACCTTCACCAGGCTGACTGCAAGGAAAGTCCTGCAGGCTCTGGGATTCATAGCATCTTGCATCCTGCTGATCCCATGTGCAAAGCTGCATATGAGGAAACTTCAATGGTACCTAAAAAACTTATGGTCTCAACACAGCCACAGTTTGGAAACAATTATACCACTCATTCCATGTCTTCAAAAGGAATTTCTGTGGTGGGCTCAAGCATGCCAAAGAAACAAAGGTCTCCCTTTCTTCATACCTCAAGCAAATCAAATCATCACAACAGACACCTCGGACTACACCTGGGGGGCACACACATGAAAGATCAGTGCATTCAGGGAAAATGGTCCCAAAAAGAGAAGCACCTACACATCAACCAAAAGGAAATGCTAGCAGTGCAAAATGCTATTATGGCCTTCAAAGACCTACTGCATCCAGGCCAGCTATTGATAAGGACAGACAACACCACAGTGATGTGGTACATAAACAAACGGGGGAACACATTCATACCCCCTGTGCAGACTAGCCATGACCCTTTGGAACACACCTCTGGAATTGCAAATCCAACTTCAGGCACAATTCCTGCCAGGGAAGGAAAACTCACTGGCAGACAGCCTAAGCAGAAATATGACAGATCCACACGAATGGAAGTTGCATACTCAGGTTTTCGCAAAGATAACTCTGGCATGGGGGCAGCCAGACATAGATCTCTTTGCTACCCACAGAAATTACCAGCTGAAAACATTTTGCTCAAGGACCTATCATCCACAGGCCTGGAAAGTGGACGCACTTTCTTTCAATTGGATAACATTGACAGTCTATGCCTTTCCGCCTCTCCCTCTGCTGCCCAAAGTTCTATTAAAAGCCAGAGCAGAGAGGCTGAAAATGATTCTCATTGCTCCAGACTGGCCAAGACAACACTGGTATCCACTCCTGAAGAGCCTAACACATTCCCCACCATGGATCCTACCTCTAGTGCCTCTTCTGTTGTCCCAGCACAACTTCAAAACTCTTCACAGCCAGCTCAAAACCCTAAATTTTGCCGCATGGAGAATCCCTTGATTTCACAACAGACCCTCCTCTCCAAGGAGGTGCAGGATGTCATCTTGGAGGCCAGAAGACCTTCTACTAGAAAAGCCTACTCCGCCAAATGGAAGCGGTTTTGTGCCTGGAATCAGAAAAAGGGCCAGAATCCTTGGGTAATAAATATACCTCAAATATTACAGTACCTAGCTGAGATGTTAAACAGTGGACTTTCCTTCTCCTCCGTCAAAATCCATGCTTCAGCCATTTCTGCATAATACAACACAGATCCTCCTTTAGTCTCTCATCCTCTCTTAAGACAGTTCCTCAGAGGGGCTAAGAATATAAAAGCCCCAAGGAAACCACCAGTCCCTGCTTGGGACCTCAACTTCATATTGGAAAAACTGACCCTTCCTCCATTTGAGCCAGCTGCTTCAACAGAACTACAATATTTGTCATGGAAAACAGCCTTCCTTCTGGCTATCACCTCAGCACGCAGGGTTTCGGAACTACAGGCCCTCATGGCTGTGCAACCTTTCATCATTTTCCATCAGGACAGAGTTTCCTTACGAACCAATCCTACCTTTATGCCAAAGGTAGTATCCAGTGTAGCCTTGAATCAGACTATCCACTTACCTACCTTTTACCCTAACCCACAAAACAAAGTGGAAAGACTACTGCATTCCTTGGACATTCACAGACAACTATGTTATTATTTGGACAGGACAAAGCCATCCAGGAAATCCGAGCAACTCTTTGTGTCCTATGCTACAGGTGCTCAAGGAAAGGCTATCTCCAAACAGACAATCTGAAAATGGATAGCCCACTGCATACGCTTTTGTTACTCATTTCATGGAAAAGCTGTGCCTTCAAGCATCAGGTCCCACTCCACAAGGGCCACAGCTACCTCTGCAGCTTTCCTCAGGGGGGGTTCCTACCAAGGACATTTTGGAAGCAGCCACATGGAGTTCAGTGCACACTTTCTCCAAACACTATCACCTTCCACTTTACTCAAAATCTAGAGCGGGATTTGCCACAGCTGTCTTGCAGGGCATCCTTGCGCCTCCTAGTTCCACCTAGTGCCTACCACCCCTACTTAACTTTGGGATTCTACCCATCTGTTATGACTGCAGCTGTATGCACGATGAACATAGTACAGTTTTGTACCTACCATAAATGTAGATGTTCGAGTGCTCATACAGCTGCAGTCCAGGTTTCCCTCCCTCCATCCCCTCTTAGGACAGGCCTTATGGCAAACACCTTCTCATACAACCTATTTGGGGTATTCTTTTATGGTGTATTTGCTTGCAAACTACTGTATTTTGATTATTCTATATTGCATGACTACATAAGTTTATGTTTTGCCTTCCTTCTGGGGGCACCTGACATCTGGGGCAAGAAAAACTGAAGAAGATGACGTCGGCTGGCTCTTTTATACCCCTGCCGCACTGACGTCAGGGAAGAAGCGGCGACAACCGACGCCGGACCTAGACTTTGGAATTCGGCCGACCGAGGACCCGCCTGACAGCAGGATAACCCATCTGTTATGACTGCAGCTGTATGAGCACTCGAACATCTACATTTATGGTAGGTACAAAACTGTACTTTACATAGAGTGCAAAGAAGATACACTGTTGCATGAGCTGAAGCTTTCATTGTTTAAATGCTTACTTTGAATTTTCCACATGATGTATGATCAGTGTGCCATGCCTAACATGTTACATGCATTCCAACACGGAGCAGCACACATACCTGATGATTCAAAAGTGCATACTTTGGATGTGCTCACTCTGTGCAGATATGGACTTGGATGGTCACTGGCTTTTGCTATTCCAGAAAAATACATGAGTGCATACTTTCTGGGCTACACAATTATTTGTGTACAGTTATTTATATGTTTTGGCTCTGTGGTCCTATAACCATGGATATTTATATGTGTGCGTGTGTGTGTGTGTGTGTGTGTGTGTGTGTATGTATGTATATCTATATAAATAAATATATGTGTGTGTGTGTATATATATATATATATATATATATATATATATATATATATGTGTGTATGTATTTATATATTTATATACATTTTAAATTTAATTTTATATATATTTTATATATATATATATATATATATATATATATATATATATATATACATTTTTTTAATTAGAAGGTTAAAACTGTGTTTGTTTGTTTGTGTGCCATAAGAATTTGGGAAGCATAATGCTTCTGGGTTTGTTTAGTAATGCCTAAAGGATACTGACATGCAGTGCAATGTAGATGTACTATGCTTACCAACCATACCAGTTTATTTAAAATTAAATAAATAAGAAACTGACCTTGATAGTGCAATTTGTTAGTGTTAGAATCAAGTTGACAAACTAGAGTGCACATTCCTGCCTCCTGCCTTTGGCTTCTACCAGGGTAAACTGTCGATGTAATCACCAGATTTCCGTTTTTGCAACATGATCTCGATTCCAACATCTTTATTATGACAAATAGGACTTCTCCTTTCTCTAGCTGATTTAGTCAAGAAAAAAAACATCTTATGATAACATTTTGTCAAAGTAGTTTGAATTGAATAACCGCGTGTTGTGACATTTTAGGCATCACCTGGACTACTCATCTTCCTCTTTCACTTTATGTAACCGAGTCAGATGTCATATCACCTTATGGTTTATTTATGTGTTAACATGTGTTACCTGATGTAGAATAAAGCTCCATATACACCATTTTCAGGCTCAGTCAGTGAGCACTGTCTGGTTAAGTGACATGCTCAGAGTCACACAGCAGGCAAATAGCGGCTGTGGAACTCAAATCCTGGACTACATGAAGCAGTTTATTAGCAGCTCATTGCTTTGATTTTCTCCTTTAACTGCAGTACAAAGATAGACTGTATATTCAAGTGCGGATTAAAAAGGCTGAAAAACTTTTCCTTCCTCTGACCAGAATGCTACACATATCTGACAAACCTGTATATTCAGGGGGCCAAATTCTGTGAAACAGTACATGAACAGTTATTATTCAGTTAACTGATTTGGCTCTTTTTCCTGGAGCTAAGCATATGTGTAGATAATTTCTTTATTCCAATGTTGCACATTATTAAAGTAGTCATAAAATATTTTAAAGCAATAATAAGCGCTAGGAAAAGTTACAACATTTACCAGCACACAGCTGTTCTTGTAAAGATCATATCAACAATTTCAGATAAACCCAATATTTGTAGATTGAGTTTGTAATAAGTACCAACACTTGACTAAGGGGCATGTGACAAAAATAGTTCACTTGCCTGTGTGTTGTAGAGCAATCCTTAAGTTGTAAGTAAGATAGCAGTAAATTGTTGTAATGCCTCATAATGCAATGACCATGTGTAAGTCATATACTGTTTTCCCTAAAATTATGACAATTTTTTGCCCAGTGATTGCCCTTAATGAAGAAAACTTGTATTTTCTGGGTGCAGGGAAAGAGAATACATGCCTAGATATTGTATGCGTTGGTATTGTATTTGGCAATATCTTCAAGCTGTGAAGAATAAAACTAACACTGGTCATGCTGCCAAAAGTCTATGGAAAACTTAAGCTGCTTTGTGCTGCATGAACGCAGAATTCAGACGTATATAACCTTGACCCCAAATATGCTTTTTATTGGTTGATTGTAAAGCACCCTTAAAAGTAAAATATATAGTTTTGTGCAAGCTCTTGTTAAAATGAACATTTCTTTTCTCAAATCTCCAAAGAGCTGTTTGAGATATGAGGTGAAAATAAATTAAACACAAGTGTTTCTTTGTTTCTTTCTTACATTAAATGTACAGTTTTGAAACAGTTTAATTTACATTAGTTAATTGCAGCTCACTTATTTGCAACATAAATAGTTGTAACTTAAAAATCTAACACCTCGTATAATCGTAGTATCAAGCAGTTGCAAGAAAAAATATCCTGAAACTGTCTGAAACCCGCACCCCCAGTTGTAAATGTGTGTGTGTGTGTGTGTGTGTGTGTGTGTGTGTGTGTGTGTCTGTGTGTGTGTGTGTGTGTGTGTGTGTGTGTGTGTGTGTGTGTGTGTGTGTGTGTGTGTGTGTGTGTGTGTGTGTGTGTGTGTGTGTATGTGTATGTGTATGTGTATGTGTATGTGTATGTGTATGTGTATGTGTGTGTGTGTGTGTGTGTGTGTGTGTGTGTGTGTGTGTGTGTGTGTGTGTGTGTGTGTGTGTCTGTGTCTTTGTGGGTGCATGTAATATTCAAATGCTATGAATATTTTATTAAAACAATTAAAAGGTACCAACCTTGGTCCAGACTTGAGTTTTTTTTGCATAGAAGTAACACAGTGCAACTAGTACAAATGTCAGTGTCACTAAATCATTTCTGAGATTTTAACTCTGCAACTTGTCATGTTGTTTCAGAAGATTACATCTGCTGTGCCACCCATGACCCCCCTCACCTGCCCTAAATTTGCATAGCTATAGATACATAACAAATTAGCCATTTATCAGAACCCGTGGCTCTTAGTTTCTGCAAATGCCTTATATTATTTTCATTGGTATGCCAGCTCTGGTTTGGCACGTTCCACTTTCACTTTGATCAACAGGTTCTTCAGTTATTCCCTTTCAACCAGCAAAGCTGTGTCCTCTGTATATCAGAGGTCGTCCAGTTATATCTCTGGGTAGTTTTAATTGTAGCATCCAAGTTATGTGAAATAGCACATATCATATGTATAAGAAGAGTCACCTATACAACCTTGTCATACTTTCTTAAACCAGTCAGTTAATCTATATTTGGTTCTGATTCTTGTTCTGCAGACAAATGTCTCAGGAGGAATAGATACTGACTCAGTATCCCCATTTCTCTAACAACTTGTCACTTTGTTGTGGTCCCACAGTTATATGCTTTAGAGTAGTCAATAATCTCTCATTCCTGTGACCTTGTTATTAGCAAGGCTTTCATAGTGTAGGATCCCTGGCTGTACATACAGAATATCTGGTCTTTCACACAGTCCTATATACTGCTACCATGTATTAATATCTTTATCTGGGTTAAACCAGTTTGATATTAGCCACACTGAAGCTATGGTAGTAGGCCAGATGCTATTGAATAAGGCCTTTAAGCATGTCCCTTTCCTAAGTGATACTTTAGTTAACACACAAGGCCAGTTGTACCCTGTTCCTTTGCAAGAAAGCAAAGTGTTCTTATGAACAAATGAAAGACTCGTGTCCCATCATATACCTTTGTAACTTCAGGTAGCACACGAGGTACATAAAATTCTAGATGTGAGGCCAGTAAAGGCACTGAAAATCAATTAATATACTTTCCACGATGTTGTACCTGCTATTGTATGACACCTTCATAGTTGTGTTGATATGGGCTGCTTTTGGAACATTGTCTTGGTTTATACATAAGTGGCCTTTGAATTGCAGTGAATGCGCCTATCTTTCAGTGTAGCATTAATGTTTGAGCTTGATGTCTGGGCTGTTCTGTGACCAGACATCCTTTATGCAATGGCTGGAGCCTTGGGCCATGGAAGACTGACCTTCTTGTGTTCTACCTGGATCATTGGTTCCAAATTGCTCTTTCAAGAGACCCAGTTCTGGTTTGGGTATTCTTTTGTCTGCAGAACCTGGGGTCTCCATAAATTGTCAGTGTTTTTCTCCTTCTCCACCAAAGTTCAAGGTTTAACTTCATTATTGAAGAATTAGAATAATTTGTCTGCAATCACTGCTTTTAATGAAGGCTGAGAAACTTGCTGCTTTGACAGACTGCATGGCAAGACAGATGCAGGTATAGGCTTAGATCTCCTCTGTTGTTTGGGACTTGTGTTGCTGCAGTCAACAGAGATGCAGCTGCATATCTGAGGTTATGGTTGGTTGTGACAATGAGGTGCCAGTGCTTGTAAAGCTGTTATGCCCGTATGAACTTTGAATGCACTTGTAGAGAACTGGAAGACCCCCACATGCACCCAATTGTCATTTTTAGGCTTCATTTTCCTGCAGTGTAGCCTGCAGCAATTGTGGTTGCTAATATACACTTAAGATTAACACCCTAGGAATGTGGTGGCTTCACATAAAGCAGGTGCTGCTATCGGCAGTTGGGTTGAGGTATGGTATAATGGTTAAGGTGATTGCCTCACAGGCACAAGGTTCAGGGTATTAGTAATTGGTTATAAACCTGTAAACCTGTAAATGCTTTCATTCCTTTCCAAAATGGAACCTGATTTAGTTATGGTTTGGAAAGGAATAAATGCATTTAAGTCTTACTAAGCCTGTTGACTTCTGCCTATGTCAGCATTTTTTGTATAGTTTTGGTGTTCAGAATTTAGTTGGAATCATTTTTAACATACATTGTGATTCTTGTGTTGTCATACGTCTCAACCTCTTAGTATATGAAATCTGGGCAAAGACAAAAATAATGGCGGATGAAACATAGGCACCCCAAATCAGGGATATGTTTTAACTAGATGTCCTTCAAGGATGCATCTGCAGTCCTAACAAATGGGTTGTCCTGCCTCAGGCAGCCCTTCGGTCGGCCGGATTCCAAAGTCTGGGTCTGGCCTCGGCTGATGTCGCAAATGGCGGATGAAACATAGGCACCCCAAATCAGGGATATGTTTTAACTAGTTTTCTTATACTCTTAGAAATGTGCTAGATTAACAAGTTTTGCATTAGCGTGCATTTTTTGAAGGAAATGAAGTCAGAAACTCAAATGTCTGTCATTTTTTTATTGACTTCACTCCTTAATAATTTGCTAAAAGGCCACATATTTTATGAGGAACAGAGCAAAACTATAAAGCAAAAATCTGGACATTCTGAGAAATTCTGGCAGTAAGAGATATATGTACATTATACTTTAACAATAAAACAGTAGAAGGTATCTCTCAACTGTCCATTTTTGCTTCAGTGTTCTCCTCATAAAATTTGTGGTTTTCTGGCAAATCAAAGAGGACTGAAGTCACTAAATAATGACAGATACTTAAGTTTCAGACTTCCTATCTTTTAGAAAATGCATGCTAATGCAAAATCTGTTATTCTTGTGACTTTCTTTTTTTTTAAAACAAGAAACATCTTTATTGAATTATCGCTTATAATACAGGCAATCATACATTTATATAAATTAAAACAAACCATATTTCAGTGGCAAACATTATATATCACATATAGCTTTCTAGAGAGCCATTGTCAATCAAACATTACAAATTTCATTTAATTCTTGCTTTCCCTTAAACTTAATTTCTCCTCCAAAACATTATTCGGCATGCATTGTTCCCACAGTACCCATTTTTTTCTATGTAATTTGCTCCTACCTTTTTCTGTAAATGCTACTTCCAGTTCATTTATTTATGTTATTATATTCACTATTTCTAATATGGTTGATTTAGACTTTGATTTCTATTTTCTGGTAAGTGCTTTTTTGGCAGCTACCATAATTAAACTCAACCAGGCTTTACTAGCTATCTGTAGGCAATTCCAATTCTGGCAATTCTGCATCCAAGCTCAAAAAAATCCATAGTTGCATCCATTTGCTCACCCAGTATTTCTGACAAAATAGTCTGCTCTTTCACTTAGGACCCCCTATCCCTTTCTCTTTGCCAATACTCTGATATCAGTCCTTGATAGGGAAGGCAGTCTCTGGCCTGCAGCCCAAATGAATTCTTGACCTCTTCTCATTCTGGTAACTTTCCTTCTCTATTTACTTGCTCCAAATGCCTTGGTTCTAATGCCTGTTTTCTCCAGTAAGTTCTTGCAACTTTCTAAGTTTGTAAGTGCAGTATTTAAAATTTGTCCCTATTTTTGGGTCTTTGTCACCCATTACTTTTGGCTTTGTCCAAATTTCTTGTGCTAAGACGTTGAAAGGTATGGTAGAAAGAGATATAGTCCCCTAAATTTTCACAAGTTGTAAGAACTTTCTCATTCTTCAGTCATACTATGAGAAGGTATATACATTTGGGTTATGAAATGTATGTAGAGTCTTAGGATACCATTCTGTAGGAAAAAAATGAAATCATACAGAATAGATGAGTAGTTCTAGTACTAGCTTCCATCTATAATCATATGTCATCACCACAGCAGTGACTGCATAGCACATGTTAATATATGACTAAGTACTGGAAGCATTAAGCAAAAACAGAATTATAACACTACGTAATGCCTACACACACAGATGTCATCTTGAAGTGCAAATCTACATTAGTGCAAACATTTAAAGGAGGACATGTTATCACAATGATAAGATGAGCACTGATTGTGATGGCACAAAGCCCTCACACACACAGACACTCAGAAATGTGCATGCAAGTATGCAGACAGACAGACAGACAGACAGACATGTGCACACACACACACACACACACACACACACACACACACACACACACACACACACACACACACACACACACACAGAGGCACACACGCACACACACGCACACACACGCACACACACACACACACACACACATACACACACACACACACACACACACACACACACACACACACACACACACACACACACACACACACACACGTGCATTGCCCAGTTGATAAAAACATACCTGTCAAGTGTACCTCATTACAAGAAATTTTCTTATTTTGAGTCTTAAAAAGTCCATGTCCCTCACTGTTCTACATTGAACGGGTCTGTCACACATTTAATGTTAAAAATGTTTTAACTGATATCCATGGTAAGTAATACTAAATCATAGTAATTCATCAAAAGAACTTTTTATAAATATAAAGTTACACATTTTATTCATCATTCATTCATAGTTGATAGTGTTCCACATTCTGAAGATGGAAGGTTAAGAGGTATGCATCAAAGCTCAAACTAATGTCACTGAAAGATCACTGGTGTCTTGATATGGCACTAAAACATGAAGAAGAGTGAGAAGTTGAGCGTTGTATTTTCCTCATTTTCATAGGTTCATAGGTGTGTACTACACTAATGGCCCTGGGGCCTTTACAAGCCTAGCCATAGGATTACCCTGGCATCATGCCACCCGACCTTAGTTCCTAGTGCCTCTGTCAAGTAGAGCCACTGGAGTTATCCACGGGGTGAATTTTCTATTTCCCATCCACTCATCAAGATTTCTGTTGAAGAGGGTCAGCGAGGTGCTCTGCTCGACATCTTTGGGAAGTCTATTCCATAGCATGGGCAGTCTCTGGGTTATGAATCTGTCCCTCCAGTACATTCTGTTGATTGTGGCGTGTGGTGCAGAGGGATTTGGATTTCTTTAGCTTTAGCATTTCTAACAGAGCTGGGTCAGATATGGTTTTGTAAGTCAAGCAGAGATCAACTCTAAATAGGCGATATGAAACAGAGAATAGTTGGAGTTTTATGAGTCTGTCTATATAGGACAAGTGTTTAAGGCCTAGGATCCTCTTTGTGAGTTACTTTTGCAACATCTCCAGTTGTTGCAGGTGTCTAGTGAGGTACATGTCAAATGGGGCATTGTACTCGCTGATTGGACTAATGGGGGAAGAGTAGAGGGAGACAATGATCTCTTTCTTCCTGGATGCAAAACCATTAGTAATGAGATGTGCCACATAGAAAGACTTTCTGACCACAGTGGCAATGTGGTGAACAAAAGAGAGGTTGCTGTCAACCTGTATTCCCAGATCTCTTATAACGCCTTCTGCATTCAGTGGACTGCCATCAATGTGGTAATTCATGGGAACCGTGTTTTCCCAAGGGGGAAAATGACACATTTTTTGGCATTCAGCTTAAGGCCATGGTTCTAACACCAGTCAGTCTCAGTGAGGCCATTCTGTAGGATGTCAGCATCACTTGGGGAGTTAATAATAACTCTCAACTTGCAGTCGTCTGTGAACTTTGTCAGCCAGAGTCCCTTCGTATTGGCCTGAACTTCAGAGAAGTAGATACCAAACATTAGAGGACCCAGGACTGAACCCTGTGGGACTCCACTCATGACTAGTCAGCAGTCTGACTTGGAGTCAGCTACTTTCACACTGTGGGTTCTATCTGTGAGCCAGTTTGCAACCCACCTAGTGATATAGGGGTTGATGCCTAGTTTGGTGAGTTTATCAATAATCCTTGAGTGGGGAATGGTATCAAAGGCCTTGGCCAGATCAAGGTAGGCTGTACGAGCTACCTTGCTTTCATCCACAGCTCTTGTGACTAACTCAAAGAAGTTGACCAAGTTGAGCAGGCATGATCTACCCTTCACAAAACCAAACTGTGTGGGATCCAGAGTTTGAAGATTCCCTATGTCCTTGTTTATTAGGTCCATGATGTTGCGTTCCATAGCTTTACATATCAGACTCATCAGGCTAATGGGGAGATTGTTCCCAGGGTCTGTAGTCACTCCTCCTTTGTGGAGAGGGATAACTGTAGCAGTGCGCCATTTGGTAGGGACAAAGCCTGAGGTGAGGCTGTGGTTGAACAGGGCACACAGGCGAGGTGCCAGTTCACTCTGTAGTTCATGTAGAACACAGCCAGGGATATTGTCAGGTCCCATAGAAGCTGTAATCTTGGCCTTGGACAGTGCTGTTTTAACCTGTGCAGCAGTAATACTGGGTGCCTGGCAATCTACTGGTATTATGATTGGTCCTTTGGTGGGGGGAGAGAGGGGTAAAGTTAACACTACATCTGTCAGCCAGTATATTGGCAATATCTGTTGGCTTGGTATAAGAGGTACCACTGTGCAGTAGCTCAGAGCAAATCTGGGTATTGCTGTGGCGATTCTCTACATGACTATAGAAGGCCTTGTGGTTGTCTTTACTGTCTGCTGCAAATTCTGTTTTCATAGCTAGCTTTAGAGGATTTGATAAGGCATCACAACTTTTTGTTGAGGCTGATAAGGGAGTTTTTCCAGTCTTGGGACATCACCTTATTCTGCATCAGTTTCCTCCTTCTGTTGTCGAGTTTGTTTATGGCAGGGGACCACCAGATTGGCTTCCTTTTTTTGGAGGAGAGCATCTTGATTCTATTAGTTTGTGCAATCTCAGAAGCAGTGTGTGTGTGTGTGTGTGTGTGTGTGTGTGTGTGTGTGTGTGTGTGTGTGTGTGTGCGTGTGTGTATGTATATGTATATATATATATATATGGGTCTATGTCACGTAATCAAACAACACTTTGATGAACCTCTTTTCATAGAGACAAAAAGAGCAAATGTTCAATAATGTGAACATTCAAATCAGCGAAAAATAGCACAGAGAAAGGAAGCACTTGGTCACCTTATGAAGGAAACACAGATCTCAGTTTGTCAAACCCACACCCGCCACATCCCCCTAAACTATATATATATATATATATATATATATATATATATATATATATATATATATATGAACTCCGAGATCGCATTACAGTGAGGAAAAGAACAGCTTCTTAACAATGGCCACCTGCTTCCTTTCCCTGTGGAATTTTTCATTGATGTGAACATTCGGTTTATTGAACATTCGCTCTTTTCATCTCTACAAAAAGAGTTTCAGTGAAGTGTTGGTTTGATTGTAAAGTAGACCCATATATATATATATATATATATATATATATATATATATATATACATATATATATATATATATATATTTATTTATTTTACAGTTTGTTTACCGGGATAGTCCATTGGGCCAAGAAGAGCCCGTTTTCAATAGAGTCATGGGGAGAAAAGCTCCATGAACAACAATATAATATGAAGAAAATGCATTTACATATATGTAACACTATTGAAGAATGATGGTGTTACATAACATGATAAAAAATCTACGATTGCAGTGAAAATTTAGTTAAAAAAGTAAAAGGTAAAATTACACACACACACACACACACACACACACACACACACACACACACACACACACACGTCAATTAAAATAAAAATCCATTGCTGCATATTCCTGTTAAATTTGTTAGAATGTAAATAACACGGGGTTGGCATTACAGATTTACATGAAATCTTAGCAGAGTTACAGTAGGATGGGGGATAACAGGTGTTAATTGTCGAATATCAGAAGGGTGGGACAATAAGAAAAAAAATAGAGCAAGAGTAGGAGAGTATGAGAAAAATGAAGATGGTAGTAGTCAAAGAAGCTCAGTATGATGAAGAGAAGAGAGAAGTAAAGGAGTGTGAGAAATGGGGAAAAAAGGGGTGTCATGTGGGATGAGAGCAGGAATATTCCCAGAGGGTTTTGAGATGTGAATGAAGCAGGGTCTTAAAGGTAGAGTGGTTGTCTGTAGTATGAATAAGAGGTATGTATGTGTGTATATATATATATATATATATATATATATATATATATATATATATATAAAATGAGAGCAGGGACATTCCCAGATGGTTTTGTGATGAGAATGAAGCAGGGTCTTAAAGGTAGAGTGGTTGGCTGTAGTATGAATAAGAGGTATGTATGTGTATATATATATATATATATATATATATATATATATATATATATATATATATAAAATGAGAGCAGGGACATTCCCAGATGGTTTTGTGATGAGAATGAAGCAGGGTCTTAAAGGTAGAGTGGTTGGCTGTAGTATATATATATATATATATATATATATACAGAGAGAGAAAGAGAGTTTTGTATACACACACACAGACACACACACACACACACACACACACACACACACACACACACACACACACACACACGTGTGTGTGTGTGTTTATATAATACTACTTATTTATATAGTTTGAGGGTGAGGAAGCTTTCACACCCATTAGGAGAAGCTGGCAGTCTTACCCATTTCATCCGCTGCAAAAAAAAAATGTTTCTATATTTTGCCATCTTGGAAGTGTTGCTGTTGGCCTCCCAAGGGTTTAGATCTTTTGAGTTTGAATAACTGCGTGTTATTAAACAATGACCATTACAGACCTCCACCAGAGTTTTCTCTGATTTCACTCTGCCCAGGCATAGTTCAGTCTTTTGGGTCCCACCAATTCTTCAAAGTAGACCCATGCTGCACTGTATCACCTTATGATTATACTCATCTGTCTTGCAACAAATTCTTATAATCAGTCCTTTTTATCTATACATGCCTTATTATCTACTGCCTTCCCACTTCCTGTTCACGCAAAGACCTTTATAGCCAACTCAGAGTCTTTGCTTTGCTCTTTTTACTTTTCTCCATCTCCCATCTTTAGCGTACCATCCTGTCTTTTCACATCCCTTCAGCCCCTCTCCCTGTCACTGGTTACCCCTAAGTATTTGCCATCTTATTATAGACTTCCTTCTTACCCGTCCATAACATGGACTACCAGAATATGTGCCTGTTTTAGGCTAAGAAAAGTGAGACCTCTGGAAAAAGTCTTTGTTTCAGTATTTCTTCTTCTGTTTTTTTTTTCTTCCCTATAAATGTTCCATATGATGTCAAGGAACATAAAATGCTGTACTTCAGTGTCTTTTATGTGTGTTAATGCCTCTCGGTTGTAAGTTCTGCATCTGAATGCCATGCATGTTCAGCCATGACTCAATACACTGGACACATGAACTACCTGAGTGCAAAAGCAAAACATTAAGCTGAAATCAGAATCTGCACTCCTGGCAAATCAAACAGTAAGTTGTGTAGAAACACATAAGAGAGGTGCATTTGTAAAATCCCAGAAAATGGGAGAATGTAATCAGTGTTATCAACAGTTCCTACATCACTGTCCTGCTCCCAATCACCTGTTAAATGCCACCATTGTGGGGCCACAATTATCAGCCTTGTCCAAGCTTCTGAAGAAAGCCTTTTGTGTTTTATCATTTCTCACATTCTGTACTTTTCTTTCATCACCAGACACCGTGTTTTTCCCCTGTTTAAATGAAGCTCCCCACCACCAACAACTGTTTAGTATCCGAAACGTGGAGTCATTTTTCAGTGCACACATGATACACATAGCAAAAGTGACTGGCTGGAGCTACTAATGAGACAGCAAGCAACTTGCAGGCCCAGAATTTGAGGCACTGAGTTGCCATGTGGAACACAGCAGCCAGATGGCTGGTAATTCAGCAAACAGACGAACATAAATAGTTTTCTTTATATATTTTTAGAGGACCTCTGCCAGAGCTTTCTGATCATTAGAGGGCTGTACACTGCCTACTGAGCCCAGCAACCTGATGTCTGTACTCCCAGTAGCTTTTACTGTAATCTATAAATTGAAACAGAGAAGCAATATCACATTGTATTTTGGTTTGAGCAGAAAATTTGAAAGCAGCATACATAGTGTAATATAACAGATTATTTAACAAGGTAGTTGGGCCGATACACTGATCATCTTCAGCCATGACTCATTCCAAACGCAAGCATACAACACACACACACACACACACACACACACACACACACACACACACACACACACACACACACACACACGTGTGTGTGTGTGTGTGTGTGTGTGTGTGTGAAAGTGTATAGCTTTATAGAGTTCAAGAATAAAATAACAAACTTGACTTACATGCACACAAAGTAAAATAACATGCAATAACAGACGATGTAAAAATGATATACAAAATACAAAGCAGTACAATAGAAATAAGTTCTATTACCAAGTAAGGTGGCTATATAGGGAAAATGACTTGTTCTCCTGGAGATAGAAGAAGGGGAAGGTATGTGTAAGTAGAGGAAAGTTGTAGCATTACGGAGAAGAATGCTGTTTTGACCTACACAGTGTACATACAAGTAGTATAATGTAACACACACACACACACACACACACACACACACACACACACACACACACACACACACATATATGCTAGCATCTAAACAGATACAAATGCAGGTCACAGCTTAGGAATGCCAACTAAATATATTATTTTAGCTGGAGAAGAGCTCTTCTCTCAGTGAGTTGTAACAAGTAATTTTGAGAGAGATAAAATGCATTTTAATGCACCATAAGTATGTGAGCTAAGCTCCCCTGGATTCATTTAGTCAGTGAATAGAGCCTTTGAAATCACTCCAGACATACTGAAGTTAAGTCGTGACCTACTAGGCATACAAAGCCTGCATGCAGTGTACATCTTTGAACCACACATGAGAGCAGGTGAGTTTTCAGTGTGATTCCTGGGCAAATTTAGCCAGGGAAAAAAACAGCACAATGCACAGTGGCATTCTGAGAGGTGAGCACACCAGCATTTCCAGTTTCAATGTTTTCATTTATTTTGTCTTTATATATGTGGTTGGAGATGAAAGTATCCTTAAAGTTTCTCCTTTTTGTTGCTCCAATGTAACCTTCCATTGTGATGACTACTGGCATTGCTGCTGGAATAGTGTTTTCCATTTCACATCCTACCTGGATGCACAGCCAACTTGGTTACACTTGTCACTGTCTTTGACTTACCTCTTCTTTCCCATTGGGCTGAAACCTCACAGCTGCATCTGTGAACACTACTGAGCAGTAATATCTGTACATATATGTAATAATTATGTTGTGAATGCAACATAGTGATTATACTCCAAGTTTAGAAAAACAGATCATTTTGTCATCTTTCTGACATCAGAAGGTAGCTTAACAAAGGTTTACTAAGCACCTCAACCACAGCCCATAAGGCATAACAATGTACCCAACACTCTAGTCATAGGTGACTCTATAGTCAGGCACACTGATGTTCCACTCACTAGACTAAACAAGGAGAAAGTTACTGTCAGCTGCCTGTCAGGTGCCAGGATCCACCACATAATGTATGCACTCAGGTCACTCCACAATAAGTACAAATATGACACTGTCATTGTCCATGTTGGTGTGATTGACCTGAGACGTACCTCCCTGGACTACACGAAAAGAGACATGGAGGAGCTCTCCAATCTTGTATCCCAGGCAGGTATGACCCTAACCCTGAGTAGCATCCTGCCATCACCCAGAATGATACCACAGTACAAGGACAAAATGATTGACTTCAGCAATTGGCTAAGCTTCTGGTGTCATTCTAAGGGTATCCAGTATTTGTCTGCCTAGGACAACATGATCGACAGACTACGATGCTTTGCCAGAGATGGCCTGCACCTGTCGCCTTTAGGATTCCGGATACTGGCTAAGGCTCTTGCCACCCCTATAGTGCCTTTTTTAGGCAAGGTTCAAATGACAAATTCGCCCCCATAACAGGTACAAGCAAGCAAAATCTGAGGGTAATGCTACTCAATGCTAGAAGTCTAAATCTCAAAATGCACTCACTCGAGGCACTCCTTAAAATGGAGAACATTGACATCTGTGCAGTGACAGAGACCTGGTTCAAAGCTCCAGAGAGCACCCTTGCATTACCAGGCTATAATTCATACCACACCTTTCGGCCACCTAACCCAGAACGAAGCACAAAAGGCAGAGGCGTGTCCATATTCATTAAGGATATCCACACCTCCAGGCTAGTTGCACAGCATAATGCATCTGAGATTATCCAAGTGCAACTAACCCTGGGCAAGACCGCAATCCAAATTGTAGCTTGCTACAGACCCCCCCACCATGCCCCAGGATTCCCACTCCTCATTTATTGATACACTGGAAAGTATTAGGGTACAACCCAACACCCTAATAATGGGCGATTTCAACTACACCACCATTAACTGGGAAAACTACTCATGTACCAACTCTTTTGCTCAACATTTTCTAGAATTCATAAATTCCATCGCCTTGGATTAACTTATTCACACTCCCACCAGGGGCAGCAATATCCTAAACCTGGTCATTACCAACATGGGAAACCGCTGTTCCACACCAGAGGTCAATTCCTCGTTGGTCAGATTGGACCACAAGCTAATCAGCCTAGACATCCACATCCCACACCAACCTCCAATTAGGGAAACCATCGTAAAAAACTTCTCCAAAGCCAACTTCACACTTCTTAAGACAGAAGTGGCAAACTTCATGACACCCATGCAGACGGACAATAGAGGTATGACTGCTGAATCCTACACAAATGCACTTTATAAGCACTTACACGAGTGCATGGATCATGCTATCCCTAATAGAAAAAAGATGTTATCCTCCAAAAAAAGGAAGCCAATCTGGTGGCCCTCTGCCATAAACAAACTCTACAACAGAAGAAAGAAACTGTTGCAAAAAAGAGTAAAATCCCATGACTGGAGGATCTCCCTGGTCAACCTCAGTAAGAAGCTGAGATCCCTCATAAAATCCTCCAAAGCTAGTTACGAAAACAAAATTGCCACTGACTCTAAAGACAACCACAAAGCATTCTATAGCTATGTCAAGAATCTCAATGGGAACACGCAGATCTGCTCTGAGTTACAGCACAATGGCACTAAATATACAGAACCAACTGATATTGCCAACATCCTGGCAGATAGGTTCAGTGATAACTTTATGCCCCTCCCACCCCCTAGAGGGCCCATCTCTATACCAGAATAATGCAAAGTTGCTATAATCACGGCTGCAGAGATAAAAAACACACTCTCCAAAGCCAAGAACACAGCATCCATGGGACCTGACAATATCCCAGGCTGCATTCTACACGAACTACAGAATGAACTGGCACCCTACCTAAGTACCATGTTCAATCATAGCCTCACCTCAGGCTTTGTACCCACTGAATGGCGCACCGCAATGGTTATCCCACTCCACAAAGGGGGAGCCATGACGGACCTTGGGAACTACCGCCCCATTAGCCTGACGAGCCTGGTCTACAAAGCCATGGAATGTATCATTGTGGAACTCATAAACAAATACATTGGTAATCTCCAAACTCTGGACCCTACGCAGTTCGGATTTGTAAAAGGCAGATCATGTCTCCTAAACCTGATTGACTTCTTTGAAGCAGTCACCAAAGCCATAGATGAGGGTAAAGTGGTTCACACAACCTATCTAGATCTCACCAAGTTTTTCAACACCATCCCTCACTCTGGAATTATAGATAAGCTCACTAAACTAGGTATAAATCCTTATGTCACAAGATGGGTTGCCAACTGGCTCATGGACAGAACCCACACTGTGAAAGTAGCGGATTCCAAATCCGACTTCAGACCAGTGACAAGTGGAGTAACACAGGGTTCACACCTGGGTCCTCTCCTGTTTGGTATCTACTTCTCTGAAGTGCAGGCTAACACAGAAGGTCTTTGGCTAACAAAGTTTGCAGATGACTGCAAACTAGGAGCCATAATCAAAACTCTTAATGATGTGGACATACTACAAAAGGGCCTCACTGAGACAGATACCTAGTGTCAAAACCATGGCCTGAAGCTCAATGCCAAAAAGTGTATTTTCATCCCCTTTGGTAAAAACTCTGTACCCATGAACTACCACATAGCTGGTAGTCTACTTAATGCTGAAAATGTGATAAGAGACCTTGGGACACAGGTGGACAGTAGTCTCTCCTTTGATAATCACATCGCCACAGTGGTCAGGAAATCTTCTACGTGGCTCATCTCATCACAAAAGGTTTCTCATCCAGAAAAAAAGAGGTCATTGTTCCCCTCTACTCATCACTCATTAGACCCATTATAGAGTACAACGCCCCTTTTGGTATGTACCTCACAAGACATCTACAACAACTGGAAAGACCACAGAAATACCTCACAAAGAGGATTACTGGCCTCAAACAGATGCCTTATGCAGACCATCTCAAAAAACTACAGCTTTACTCCAACACATATCGCCTACTCAGGGGCAATCTCTGCCTAACATACAAAGCTATGTCAAACCCAGAGCTGTTGGACATGCTCCACTTAAAGAAATCCCAATCCCTCCGAGCTACACGCTCTAGGGACCTAAACCTTGTCACCACAATAAACAGAACATGCTGGAGGGATAGATTCCTGTCCCAGAGACTTCCCATACTCTGGAACAGACTATCTATCTATGTCAAGCAGAGCTCCTCATTAGCACTCTTCAAGAAAAATCTTGATGATTGGATGGGAAATAGGAAATTCATCCCAGGGATCACTTCTGTGGCTCTGCTCGACAGGGGCACAGGAAAATAATTTTCTTGGGTGGCGAAAGCCAGGGTACATTTTTTGGCTAGGCTTATATAGGCCCTAGGGCCAATAGCCTAGTACCTACCTATGAACCTATGAACCTTTCAGCACTATTAAGTTCTAATCTTGCACACATCATAAGCAGCATTCAGGACAGATCAGTACTGAGAAGCTAAAATAGTTTTAAATGTTGTAATTCACTTCAGGGTACCATGTTGCTTTTTTGTGTGAGGCAATACAAAGTGGGTTATGGTTTTTAAAGCTCTTACAGGGAGGGTCAAAGACAGACTTCACCTCTGACCATTGTCTGTACTGCTTGAGTGTAACGCTTTTAGTGCTCAATTTATTTTATTTTACTTTCCTTTTTTGTTGTTTTAATCTCAAGAATTTGTGATCAGATCTCTGCAGGCATAACAAAGTCGTTATATGTTCTCAAACTGGTTGCCAAAATTTATCTCAAACGTTTCACTCCTCTTGTGAGGTGTACTTCTTGAGTTCCATTTTGGGACATGTATGATCAGAGACTCAGTCATAATCCCCTAATGTTATGCCTTTCTCCAAAGCTTGTTTAAGTTATGCTGGATGCCAATGCTTAGCTGTTTCATATTTGTTACAAATATTTACCATTATATTTTACATTTTCCTTATTCTTCATGAAGTTTTTGTTTAATGGCATTTATTGCTTATTTATTCAATTATATTTGTTGGCTGAGAATGTCCATCTGGGAAACTCACTTTAATGCAATCAAGAGGAGAAAAGCTCTATAATTACAACAGTTTAGGACATACATATATTGACAGTATAAAAGATGAAACCATAGGGTGAGAGTAATCAATAAGCCAAATAAACAATTACTAACATAAAATTACATATATACAAACAGAGGTTAACATGCTCTTCAACATTTCATAACAGGAAAACAGGAGAAGAGAATTAAATAATAACTTACAGAGATACCTTACTGAAAGGATGCAAGGCCTAAACAACATGTCCTCCTAAATGGACTGAATCAAAGCCCTGTCACTATACTCGGTATCCTACAGACTCCTAAGGGGTGGCCTGTGTCTGGCATATAAGGCATCCTCTGACCCATTACTGATGGATTTACTGTCAGCTAGTCAAATTGCATCAGAAGTACTTGGTCTGGGGATCTAAACTTCTTCTGCAACATCAAAAGTACAGTTTAGAGGTAAAGATATATCTCACAGAGGATACTGCTGCTGTGGAACAGACTCCCCATCCACATAAAACACAGTTCATCCCTGTCTATATTCATGTGCAACTTAGATGTATGGGTGGGAAATAAATTTACTCCATGACTGCCCCCTGTACTACAGTGAACAGTGGCAGCTCCTAAATGCTTTATCCCATGAATGGGTCCCCTCAAATTATCTGTGGTATGATCCCAGTCATTTTCATTAGTGGTAATATGTAATTAATAGCCATGGGATGGGTTAGACCAATCTTTAACCAAATGGGATAGGTTATTTTGAGCACAAAAAGGAAAATGACCAGGCTTAAGAAAACCTACAAGGGCAGCTAGCCTAGTACTTACCTATGAACCTCTAAACCTATGATAGGCATATGTATTAAACATGAATACTAAGTCTAGGACATCACAAAAGCAGTGGAAAAGATGAGTTAAATGGTACTTGGGAAATAGTGGTAGAAGGAGAACTATCAAGATGTACAGAAAAACAAATGAGGAACATACACAAGTTAGGTATCACAGTGATTACAGATACATTGGTTCTGAAAGTAGACTTTTAGAGGGACCTTGAATGTGTCTTTTGCGGGACTAGGCCTAAAAGAAAGTTGAGTATATGTCCCAGTATTTAAAATGGAAAGTGCTTACTTTTAGTCTTAAGAACATGAACTGGAAGTTCACAAGAATACCTTGGATTATATTGAGTTGTATGCCATATAAACATATTGGATAAGGAAGAGAATTTACTGGAGTAAAGAAGTTTATGAACAAATTTTATCCAGATGGAGGACAATAAGAAAGGCATCTGAACAGAAAAATATATATATTAAAATGAGGTAATGATATACATGGAGGGAGAAGACAGTAACATAGTGTTTACCTGTGGCATATTCTTAATATGGTTATTCTATAGTAATGGAGAAAAGAGTTGCAATTCACACTGCAGGAGCAGAGAGGATGAGATTGAACCTGTTTCCCATTAAGACACAAGATGTCTCATATAAAAGCAACACGTTGATGGAAATGTCATGTTTTGACTTCACCTGAATGCTGTTGTAGCTTTTAATCATAGGCACATAGGAGATTAATAGGCTAATGGCTCTAGGGCCCTTACAAGTCTAGCCAAGAGTTTATCCCCAGAAAAAAAACCTCAATCAGCACCTGTTGCCCCTGTCAATGAGGGACACAGGTAGAACCCTTGGGACAAATTTGTGGTTTCCCATCCAGTCATCAAGGTTGCGCTTGAAGAGGGTCAGAGGCATACTTTTGTTTGACATGTCTGTTCCAGAGACAGAGCAGCCTCTGGGAGACAAACCTGTCTCTCCATCAGGTTTTGTTAATTTCACATATTACATTTAAGCCTTTTGATCTGGTAATGTGCGAGGAGTTAGACTTATGGAGCATCACTAGTACACCAGGGTCTGAGATTTCCTTTTAGGTGAGACACATACAGTTTCTTTAATGAACAATGTCACTTAGTTGACGCCATCGAAGAGAAGTTAATTTCAGTGCCACTTATGTTGCTCTGTTGATTTAATGGGTCAATTCATTAACTCACTGATTGTGTGTGCAGCTTTTGCTTGCTGATACATGTAAGCAGTATAACAGCAGAGCAAGTACGTGGCAGTAAGCAGTATAGCAGCAGAACAAGCACGTGGCAGTAAGCAGTATAGCAGCAGAGCAAGCACATGGCAGTAAGCAGTATAGCAGCAGAGCAAGCACATGGCAAAGGTTACAGTGACAGAAAAAAATGCCTGTTGATTGACTCACTGCTCTGAATGTCCTCAAGTCCTTTACTGAAAATAACTCACTTGAAATTACTTTCTTCAGTGCCATCTCTATTGCTAGGTACAGAGAGTGTCACTCCAGTACTCATCCTCCAGCTGTGAGCAAGCAACATCTGTTTTTAACCAATGGCTTATATAGTAAAAAAGTCACATATATCTCAGAGTGGTACTACTGGGGGTGCTGTGCTCATACTTTTTGTAAAGATACCCATGTTTTTAGTTGCCCTTCTTGGTTTCATAGAAGTAGTTCTGTCAGACTAACCACATTCAGCAGTTGTCAGTGTGTGACATCTTGGTATCAGAAGCATAGCTAGCTCAACTAGCAGCCTGTACTGCTTCTACCCCGTCAGCTCTTTAAAGGACGACTCTGGGAAATAAATTAAAAAAACACTTGTTTTTTATCTTTTCTTGAATTTCTACACATTGCTAACCTGCATTCATTAGAAAGTAGTAGTCACTACTAATTTTCTTGTGTTTGCAACCCTAAATGTGCTTCTGTGGGCAGACATCTTGATCAGAGCTTGCTTTCTTCTAAACTAAAGCTAAAATCTTTCCCATAGTGCACTGTGATGGCACAGTTGTAGAGATTATAACGCCCATTGCTGGACTGTCATATCTCAGTTCCATTGACTTAGAATGGAAGAACAGAGAAGCAGTGCTAATTTTGAGAGCCCTTTGTACTAGTATCACTTACTGTTCTGCAGTGCCTCTAACAAATGTTTTTCCTGCTGATGTCTTAGAAATGTAAACTCATTACTGAGATAAACTTTTTTGGGAGATACTGCTTTTGTGTGTTTCAGTTCCTTCTCAAGTTACTTCTCCCATTTTCACTCCCTCATTAAGCCATAGTATCACATTTCCTGCCCAGCAAGGTTTACTTAATTAGTCACTAGCAACAGAAAACAATAATAGTTCTTCCATTTCCTCCAGTTACATTCCATCCTGTTTTATTTGCTTGCAAACATGTAAATCATGAGATGAAAGGCTCTGCTTCATGCATAATTAGGGGACGTTTCCAGGGCAGAAGGTAGTGCTTGACTGTTCTTTGAATACCAACAGAGAAAATGGTGTTATTACCAAACTGTGACAGTGCCCAGGTACTTTAAACCACTCCAACTGTCTCCATGAGAATGCTGAAGGCAAGAAGATGGCTGCCAGTACTGGAACTGCAGATACAGGTTGAGAGAAATAGTACAAATTATGATTTTCTTTACCAGTGGAAATATTTTATACTGCTAATGTCATAAGATGGGGAGAAAGACATGTTAGGTAGGAGGAAATGTGCAGAAACATGTAGTTGTCCTTTAAGTGAAGAGCAAAAAAAAATGGACTTCTGCAAAACTCGGGAGTTTGTACAGTACTGCAGTACCCAATCCATGCATCCCGACTAGCTCTTCCAGTGAAGTACAAAAAAAACCCCAGTTCCGTTCCCTTACTGGCACACTGACCAGGTAGCCAGATGTATAACACACACCACCATCCTCCTACTACAGCCAATCAGGTACCATTTCTGTACCTAACCTGACCCTCCTTCCTCACAGTTTGCTAAAAAAAAACAATTTCTTCAGTTGCTATAGTTATACCATGTTTGCACAGAGCACTAATACTCAGGTTTTAGTTCATAAGATCATAGGATCATAGAAGATTACTAGGCTATCGACTTGTTCATAGGTTCATAGGTTCATAGGTTGGTACTGAGCTATCTGCCCGAAGGCATATATTAGCCCAGCCACATTGTGCGGTATTCACCACCCCTTTAGTAGTTCTCTAGACCCTTGTACTAGCAGCTAGTACCCTTGGCCCCTATCTAGTAGTGCTGTTGGTGTGATCCCCGGTGTGAACGTTCTGTTACCCGTCCACTCATCAAGGTTTCTCTTGAAGAGTGATAGTGAGGGGCTCTGTCTTATGTAGATCGGGACCCTGTTCCATAGTAAGGGAAGTCTCTGCGAAGGGAATCTATCCCTCCAGCATGTTCTATTCATTGTTGTGTTGAGGTTTATATCCCTAGAGCATGTAGCTCGAGTAGATTTGGTTTTGCTAAGGTGGAGCATGTTCAACAATTCTAGGTTGGACATGTCTCTGTACGTTAGACAGAGATCGCCTCTGAGAAAGCGGTATGCAACAGAGAACATTCTTAGCTTTTTCAATCGTGCTGCATAGGGCAACTGTTTGAGGCCAGTAATTCTCTTGGTTAGGTACCTCTATGGTCTCTCCAGCTGCTGGAGATGTCTAGCCAGGTACATTCCAATTGGTGCATTGTACTCAATAATGGGTCTGATGAGGGAAGAGTAGAGGGGCACCATTACATCCTTAGATCTTGATGCGAACCCTTTCATGATCAGATGGGTCACACAGAAGGATTTTCTAACCACTTTGGCAACATGGTTATCAAAGGAAAGCTGGCTATTTACTTGGGTCCCTAGATCCCTTATTTCTTCTTCAGATTTCAGGGGATTACCTCCTATGTTGTTGTTTGCGGGTACTCTGTTTTTTCCAAAGGGGATTACTACGCATTTTTTTGCATTTAGCTTGAGACCATGGCTTTGACACCATGCATCAGTCTCATTTAGGCCCTTCTGGAGGATCTCCATGTCGGCCGGAGACTCTGTTATAGCACCCAGTTTGCAGTCGTCCGCAAACGTAGTCAGCCACAGCCCTTCCGTGCTTGCCTGTACTTCTGAGAAGTATATGCCAAACAGGAGGGGCCACAGGACAGAGCCCTGAGGCACACCACTCGTTACTGGTCTGGATTCGGACATAGATCCCGCTACTCTTACTTTATGGGATCTGTCTGAGAGCCAGTTTGCGATCCATCTTGTGACGTAAGGGTTTATGCTCAGGCTGGTGAGCTTATCAATAATACCTGAATGGGGAATGGTGTCAAATGCTTTAGCAAGGTCAAGGTAAGCCGTGTGTACCTCCTTTCCCTTATCTATAGCCTGAGTAGCTGTCTCAAAGAAATCCACCAGGTTCAGGAGGCATGATCTGCCCTTGACGAAGCCAAACTGTGTGGGGTCCAGCGACTGGAAGTTCCCAATCTCTCCATTTATGAGTTCCATAATGATTCGCTCCATAGCCTTACAGATCAGACTGGTCAGCCTTATTGGTCGGTAGTTCCCAGGGTCAGTTGTGGCCCCACCCTTGTGTAGCGGGACCACCGTTGCTGTGCGCCATTCTCTGGGCATATATCCTGTGGAGAGGCTGAGACTGAACAGGGTATTAAGATGCGGGGTTAATTCCTTTTGGAGCTCGCGTATGACACAGCCTGGGACACCATCTGCTCCCATGGAAGCAGTGTTATTAGCTTTAGATAGAGCCTTGTTAACCAACGTATCAGTAATAATTGGACTTACACAATCCCCTGGAATGGTAATAGGCCCTGTAGGTGGTGAGGGGGGGGGGGGGGGATTTGCACTGAACCTGTCAGCCAAGATGTTGGCAATGTAAGATGGGTCAGTGTATTTTTTTCCATTTTGTACTAGCTCAGGACAGACCTGAGCATTGCCATTTAGGTTTTTGACGTAGCCATTGAAGGCCTTATGGGTATCCTTGGCATCCTTGGCAACTTTCTTTTCGAAATTGGCTTTAGTTGACTTGATGAGGGCCCTCAATTTCTTACTAATGCTGATCAGGGATGATTTTTCTACTTGAGATTTGGCCTTTTTTTGTATAAGTCTCCTCCTTTTATTGTAAAGTTTGCTTATGGCTGGGGTCCACCAGACTGGTTTCTTCTTGCTTGAGGAAGGAGTCTTGGTTTTATTTGGGATAGCACGGTCCATGCAATCCTGAAGATGCATATAGAGTGCCTTGGTGTAGGATTCCGCATCCTGGATATCATTATCCTTCTGCAAGGGAATAGTGAAGCTTTCTACTTCGGATGCAAGTAGTTTGAAGTTTGCTTTGGAAAGGTTTTTTTGACTGGGGGAGGTGGAGGGGTGAGGATGTCCAGGGTTATCAGTTTGTGGTCGGATCTGAACAAGGAGGGATAACGGGTGTGGTACAGTGGCCGCCCATATTTGTGATGATTAAATCCAATATGTTGTCCCCTCTAGTGGGGGAACATACTAGTTGTTCAAGGGCATTTGAATTTATAAATTCTATGAATCGCTGAGCATAGGAGTTGGAACATTGGTAGTTCACCCAGTCTATACCAGGGTAGTTGAAATCACCCAAGATTATGGTGTTGGGTAGGACCTTTATATTTTCCAATGTCTCAAGGAATGCAGAGTGAGCATCTTGGGACATGGTGGGCGATCTATAACCGGCTATGACTTGAAATGTGATTTTTCCTGCTGATAGTTGCGCATGGATGATCTCTGGGGCATCCTGCTGCGCTACTAACCTGGAGATATGGGTATCCTTGATGAATATGGATACACCTCCGCCCTTTGTACTGCGATCTGGTAACTGAGGCCGGAAGGTATGATATGAATTGTAACCTGGCAGTGCTGAGGTGCTCCCTTGAGCCTTGAACCAGGTTTCCGTCACTGCAAAAACATTGATTTTCTCCATGCTGAGGAGAGCCTCGAGTGTGTGCATTTTGAGGTTGAGACTTCTGGCATTGAGTAGCATTACCCTTAGTTTTTGGTTACCTGTGCTGGTTACAGTGGTTGGTTTGTCCTTTGAGCCTCACCTAAAAAAGGCACTATGGAGACGGCAAGAGCCTTGGCCAGTATTCGAAAACCTAGGTGTGACAGGTGCAACCCATCTCTGGCAAAACAGTGAGGCTTGTCTATCATGTCATCCCAGGCAGACAGACACTGGATCCCCTTAGAATGACACCAGAAGCTTAGCCAATTGTTGAAATTGATCATTTTGTCTTTGTATTGTGGTATCATTATAGGTGAAGGTAGTATGCTACTCAAGGTCAGGGTCATACCAGCTTGGGCTACACGATCAGAGAGCTCCTCAATGTCTCTTTTAAGACATTTTATGTTCATTTTTAAGTCTCGTCGTTTCATCCCAAAGTAGTACCATAGAAATGCTAGTCCGTATCCAAGACTGCATTTAGTGATGACTGCCCATGTTGAGAGGGTTGTGCAACTCCAGTAAGAATTTACAGTGCCCCATCCACTCATCCAGGTTTCTCTTGAACAGTGTCATAGAGGTGCTCTGTTTCACAGGAATTGGTAGCCTGCTCCAAAAACATGGCAATCAATGGGAGACAAATCTGTCCCTCCAGCATGTCCTGTTTAAGTCACAGGCCATATTTAGGTCCTTAAAACAGTTAGCCGTAGTCCTGTTTGATTTACGGATATGCAGCAAGTTTATTAGGTTTGCAGCAAGTTTATTAGGTTTGGGTCTTGGATTGCTCTTAGGCCAGGCATAAGTCTCCCGTAAGAGTCAGTACAACACAGAGTATAGTAACATGGACTTTGGTCAGTCTGTGTAAGGCACATGCTGTAGCCCCTTGATCTTCTTTGTTAGAAACCTCTGAGGTCTCTCCAGTTGCTGCAGGTGCTTTGTATGGTACATGTCAAACAGGGCATTATACTCAATTGTGGGCTGGATAAGCGTGGAGTATAGAGGGCTTATAACCTCTTTTGCTGTCAAGGCAATGCCTTTACTACTCAAGTGTGCTACATAAAAAGCCTTACTACAGTAGACACGCTTTGTCTTTTAAATGGTAGCAAAGTGCTTGCTACAAATATAGCAAGCAGTTGCTAAAGTAAATATCCTGTACTGAGTGCTGCAGTGCTCAGGATTTAGTTGGACTACACATGGAGCATTCCAGTGTTCAGGTTTGACTGCAACTGCAACATCAGCTTGTAAAAGACAGTAGTATTGCACTAAAGTGTGATCAGGATGATGGATGGCCAATCATGTACCGTAACATTTTGCACCCAGGACAGTTGCCTCTCTCACCCTGCCCTAGCAACATAGCTGCATGGTATGTTGTTCTGTTGTTCTGCATCAAGTAGTTTATCTATAAGCATTTCTAGATGGAGTGCACTGCATGAAGTCCCTTGCCATAATTGGTAATTTACCTGTCCCCACACACACACACACACACACACACACACACACACACACACACACACACACACACACACACACACTAGCTAATGAGCACTGTACTATGTATGATCAGCATTGCAGTTTGCAGAAAAGCATGTCACTAGACAACAGCAGATTAGTGCATCTGTTGAATTCTCACTCAGCCTTTCTCACCACAAGCTGTACTTGTAGGCAGTTTCCTACTTCCTGTTCAGAGTGTGCTATTAAGGTAACATAAGACCTGACCATAGCTGTCAACCTGCTAAGAGGCCAATTTGGAACACAGACCCTAGCAACGTGTGACAAACAGTCAAAATGTGGAACATCCTATTTTTGCACTGTGCAGACAGTGTACCTTCATCATGGCCATGGGATTTCAAGCAAACTATACCATTATGTAAGTATTTAATAATACACTCTCTCTCTCCTGCAGACGCAGACATTTACATGTGTACACACACAGATGTAGAAGCAAAAAGAAAGTGCCTCACTTATATAGAAAAGGTCAAACACACACACACGCACACACACACACACACACACACACACACACACACACACACACACACACACACACACACATTCACCCTTGTCATACCTTTCAGTTGCCCAGACTTTTGCAGAATGCCCACATTTTTGCCTCATATTTTTGGTTTGTTCCTCATAAATTATGTAGTTGAGAGCTATGGGGAAGGGGTGGGCAAAGAACCAAAAATAGGGCCAAATCTTACATATTACAAGTTGCTAGAATGACAGAATGTGTGTTAGCATGCATTTTCTGAAGTATATGAAGTCTGAAACTCAAATGCGTGTCATTATTTAATGACTTAAATCCTCAGTGATTTGCTAGAAACCCCCAGATTTTATTAGAAACAGAAAAAGTATGAAGCAAAAAATCTGGACATTCTGTGAAAATCTGGACATTTGAGCGGTATGGAGAGGGGGACTTTCAAACTGTCAGAACAGTTCATTCGGATTTGTGCTTCAAGCAAACTAAAGTATGAAGGAAAACTTAATCGCCTAAGTTGGTCTCTCCTGTGTGCTCGCTATCAGGTTGTCTTTAACAGCAAATCAGCTGTGAGGTCTCATTGCAAAAGCATTTGTTCTGGTATGTTGCTTCAAATTGTGGCCACTGCTGAAACATCTTTTAAACATAGCTACCATACCTCTCAAACGCCCATGACTTTATTTCATATTTTTGCCTGTCCCTATTATTATAATCATTTTGTTTTGGTAAATAAGTGAGGATTATAGTCAGTAATGGCAGACCTTTGAGAGCCACAATCCGTGATGTTCAGAAAATATAGGTTGATGCACAAACCTGTTGATGTCCTTCAAGGATGCATCTGCAGTCATAACATATGGGTTGCCCTGCCTCAGGCAGCCCTTCGGTCGGCCGGATTCCAAAGTCTGGGTCTGGCCTCGGCTGATGTCGCACTTTCCCCGACGTCAGAGCGTCTGGGGTATAAAAGCATCAGCCGACGCCATTTTCCTCAGTCTTTCTTGCCGCGCGGTGCCCGAAGCAGAAGCTGTTCGCAAGTGCCGGTCGGTCAGATCCAGAGATTTCAGCTACCGAAGACTTCGAAAAAAGCTAAGTACCCCGTTGGGGACTCTTTCTTGCCTCAGCCGATGTCAGACAAAGTAAATAATTGTTTAACTTGTGGGAAACAAATACCTCATAAGGATTTCCATTCTTACTGCCTTCCTTGCTTTGGCCCAGACCACAAACTATCAGCTTGTTTAGCCTGTGCCTCCTTCAACCGACGAACTCTTAGATGTCGGTCAGAGTTTGCAGAGGAATTTTTTGGAGCTGCTTTTGCTTATAAAATGCCGTCGGAGACTACGACTTCGCATATGGTCAAAAAACGCAAGGAAAAGGACCGACACTCGCGGCCCGCGGTTTCGGCTGAAACCACGGCTAGGCCTACCGCGAGTGTCTGGGTTTCGGCCGAAACCGAGTCCACGGCGATTCCTACTTCTGAAACCATACTCCCGACCACCGAGGCCAGAGAGGCCCCGGCTGAGTCGGCTTCTGAACTCCCTACCGAAGCTAGTGTTCAGGAATTGTCCGACGCCATACCTTTGGACATTTCTACCCCTGCACGTGAGGCAGCTAGGCCCCCAGCTTCTATGTCTTTTAAGGCCTTCTCCAGGGCTAAAGCTGCCAAACTTTCAAAAGCTTTGCCTGCCAAATCTACGTCCCAGAGGCCTTCCTCTAGTTCACAGATCCTCAGCCTTGCTGAGGACCTTATCTCCTTAATTAGGGGTTCACAACCTCACCCAGACAGGGCCTCTCAACCTCCTCCAGACAAAAGGCCTAGGACTGACCCCTCTGAACCTCACTCCTCAGATTACTCCACGGATGGATCAGGTTTGTCAGACCACCAGGAAGGGGCTTACTCGCCTTATTAGGATTCAGATGCAGAGGAATCTATCCCTTCGGCCTCCCCTCCTGAAGAATTTTCCTTTGGGGAGACTTTACACTCCATGAGAGAGCACTTTCAATGGCAAGGGCAGGATTTCTCTGATTCTAGAAAAAGATTAAGGACCTTTTTGCATTTGCCTCAGCTTAGGCCCTTAGCTATACCTCCTGTTCTAAATGTAATTGATGATGTGTACAATGATGTCAGTACAGCCCCTGATTCTCTTCCTCCGGCCCCCGCCAAACCTGACAGTTATTACAGGGTCCCGGATTCTCATTTCCATCTGTATAAAGCCCATGCTGCAGACCCAGAAACTATTTCTCAGGGCCCTAAAGGGGTTGCAGCCGCTACTGCCCAAAATCCCCTACCCTCTGAAAGAGAGTCTAGAGCTTTAGAGAGATGGGGAAAAAAGGTTTATACATCTGCTACTCTTTCTGCCAGGGCATTAAACTGTCAATTCCATATGATACAGTACCAAGAATTTTTGTTAGATCAATTGAATAAGAAACTTTCTTCTCCTGAACCCTTAGACCGTAAATCCCTTCAGGATTTGATGCATAACTCACAACAGGTTAGTAATCATTTTTTAAAATGTGGCTATGATGCACTGGAGGCTTCATTTAGATCAGCTATGACTGGGGCAGTTATTCGTAGGCATGCCTGGCTGAAGGAGCAATCTTTGCCAGGCCATGTCAAAGCTAAACTACTCGATGCTCCAATGGAGAAACAAAATTTATTTGGCTCCCCTACACAGGACATTCTAAAAAAGGTTGAAGAAAAAGCAAAATCTGTGCAAACAGTTAAAGATTTCCTGCAAGTTCAACCACCAAGGTTCAGCAGAAACTGGCCTACAAAGAATTGGTCCTTTCCAGACTCGTCCAGAGCACAGAGAGGCAGGAACAGGCGCCCTAGAGGTAGAGGTCAATCGAAGGGCCCCTACAGAGGCCGTCAGTGGCAGCCTGCCAACCAGAGGAGTAGTGCAACAGCTGCAACTACAACCACTACTACAGGACAGACCCAATGACCTGACTCTGATTCCGCCTACCAGGGATCAACTGGAAGCACCCTTGGGCGGAAAGCTGGCTTTATTCTCAAAAAACTGGCATTGCATTACAAAGGATACATGGACATTGCAAATAATAGACAAAGGATACAGGTTTCACTTCCACACTTTGCCAAAAAGAAGCGGAATGCCAAACCTTCCACCAAACCAGAAGGCAGAGGCTTTAAGACAAATCAGCAATTTACTTCAGATGAAAGCTATAGAAAGGGTACCATGTACAAAACAAGACCAAGGATTTTACTCCAGACTATTCCTTGTACCAAGAAAAGAAAACCAATGGAGGCCTATTCTCGACCTGTCCACACTGAACACTTATCTCATTGTGCCAAAATTCAAAATGCTGACCCTACAGCAACTTCTTCCCATGTTGGGCAAGGAGTCTTGGCTGGTGACTCTAGATCTCAAGGAGGCATACCTGCACGTCCCTATCCGACCAGATTGCAGAAGACACCTCAGATTTCTTGCAGGATCAGAGCATTATCAATTCTCAGCATTGCCCTTTGGCTTATCTACTGCACCCAGAGTATTCCCGAAATGCCTGGCATCAGTAATTGCACATTGCAGACTTCAGGGAATTCAAATTTATCCATACCTGGACGACTGCCTAATACAAGCGGACAACAAGAAAAAATTGTTAAAGGACTTGGCCTATGCCATACACCTGCTACAGACCTTGGGATACACAGTCAACATCCAAAAGTCAAGACTAGTACCGTCCCAAAGGATAACCTTTTTGGGTGCAGATCTGGACACAATCACCCAGATGGCTTTTCTCACAGAAGAAAAACAAAAACAACTTCCAGGTTACTTCATGATTCTGACAAGACAAACTCAGCTTACTGCAAGAAAAGTCCTGCAGGCCCTAGGTTACATGGCATCCTGCATAATTTTAATCCCACATGCCAGGCTGCATATGAGGAAATTACAATGGTACCTAAGGAGTGTATGGTCTCAACACAGTCACAGTCTAGAAACCATGATACCAATCATTCCATGCCTTCAAAAGGAATTCCTGTGGTGGGCTCAGGCCTGCCAGTCCAACAGAGGGTTGCCTTTCAACAACCCAAAAACAAGGCAGACCATCACCACGGACGCCTCAGACCAAGGATGGGGAGCACACATGGAGGACAAATGTATCCAAGGCCTATGGGCTCAAGGGCAGCTAAGCATGCACATAAACCAAAAGGAAATGCTGGCAGTGAGGCATGCAATCGAGGCATTCAGACCCTTCCTCCAACAAGGACATCTGTTAATAAGGACAGACAACACCACGGTCATGTGGTACATAAACAAACAGGGAGGCACACATTCCTACCCTCTATGCCGGATGACTATGAATCTGTGGAATCTATGCCTGAATCTCAATATCCAGCTGCAGGCCAAATTCGTACCAGGAAAAGAAAATGCACTAGCAGACAGCTTAAGCAGAACTACCATGGATGCACACGAATGGATGCTGCATCCAGACATCTTCAAACTCATAACAAAGACATGGGGAATGCCGGAGATAGATCTGTTCGCCTCCCACTCAACCACCAACTGAAGACATTCTGCTCAAGGACATACCACCCACAAGCATGGAGGGTGGACTCTCTCTCTTTCAGCTGGAATGCCCTAACAGTATATGCCTTTCCACCTCTCCCATTGATGTACAAGGTTCTACTGAAGATCAGGGAGGAACAGCCAAAAGTGATACTAATAGCTCCGGACTGGCCAAGACAACACTGGTACCCACTACTGAAAAGCATGTCTCAGGCAAATTCATGGCCTCTTCCCCTATGGCCTCTTCTTCTAACGCAGAACAATTTCAAGACCCTGCATCCCAACTTGAAAACATTGCAGCTAACTGCCTGGAAAATTCCTTAAATCCCAAACAAACTGTTTTATCTCAGAGGGTGAAGGACATTATCCTAGAGGCTCACAGACCTTCCACAAGGAAGGCATACTCAGCTAAATGGAAGAGATTTCTCATTTGGAGCACATCAAAGGGCACAGATGTCACAGTGGCAAACCTAGCACACATCCTAGAATACTTAGCAGAATTGTTCCACAATGGCCTGTCTTATTCTTCCATTAAGATTCATGCTTCAGCAATTTCAGCAGAATACAATATGGATCCACCTATCTTCTCACACCCTCTTCTCAGGCAATTTTTGAGAGGGATCAAAAATGTTAAACCTCCAAGAAGACCCCTCTACCTGCATGGGATCTCAATTTTGTGCTGGAAAAACTGACACTACCTCCTTTTGAACCAGCAGCATCAACAGACCTACAGTTTTTATCTTGGAAAACTGCATTCCTTCTGGCAATCACTTCAGCAAGAAGAGTATCTGAGTTACAAGCATTAATGGCAGTGCAGCCTTTTCTTATTTTTCACCAGGATAGAGTGTCACTAAGAACCAATCCTACTTTCATGCCAAAGGTGGTATCTAGGGTATCCTTGAACCAAGCTATTCACTTGCCTACATTCTTCCCTAACCCACAGAACAAAGGGGAAAAACTTTTGCACACCTTGGATATACACAGACAACTACGCTACTATTTGGACAGAACGAAAACTAGCAGAAAAACTGACCAAATTTTTGTAGCATATGCAACTGGAGTACAAGGAAGAGCAATTTCCAAACAGACAATTTCAAAATGGATAGGAAATTGCATTTGCTTTTGTTACTCCTTTCATGGAAAGACAGTTCCTGAAAATATCAGGCCTCACTCCACAAGGGCCACAGCCACCACTACAGCTTTCCTACGAGGGGTGGCTACCAAGGACATTTTAGAAGCTGCTACTTGGAGCTCCGTGCATACATTTGCCAAGCATTACAATCTACCTTTATACTCCAGATCCCGAGCAGGGTTTGCAACTGCAGTGCTGCAGGGGATCTTAACTACACCATCCTTCTCTTAGTTCCTCCTCCCCCAGATTGGCTATGGTATTCTACCCATATGTTATGACTGCAGATGCATCCTTGAAGGACATAGTACAGTTTTGTACCTACCATAAATGTAGATGTCCGATAGGTATGCATCTGCAGTCAGGATTACCCACCCTCCTTCCCCTCTGTGTTATTCCTAGGGTACTTACCCCTCTTTCAGCTAGCTGGGGGAATCTATTTTGGTGTATTTGTTTGTTTATACATGTATATAATTTGCAAATGTTTGGAACTTTTCAGCATTTATCCAAATTTAGCCTTCCTAGAGGGCACCTGGCATCTGGGGCAAGAAAAACTGAGGAAAATGGCGTCGGCTGATGCTTTTATACCCCAGACGCTCTGACGTCGGGGAAAGTGCGACATCAGCCGAGGCCAGACCCAGACTTTGGAATCCGGCCGACCGAAGGGCTGCCTGAGGCAGGATAACCCATATGTTATGACTGCAGTTGCATACCTATCGGACATCTACATTTATGGTAGGTACAAAACTGTACTTTCTGCTGCATTCAAGTGCGTAAGAGTAATATTTATAAATTATTCCTAATTTTGAGCCTCCCCCATACAGAAGAGGGTGCCTCTTGTTATGTTCATCATATGCCATCAGACTGTGGGAAAACATGCTAGGACATTTTTCCGCTTGTATGCTTTACAAAGTGTATTGACCTGTAAATACACCTGTGAGTGGTTTGAGAATACTCCAGTAAATACCGCAGTCAGAAATAAGTCAGGTTTGGAATTGAAAGTTTTGAAATGAGACAAACACATGCAATGATTCCCACTAACATTATCTACCCTAAAAAAAGACGTCACTGTTATGTCACATTTGCTTTCTCTGATGTAGGAGAAGGAAGAAAACTGTTACCAGTTAAAGGAAGTCACCAGCTACATCGTCCACAACATTCTTGCAGTAGGATTGGCAGACAGGTATCCCCACATCAGAACTGATAAAGAGTTCTTCACAAAAGTCATTCAGCAGTTATCTCACTGTGTAAGTGTTAGGAAGTTTGTGAAACCAAACCATATAAAAGTATTGCATTCTTTACTTTTTTCAAGAAACTGAACTCAGCTTAGTGAAGCAGGCCACTGCAGGGCTTTGGCCCACGCAGCTTGTTGATGCTAAACCTGTGACTGGCATCTGAATGCTGTTCATTGTGCAGGAGGCCTCTAAAGCTGTACAACTAGAAACAAGTGTGCTATTTAATGTTTCTATACAGTTACAGACCATGCAATTGAACCTTAAATTATACCTTTAGAAACTTTGCTTTGTTATGCATTTAAGGAGAGGGATAAAAATAAAATAGAAGCAAAACTGTACCAAGGTAAATGACTGCAATACCAACAATTAAAAGGATTAACTGCTGGTATTGTAGTTATTTACTTTGTTACTGTTTTGCTTCTGTTTTTTCTCCTTGCCTTTAAACTCAGTTTGCCACAACATTGTTTAGCAAGGGGGGAAACAAGAGTTTATTTTGTCTTGTTGATCATGCTTCGGGGTTATTGTTATAGGCAGCCCTGAAGCCATGCACTTTTACTCGGCATTCCGATAGGCTGCTAAGGTCAAACTTGTTCTCTAATTGACTCCCTTTCTCTCTTTCTTTGCCCATTGGTTATAACTATGATTTGAGAGACAATCAGAAAACGAAAAGTGGAACTACTACTGTCAAAAGCGGAGCAGTGGAACACTGCTTCACTTTAATGTCAAATGCGGAGCTGTCTGCACAGTGTTGTGTGGTTGAAAGCTAAGGAACTGACATTAACCAAAGTAAGTAATGCAGTAACTTGTAACATGGAACTGCTTATCTGTCCTGGAAATAGTGTAGAATAGTGAGAAATCAAAGTTCCACAGGACAGGTCTTCTACAAGTGCTCAAAAACCAATGTCTTGAACCCAGTGATCTGAGTATCATGTAGCTTGTGTAGGCTTCAATGCATTATTCAAGTTTAAGTGAGGTAAGTGCAGTAACTGTGGGGAGAGAGCAGGCAGGGGTTTTTAGGGTTATGGAGTTATTCGGGAAATATAGGTTTAGGGAGGGGTGTTGGATTTTTAGGTTTAGGAAACAATCGGGCACTTTATGGTTAGGGAGGGGAGTGGAGTTTGAGGGTAAGGGAGTGAGGGCTTGGGGTGGGAAGTGGATGGGAGTTTTAGGGCTAGAGTTAGAGCTAAACATTTTGTAGGGTCAGATGTTGGGAGGGTTAAGTAGTTAAATAGTTACAAGTGATCTGGCTAGTAGGATTTTGAGAACTTGCTTTTTTGAACAAGTGGCAGTAAGTGTCTCAAGCTATAAGTATGAAAGCACCTGTAGGAGAACCCTACAGAACACTCTGTTTCTAAGTTGCTGTATCCCACTTCATACATTAAATTAAGCCCTGTTCTCCTCACTGGTACTATTTTTAACTAGTTGTACAGTACATGAGTTAAGTTGTGAATGATTAGTTGCTTCTTTTCCATTTTTATTAAATGTAACAAGACTTCTACTTTTCCACATAAATTTCTTCTTTCAGCACTTGCTTCTTAAAAGGTTTTGGAACAGCTGTTGCTTTACTTGTTTAATTTCTGTTTTTTTTATTTTCATAAAAATCATTGTATTTCTCAACAGCAGTAGCCCCTTTTGTCTCAAAGAACATACTTATCTTTCTGTATGTAATGTTTCCTTTCTGTTGTGTTCTCTAGTTGTCTGATGAATTGTCTATCCACTTGTTTATTATATTGTAATTATGGAATTTTGTCAGGCTGACATGGACCACATTGAACTTGAGCTAAGTTTTTGAAAGCAAAGCTGTATGTTCTTATTTTATTATATTTAGAGACACTGTTAAAGTAAGTCTTTGCAGGCTTTTTTTCTGTTATATTTATAGCCTGGCAATAAGTCCAACTTTCTCCTCACTGATGTGGCAATAAATTAAGGAGCCGGACCTTCCTCACTTCCTTCTTCTGTTCATATAGTTTGAGATTATCTCTTTTTGGCCTGCATTTAAGGTCAGAGATCTTTTGCTAAGTTGTATATCATGTTCACAATTGTCCTTTATTGACTTTCCACCTGCAATTCTCTTGCAAAGCACCACCCTGGATTGCTGCAACATGTTCTTGCCTTTCTCAGTAGGTCACTTAGTTTTCGCAGTTTGATCTTTACAAATTAAATGTTTTCCACCTACAATTTATTCTATTAAGAATGTTCTTTGTTTACTGACAGTAAATGTTCCACCTGTTGTACTACAGTCTGCTCAAAAATGTCTTACTTTTACGTATAGTCCTTGCCTTACCCTTCCTATTGCTGACCCATGCCCTACTCACTACTTTCCTGTCCAGGATAGTGTATGTCTCCCATACATACTTCCCTTCTGGGGAGGAGTGGTCTCTCCTTTAAGTAATGACATTTACTGCTGGAGTAGTAAAAGGTGAGAGGTGTATCTTGTGGATGTGAGCCATACCTGGTGAGGGTGCTTACGAATGGCTAACACCACTGTTTCCATCTTACAATATGCTTTCTTTACACAGGCTCAGCCAACACACTTTGTACACCTGGGCTAGCCATTAGGCCTTCACAAGGGGGGATTTCGGTAGTGGATAACTGCACTATTTTTCCATATGATGAGAGGCTGCTGTAGACCACTTAGTCCCACATACCCCTGCCAGCCCCTCAAGTAGTAGGACTGTTGATATTTTACTTTTATTGTCTTTATTTGTTAACTGGATAGGATATCCTGCTTGGAAAATTTTCACCCGTACCTATACTCAAAGGGCAGAGATAAAGTCAATTATACATAAGGACAGTCTAGCATAGACGCTGTTCTCAGCATTTTTAGAAGGTAAGAAGAAACTAGATTATCCAGAGAAAATCCATACAAACAAACAAAGCCTAACCAAATGTCAGGATCAAACTCCTGACCATGGAGCTATAAGGCAGAGATGTTACCACTAAGCATTGTAGCTTGATACAGAGCAGCAGAAGAATTTTGGGATCAGTAGAAAATGTGGTGTGGGGAGTGAGTAGAATCAGTAGCTGCATCAAGGTAGCATCCACTTTTCTCTGCTGTCCTTTATACATTCTACATGTATATTGTCCTTTGTAAGCAGTCAGTAACATCCTGGGTACATGAAATGGAGCAGAACAGTTAGAATCAGCATCAGTGAGTGCTCTTCCCTGTCAGTCACTGAAAAAATCACAGTAGCTGTCTAATATCCATTCCATGGCAGACACTGACAAACCATGGCAGCTATCTGATACTCATTCCATGGCAGACTGACAAACCATGGCAGGTGTCTGATATCCGTTCCATGGCAGACACTGACAAACCATGGCAGGTGTCTGATACCCTTTCCATGGTAGACACTGACAAACCATGACAGCTGTCTAATATCCATTCCAAGGCAGACACTGACAAACCATGGCAGCTGTCTGATATCCATTCCATGACAGACACTGACAAACCATGGCAGCTTTCTGATACCCATTCCATGGCAGACACTGACAAACCATGGTAGCTGTCTGATATCCATTCCATGATAGACACTGACAAACCATGGCAGCTGTCTGATACCCATTCCTTGGTAGACACTGACAAACCGTGGCAGCTGACTAATACCCATTCCTTGGCAGACACTGACAAACCATGGCAGGTGGCTGATATCCATTCCACGGTAGACACTGACAGACCATGGCAGCTATCTGATATCCATTCCATGGCAGACACTGACAAACCATGGCAATTGTTTGATACCCGTTCCATGGCAGACACTGACAAACCATGGCATCTGTCTGATATCCATTCCACGGTAGAGACTGACAAACCATGACAGCTGTCTGATATCTATTCCATGGTAGACACTGACAAACCATGGCAGCTATCTGATACCCATTCCATGTCAGACTGAAAAACCATTGCAGGTGTCTGATATCCATTCCATGGCAGTCACTGACAAATCATGGCAGCTGTCTAATACCCATTCCATGGCAGACAGACAAACAATGGCAGGTGTCTGATATCCATTCCATAGCAGATATTGACAAACCATGGCAGCTTTCTGATACCTATTCCATGGCAGACACTGACAAACCTTGGTAGCTGTCTGGTATCCATTCCATGATAGACACTGACAAACCATGGCAGCTGTCTAATACCCATTCCTTGGCAGACACTGACAAACCATGGCAGGTGGCTGATATCCATTCCACAGTAGACACTAACAGACCATGGCAGCTGTCTGATATCCCTTCCATGGCAGACACTGACAAACCATGGCAGCTGTCTGATATCCATTCCATGGCAGACACTGACAAACCATGGCAGCTGTCAGATATCCATTCCAAGGCAGACACTGACAAATCATGGTAGCTGTCTGATATCCATTCCATGGCAGACACTGACAAACCATGGCAGCTGTCTGATACCCATACCATGGTAGACACTGACAAACCATGGCAGCTTTCTGATACCCATTCCATGGCAGGCACTGACAAACCATGGTAGCTGTGTGATATCCATTCCATGATAGACACTGACAAACCATGGCAGCTGTCTGATACCCATTCCGTGGTAGACACTGACAAACCACGGCAGCTGTCTAATACCCATTCCATGGCAGACACTGACAAACCATGGCAGGTGGCTGATATCCATTCCATGGTAGACACTGACAGACCATGGCAGCTGTCTGATATCCATTCCATGGCAGACACTGACAAACCATGGCATCTGTCTGATATCCATTCCACGATAGAGACTGACAAACCATGGCAGCTGTCTGATATCCATTCCATGGCAGACACTGACAAACCATGGCAACTGTCTGATACCCATTCCATGGCAGACGGACAAACCATGGCAGGTGTCTGATATCCATTTCATAGCAGATACTGACAAACCATGGCAGCTTTCTGATACCCATTCAATGGCAGACACTGACAAACCATGGTAGCTATCTGATATCCATTTCATGATAGACACTGACAAACCATGGCACATGTCTAATACCCATTCCTTGGCAGACACTGACAAACCATGGCAGGTGGCTGATATCCATTCCACAGTAGACACTGACAGACCATGGCAGCTGTCTGATATCCATTCCATGGCAGACACTGACAAACCATGGCAGCTGTCTGATATCCATTCCATGGCAGACACTGACAAACCATGGCAGCTGTCTGATATCCATTCCATGGCAGACACTGACAAACCATGGCAGCTGTCTGATATCCATTCCATAGCAGACACTGACAAACCATGGCATCTGTCTGATATCCATTCCATGGCAGACACTGACAAACCATGGCAGATGTTTGATACCCATTATATGGCAGACACTGACAAACCATGGCATCTGTCTGATATCCATTCCACGGTAGAAACAGACAAACCATGGCAGCTGTCTGATATCCATTCCATGGCAGACAATGACAAACTGTGGCAGCTGTCTGATATCCATTCCATGGCAGACACTGAAACCATGGCAGCTGTTTGATACCCATTCCATGGCAGACACTGACACCTTGGCAGCTGTCTGATATCCATTCCATGATAGACACTGACAAACCATGGCAGCTGTCTAATACCCATTCCTTGGCAGACTCTGACAAACGATGGCAGGTGTCTGATATCCATTCCACAGTAGACACTGACAGATCATGGCAGGTGGCTGATATCCATTCCATGGTAGACATTGACAGACCATGGCAGCTGTCTGATATCCATTCCATGGCAGACACTGACAAACCATGGCATCTGTCTGATATCCATTCCACGGTAGAGACTGACAAACCATGGCAGCTGTCTAATATCCATTCCATGGCAGACACTGACAAACCATGGCAGCTGTCTGATACCCATTCCATGGCAGACGGGCAAACCATGGCAGGTGTCTGATATCCATTTCATAGCAGATACTGACAAACCATGGCAGCTGTCTAATACCCATTCCTTGGCAGACACTGACAAACCATGGCAGGTGGCTGATATCCATTCCACGGTAGACACTGACAGACCATGGCAGCTGTCTGATATCCATTCCATGGCAGACACTGACAAACCATGGCAGCTGTCTGATATCCATTCCATGGCAGACACTGACAAACCATGGCAGCTGTCTGATATCCATTCCATGGCAGACACTGACAAACCATGGCAGCTGTCTGATATCCATTCCATAGCAGACACTGACAAACCATGTCATCTGTCTGATATCCATTCCACTGTAGAAACAGACAAACCATGGCAGCTGTCTGATATCCATTCCATGGTAGTCACTGACAAACCATGGCAGCTGTTTGACACCCATTCCATGGCAGACACTGACAAACCGTGGCAGCTGTCTGATATCCATTCCATGACAGACACTAAAACCATGGCAGCTGTTTGATACCCATTCCATGGCAGACACTGACACCTTGGCAACTGTCTGATATCCATTCCATGGCAGACACTGACAAACCATGGCAGCTGTCTGATATCCATTCCATGGCAGACACTGGCAAACCATGGCAGCTGTCTGATATCCATTCCATAGTAGACACTGACAAACCATGGCAGCTGTTTGATACCCATTCCATGGCAGACACTGACACCGTGGCAGCTGTCTGATATCCATTCCATGGTAGACACTGACAAACCATGGCAGCTGTCTAATATCCATTCCATGGCAGACACTGGCAAACCATGGCAGCTGTTTGATACCCATTCCATGGCAGACACTGACAAGCCTTGGCATCTATCTGATATCCATTCCACGGTAGACACTGACAAACCATGGCAGGTGGCTGATATCCATTCCATATTAGTCACTGCAAACCACAACAGCTTTCTGATATCCAAACTGTATGAGGTTTGGAAGTCTGTTTTCTGCTGGACGGAATGATTATTGAAGTGACTGAATCAGATAAGCTGTGGAATGTATGTGATGAAAAGGAATTTATCACTTATTTATCCTGAGGCTTGTGTACAAAACACTACAGCTGTCAGAGAGTCATTCATGTCAATAAGAAAGCTCAGATGTTCTTCATCTCACATTGTTGCAGTCCTAACACTTGGGGTAGTCCGCTGTCCCTCTGTCGGCCCGAATATCAGAGTATAAGGCTGACGTCGGTCAAGGCGCACTTGACTGACATCAGAACGTCAGGGTACAAATGCACATGACCGACGTCATATCCCCAGTCTTTTTTGCCGCATGGTCCGATGCAGAAGCAGTGTTGCAAGTGCCGTTCGGCGTTCTGAAATTTTTCGAATTCGGAGTTTCAGACCGAAGTCAGAGTTGGTTAAGTACCCCGTTGGGGAATATTTTGGTTTTTTCTTGCCTCAGTGGTTTACCGGATGTCAGAAAACGTGAATAACTGTATTTCTTGTGGGAAACAGATACCGCATAGGGATTATCATAATTTGTGTATACCTTGTTTGGGACCTGAGCACGACGTTGTTGGGTATCGCTTTTGTGCTAGGTTCAATAAACGCACTATAAAGCGTAGGTTGGATTGTGCCAGGTTGGTCTTTGGGAAGCGGTGCAATTACAATATGCCGTCGGATGCTCCGACGCCGGGTTCCTCAAAGAAGCGCAAGGACAAGGCAGTTAAACCTAGGTTAGAGGAGTCGTCCGAACCGGACGCCGGTTCTTTAGAGGCGTCAGTGGAACCGGTGGTTCTGACGGAGGCCTCTATGGAGTCCCAGGGAGAAACTGTGTTTTTACAGGATGTGGCCTCCCAGGAGGCAGGTCAGGCTGTAGGGGCTTCTCAGGTAACTGTACTCCCCTCCCTTCCTAAGGTGTCTAGGCCCTCTCTTTCTGCTTCCAAGGCTTCTCCTAGAGGCAGGTCTAGTTTGGCTTCTGTGGGTGTCACTCCTAGTTCTTCAGGTTCTGTGCCCAAAAAGCACATGCTTAAAATGGCAGAAGATTTAATTACTTTAATTAGAGGTTCTATGCCCCCTCCTGATAAGAGGCCTAGGATGGAACCTGTGTTGGGGGATTATGAGCAGGCTTCGGATGTGTCTGAGTCTTCGGCTGAAGACTTGCAGGAGTATTCTCATTATTCTGATTCTGATGTGGATGATTCTACTCCTTCTGCTTCTCCTCCTGAGGATTTTTCTTTTTCAGAGACCCTTCACTCCATGAGAGAGCATTTTAAATGGGAAGGTCAGGATTTCTCGATTCCAGGAAAAGGCTTAGGGAATTTTTGTTTTACCCCAGCATAGGCCTTTAGCTATACCTCCTGTTCTGAATGTAGTGGAAGATGTGTTTGCAGAGGCTTCGCTTAATCCTGATTCTTTGCCTCCTGCTCCTGTTAAACCAGATAGATATTACAGGGTGCCTGAAGCTCATAAGTATCTTTTTAAGAGTCCTAGGGCAGACCCAGAAACTGTTAGCCAGGGGCCTAAGGGTGTAAAGGCTTCTGTTGTCAAGAATCCGGTTCCTGCAGATAAAGAGGCCAGGGCCTTGGATAGATGGGGAAAGAAAGTTTATACTTCTTCCACTCTAGCCATGTGAGCTTTGAATTGCCAGTTTCACATGTTGAAATATCAAAATTATCTCCTTTCACAGTTGAAATCTAAGGTTGATGCTCTGGCGGAAGGTATTGATTGTAAAGAGTTACAAGATTTAGTGCATGTTTCTGAACAGGTGGGTAAGCATTCTTTGCAATGTGGTTTTGATGCTGTACAGGCCTCGTCTAGGGTGGCTGCCACTGGGTCAGTTCTTCACAGGCATGCCTGGCTGAGGGATCAAAATTTATCTGACCATGTTAAAACTAGGATTTTGGATGCCCCTTTGCAATCTGATGTCTTGTTTGGTTCTCCTGTTGAGGCAGTTTTGAAGAAAATGGAAGACAAGGCTAAGTCTATGCAGACTGTTAAAGATTTTTTGCAGGTTCAGCCTCCAAAGTTTAGTAGAAATTGGCCTACTAAAGGGTGGACGTATCCTTCTTATGATTCCCAGTCTAGGGGTAGATCTAGACGTGGCAGGGGCAGAGGTCAGGGCTCTTTCAGGCCTAGGGCAGGAAGTTCTCCTGCACAGTCTTCGGATGAGGGCAGGGGTCAGTCCTTTCGTAAACAGACCCAATGACCTACCTTTTCAGCTGCCAGAACCTTCTCGCCTGGCAGCACCTTTGGGAGGAAGGTTGGCACTTTTCAAAGAAAATTGGAGTTTGATTACCCAAGACAGATGGGTACTGGATATCATACATCACGGTTACAGGTTTTATTTCCATACCTTGCCTCCTTTCAAAGGCATGCCAGACATTCCTCCTCAACAAAGAATAGAGGCTCACAAGCAAATTTCTCTGTTACTCCAAATAGGGGCCATACAGCCGGTTCCTATGCCAGAAAGGGGCCTAGGATTTTATTCTCGCCTGTTCCTTGTGCCAAAAAAGGGGAACACGTGGAGACCAATTTTGGATTTATCTATCCTCAACACTTATCTGGACATTCCCAAGTTCAAAATGTTGACGTTACAACAGCTTTTACCTCTGCTGGGCAAGGATCACTGGATGGTAACTTTGGATCTCAAGGAGGCTTACCTTCATGTTCCTATCAGGCTAAGTTGCAGGAAGTATCTGCGTTTTCGGACTGGGACTTCCCACTATCAGTTCTCTGCATTGCCCTTTGGCTTATCTACTGCGCCCAGAGTATTTACAAAAGTTCTGGCTCCAGTGATAGCTTTCTTCAGGCTAAAAGGAATACAAATCTATCCTTATTTGGACGATTGCCTGATACTGGCTCAAGAAAGGGACGAGCTTCTTCGTCATTTGGAATATGTGATAGCAGTGCTAAGATGCCTGGGGTATTCTGTGAATGAAATAAAGTCCAGTCTAGTACCCTCTCAAGACATGTGCTTTCTGGGAGTAAGACTGAATACAGCATCCCAGATGGCCTTTCTAACCCCGGACAAACAAAAGAATCTTTCCCTTTACTTCCATCATCTATCTCTTCAGTCCGGGCTGACTGCAAGGACAGTCCTTCAAGCCTTAGGGTTCATGGCATCTTGTATTCTGGTGCTTCCCAATGCCAAACTGCATATGAGGAAGTTGCAATGGTATCTCAAAAATGTATGGACACAGCACTGCCAGCATCTGGACACTGTCATTCAAATAATACCTTGCATTCAAAAGGAATTTTTGTGGTGGGCTCAGGAATGTCACCTAAACAAGGGACTCTCTGTGACCCGGCCAGAGGCGAGTCAAATTTTAACAACAGATGCCTCAGACAAAGCTTGGGGAGCTCATTTAAATGGAAAGTGGATACAAGACAAGTGGCCTGTCAGACTACAGCATCTACATATCAACTTGAAGGAGATGTTAGCAGTCCAGTTTGCATTAATAGCTTTCAAGGATTTACTTCTTCCAGGGCAGGTGTTGATTCTAACAGACAACACAACTGTCATGTGGTACATCAACAAGCAAGGGGGAACACATTCTTATCCTCTATGCAGGCAAGCAATGATTTTGTGGGAGACTGCTCTCAGTTTACAACATAGTCTTCAGGCAAGGTTTCTGCCGGGAGCACAGAACTCCTTAGCAGATGTGTTAAGCAGACAAATCATGGATCCCCACGAGTGGAAACTGGATCTTCATGTATTTCAGAAATTGACAGTGTCCTGGGGAACTCCAGACATAGATCTGTTCGCTTCTCCACTAAACCACCAGCTGCCAAAGTTTTGCACAAAGCGGTTTCATCCCACAGCTTGGAAAGTGGATGCTCTTTCTTTCAGTTGGAAAAATCTTCATGTGTATGCCTTTCCACCGCTGCCTCTCCTCCCAAAGGTACTTCTGAAGGTCAGACAGGACAAGCCAAGGATGATTTTGATAGCTCCAGATTGGCCTCGACAGCACTGGTACCCATTACTAAGAAGTCTGGTACGGAAGCCTCCATGGCCTTTGCCTTTGATTCCTCATCTGTTGTCCCAGGAGGACAGTCATTTGCTCAATGTCAAGCTTCACTCTCTTCACCTAACAGCATGGCATATTCTGTTTTAAACCATAAAGGGTCTCAACTTCCACAACAAGTTTTGAATGTGATTTTGGAAGCTAGAAGGCCTAGTACAAGGAAAGTGTACGCAGATAAATGGAAGAGATTTTTATTTTGGAGTGCAGCTAAGGATTTGGATGTTTCTGAGCCTGATTTAAGTGTGGCTCTTCAATATCTTACTGAGTTATTGGACAAAGGTTTGTCCTTCTCTTCTATTAAGATTCATGCTGCAGCAATTTCAGCTCACTACGACTGTGACCCACCATTGTTTTCTCATCCTTTGTTCAAGCAATTTCTTAGAGGGGCAAAGAATATAAGACCCCACGTAGAGCTCCTACTCCTGCTTGGGATCTCAATTTTGTGTTGGAGAAACTCACTCTACAACCTTTTGAGCCTGCAGCTACTGCTGAGTTGAAATATTTGTCATGGAAGACTGCTTTTTGTTGGCCATTACCTCTGCAAGAAGGGTTTCTGAATTGCAGGCCCTTATGGCAGTTGAGCCTTTCTTAATTTTCCATAAGGATAGGGTATCTTTACGTACTAATCCTTCATTTATGCCTAAAGTGGTTTCTAGTGTGGCTTTAAACCAAACTATTCATTTGCCTACTTTCTATGCAAATCCCCAAACTAAAGGGGAAAAGATTTTGCACACTTTAGATGTACACAGGCAGTTGCGATATTATTTGGACAGAACTAAAGGGTTCAGACAATCTCAGCAGTTATTAGTTTCTTTTGCTTTGTGCTCTCAGGGCAAGCCTGTGTCTAAACAAACTATTTCTAAGTGGATTGGATTTTGCATTGCTTTCTGTTATTCCCATCATGGCAAAGAGATTCCAGCTGTGATTAGGCCTCATTCCACTAGGGCTACTGCCACTTCAACAGCTTTTTTGAGGGGGGTGGCTACTAAGGATATTTTGGAGGCAGCCACTTGGAGTTCAGTGCATACCTTCTCTAGGCATTACCACCTTCCACTGTACTCTAAATCCAGGGCTGGTTTTGCCACTGCTGTGTTGCAGGCCATTTTGGCAGCTCCTGCTTCATTATAGTTTAGCCATCCTCCCTTACCTCTGCTTTGGGATTCTACCCAAGTGTTAGGACTGCAGCAATGTGAGATGAAGAACATAGTACAGTTTTGTACCTACCATAAATGTAGATGTTCGAAGATCCACATTGCTGCAGTCCAATTTACCCTCCCTCCTTCCCCTCTATAGTTTGAGGTGGTGGTGTGGGTTGGGTTATCCATCTGAGGTATAATTGTATAATTGTATATATTGTATATATTGTACATATTTTTGGTGTTAGGCTGGTTAGTTGTTTAGTTGTTGTCTATGGGTTTTGACCTTTCTTTTTAGGGTCTTCTGACATCTGGGGCAAGAAAAGACTGAGGATATGACGTTGGTCATGCGCATTTGTACCCTGACGTTCTGATGTCAGTCAAGTGCGCCTTGACCGACGTCAGCCTTATACTCTGATATTCGGGCCGACCGAGGGACAGCGGACTACCCCAAGTGTTAGGACTGCAGCAATGTGGATCTTCGAACATCTACATTTATGGTAGGTACAAAACTGTACTTTTTTTCCAAGATTACTTAGCTGTATGGTAGTAAGCATTGGTTTAAAAATGCAACCTCAGATGTACTGTCTCATTTCCCAGTACACTCTAATTCGCTTATAGTGTTCTGTTTTTACCATTAACATATATATTTTGCCATGTAATGTGCAGGTCGAGTGGTTCAGACTAACAGACATTTCCCGCCTCTGGTGCTTATTATTTATGTTTGATTCGCAGCCTGGTTAAAGGAAGCCTAGATGGTTGGAAGACGGTTGAACAGCTAGTAGCCGTCCTTCCTTTCCTTGGTTGGAGATTGAAAGCTTTTTGTACCTTTGGTATGTCTCCCACCTATGACAAGGGAATCCTCTGCAGATGCCAACCGACATGAACATTGCAGTTGCTGAATTTTGTGCGTTATAGGGAGTGGCCAAGGAATTCTAGAGAGAGCAAGCAGCCCTTTCCTTCTTTGTAGCACTTGTGGATGTTGTTGCCCATCCTGTACCCACCTCCTGTGAGGAGTGTCTGTGGACAGGTGTGCCAGCATTCAGAGTCTATGAAGTATTAGTCACCAAGTGCTAGAAAAGTAATAAGTAACTATGTGAAAAGACACAATGAGAATGGACTTAAAACAAAATGATTTGGTACGTAACTGTAACAGTCACTACAGATTAATAGTTGAGTTTAAAGTCTTTTGATGTAGAAGCTTAGCATTTAAAGCAGTTAAGTATTTTTTTTCAATCACTGTAATGTCACAAAAATCATCACTTATGTGGTGATAAGAAATGCTGTGTTGATACAAGAATAATACATGTTTATAAATGCAGTGAGGCTGTGTAATCTCTATGTCTTGTGCCTGTTCTCATGAAAATGTGTGTTAACCGTGCATGACTCAACCTACTGACCAAGGATTTGTTCCCTTTGAATGCCTGTTATGATATCTGAAGGGCCACCTGAGGAGAACCTAAAGAGACCCTAGTGATATCACTCAAGCATGAGATGGCGACATAGCCTTGTTGTGCATACGTCATTATGAAGTGTAAGCAACCCTGAATTATGGCAATAATTAAAAAAAAAACATTGAGACAGAGTCAAGTTTGTGCTCAACCTCATAGCTAAGATAGTTACATTGTTTCCATTATTCTCACTTATTTTATTCTGCTACATTTTGGCTTAAGAGTGAAAAAGCTACTGTACAGTATTTTGCTCTGAAACCTAATAACACTAACACTTGCCTTCCCTGTTTCTAAATATGTCATTGCTGTACTGTGAAGGACAGGCTGCCTGTCTTATTTCATCAACTAATTCTCCAAAACATAAGTAAAAAATGTAATTTTAGATTGATAAAACAGTGTTTGTGGCCTTCGCTGTATTGCAGGAACTTTATCCTCTCATTTCTGTGGTCAGTTGCTGAGACTTACACACACTGAAACGACTGGGGTAAACTTGGCAAGCTGGAAAAGTTAAGCTAAAGTCCAATAAAGTGCCACTAAACATGTTACATGACACAAAATTATAAACTGGAACTAGGGTTGCCACCTCACATAAGGCTAATTCCTGGAGATGCTATTTTAATATTAAACACAAATCATATTGATTGGCCTAAGTGCTGTCCAACTCGGAGACTATCAGTCTTTGATATGTTAATATCTTTATTGATTATACAATAAACACTGTACACAGGAAAAGTTCAAAACAATAATACAACTGTAAACTAATTATTCAAATGTTCATTCTGTGTGCTTTGGTAGAGTCACGAAAACTACTTGCGCTTAAAAGTATATTTCTGATCAGATCTTGCAGCCGCCAACAATTTTGGTGTCTTCATCAAAAATTCATGAAACTGAGAACAACCGTACCTCTAATTTTCACACACCTGCAGCTCAGCTCACAAAACACAACTGTGGAACCTGTTGGAATTAGTTCAGTCTATTTGTAATGAGAAACTCGGGTCAACCATCAAATGGGTAAAAAGGATATCATCTCAAGAAGATAAATTTTCAAACTACTAAGAACATTGCCAAACATTTTGCAGTTCTGCCTCCTAAGACTTCCCACTTCTGTCTTAGAAAGCTGAGAAAGCTGATTTTGGTGCACTCCAATAACAGTCTGTAGTTTTTTGACCTACCCACTTATTGAAAAAAATGGCAAGTACTTTGCCAGTTTTTGCTGTTTGTTGTGTGCTTAGCTTTCGGAGGAAAGCCTGAACTCTTTGTTCTTTTTTTTTTTTTTTTTTTTACAGTGGATAAACTACCACTCATATCAAAGTAAATGTTCTTTAATGGTTTATATACTGCTGGTATGTAATACAACTCAGGCTTGCACCTGTCACCCCTGGGCTTTTGGATATTGGCAAAGGCTCTTGCTACCCCCATAGTGCCTTTTTTAGGCAAGGCTCAAAAGACAAACCCACCTCCATAGGTAGCACAAGAGATAAGAAACTAAGAGTAATGCTACTCAACGCCAGAAGTCTAAACCTCAAGATGCACGCACTCAAAACTCTCCTTAGCATGGAGAACATTGATATCTGTGCAGTAACAGAAACCTGGTTCAAGGCTCCCGAGAGCACCCCAGCACTACCAGGTTATACCTCATACCCTGCTTTTCGGCCCCAAAACTTGGACCGAACCACAAAAGGAGGGGGAGTATCAATATTCGTCAAGGATACCCACACCTCCAGGTTGGTGGCACAGCACGAAGCATCAGAGACTATCCATGTGCAACTAACAGTGGGTAAAACTGCCTTCCAGTTTATAGCCTGCTACAGACCACCCTCCCAAACCCAGGAACCCCACTCGGCCTTCCTGAGAACACTGGAAAATATGAAGGTCTCTCCAAACACCATTATATTGGGTGACTTCAACTACCCAAATATAGACTGGGAGCATTACACTAGCTCCAACACCCTAGCCCAAAGGTTCCTAGAATTTATAAACTCAAATGCTATGGAACAACTTGTTACCACTCCCACAAGAGGGAAAACATACTGGACCTGATCATCACCAACATGGGGACTCTATGCTCCAGACCAGAAGTGTATTCCTCACTGGTAAGATCAGACCATAAACTAATCTCACTGGATATTCACATCCCGACCCCACCCCCTGCCCTGAAAACCACAGTGAAAACTTCTCTAAAGCAAATTTCACACTCCTCAAAACCGAGGTGGAATCCTTCAAAGCCCCTGGGCCTGTGGAAAATACGGCCCAGACCGCAGAATCCTTTATAAATGCATTCTATGAACACCTTCAGGAATGCATAGATCATGCAATCCCAAATAAAACCAAGACCCAATCCTCCAAAGGCAGACGTCCTGTCTGGTGGACCCCAGCCATAAACAAACTGTACAATAGAAGGAGGAAGCTACTACATGGTAGAGCATAATCCCAGAAAGGGAAGGCATCTCTGATCAGTATTAGCAAAAAACTACGGGCACTCATAAAATCGTCTAAGGCCAGCTTCGAGAGAAAAATTGCACAGGACACTAAGGATAATCACAAAGCTTTCTTTAGTTATGTTAGGAACCTGGGTGGGAATTCCCAGATATGCTCAGAATTAGTCCAAAATGACAAAAAATACACCGAACCCACAGACATTGCCAACATCCTAGCTGACAGGTTCAGTGCAAACCCCCCCCCCTCACCACCAAAAGGGCAAATATCTATCCCAGCAGAGTGCTGCCCCCCTGACATCTCAGATGCTCAGGTAAGAGCCGCCCTCTCCAAAGCAAAAAACACAGCATCAATGGGACCAGACGGTGTCCCGGGCTGCATCCTACATGAACTCCAAGAAGAGCTAAACCCAAACATAAAACTACTGTTCAATGTCAGCCTTACTACAGCATATGTACCCAAAGAGTGGCGTACAGCAACAGTGGTCCCTCTCCACAAAGGTGGTGCCTCAATGGATCCTGGAAACTATCGCCCCATAAGCCTGACTAGCTCGGTCTGCAAAGCTATGGAAAGGATCATCATGGACCTCATAAATAAAGATATTGGGGACCTACAGACACTGGAGCCTACCCAGTTCAGCTTTGTTAAGGGCAGATCCTGTCTCTTAAACCTGGTCGATTTCTTTGAAACAGTCACCAAGGCCATTGACAAGGGGAAGGTGGTCCACACAGCCTACCTGGACCTCGCAAAAGCCTTCGATACAATACCCCACTCGGGCATTATAGATAAGCTCACCAGCTTAAATATAAACCCCTATGTGACTAGATGGGTTGCAAACTGGCTCAAGCACAGAACCCACATGGTTAGAATTGCTGGAGTCATGTCAGACTCCAAACCAGTTACAAGTGGCATCCCACAAGGCTCAGTCCTGGGACCTCTCTTGTTCGGTATATATTTCTCGCAGGTACAGGCCAACATGGAAGGACTGTGGCTGGCCAAGTTTGCAGATGACTGCAAACTGGGCGCCATAATCAACTCTCCAGCCGACACAAGCATCCTCCAAAAGGGCCTCATAGAAACAGACAACTGGTGCCAGAGCCATGGCCTCAAGCTAAACGCCAAAAAGTGTATAGTCATCCCCTCTGGCAAAAACAAAGTGCTCACAAATTACCACATAGGTGGTAATCCATTAAATACAGAAGAAGTAATTAGGGACCTGGGGACCCAAGTTGATAGCAATCTCTCATTTGACAACCACGTGGCCAAAGTGGTTAGAAAAACATTTTATATAGCCCACCTAATCATGAAGGGATTCACATCTAGATCAGGGGAGGTCATCGTGCCTCTTTACTCATCCCTAATCAGGCCCATAATTGAGTACAATGCCCCTTTTGGGATGTACCTTAGCAGACACCTGCAGCAACTGGAAAGACCCCAAAAGTACCTCACCAAGAGGATCAAGGGGCTCAAACAGATGCCATATGCTGCCCGGTTAAAGAAACTCCAGCTCTACTCAGTGGCATACCACCTGCTCAGAGGCGATCTGTGCCTGACATATAAAGCCATGTCCAACCCGGAATTAATGGACATGCTGCACCTCAGAAAATCAATATCCTATCGAGCTACGCGCTCGAGAGACTTGAACCTCAGCACTGAAATAAATATGACATGCTGGAGGGACAGATTCATAACCCTGGGGCTCCCTTCACTCTGGAATAAAATCCCAATCCAGGTTAGGCAGAGTCCCTCATTGACTCTCTTCAAGAGGAATCTTGATGAGTGGATGGGAGATCATAGGTTTACCCCGCGTATCACTTCTGTGTCACTGTTAGACAGAGGCACAGTATACTAACCTCGAAAAAGGGCATAGCAAAATTAATTTAAAATGGGTCGCGAAAGCCAAACACACTCTGGCTAGGCTTATAAATGCCCTAGGCCAGACAGCCTAGTATGAACCTATGAACCTATAATATGAATGGTTGGGTTCATCACTCACCCATAAAGTACTACATTTTACATTTCTGTCATTTTGTGATATGTGGTGAAGTTTTGGCATATTATGCGTATTTAAAATTTGAGCAAATGACACTAAAAGGGTTGTCCCACTGAAGTGATGAGTTGGCTTAGCTCTGCAGCTTTGCTTCAATGTGCTAAATGAACAGATGGTCATAGTATACTCCACTGGACTGTGTCAGTATCTGCACTCCTCAGCTGCAGAGATTAGAGGCATATCTGGACATACAATTTCCTTACCAAATTAGACTGATACAGTACCTCTGGCCTCTGGCCAAAGCTGGTTGCTTACTGAGGTATTGGGAAGGTATAGCAACTGTATTACTATTTGTAGATACGTTCTGATGTTACTATGGATTGCTTTAGTCATACTCTCTGCTACAGTACTTCAGCGTGGTTTCATCACATTTATCACAACAGCATTGTGCGTTGTCATGGTCACACTTAACCATTATGTATGCCAAGGCTGTCCCCCTATCAGAAATGTGAAAACAGTGAATTCTAAAACTCGCTGTTCCACCTTTCAAGCAGATTTGCAGGAAACTTCACCCCCCTGTACCCACAAATATGTGGGGCTGTGTCTTCCACACCCCTGGTACTTATATACACAGACTCCAAGATCACTGTACCTCAGAGAAAGTACTTGTACAATCTCATATTTACTGTATATATCGCTCTGATTACCACTCTTAATTCTCAGATTATTTGATCTTCTCACTTTCAACAGGCACACACCAGGTCTCCTTACAAGAGGTGAGGAATAAGAAATCAGATTCAGACTTAACTTTTGAGGGATGAGACATGTTTATATAGCAAGTGGAGGAAAATGAAACATAAAATAGGCATAACATTTGGGGAATGAAGAAAACGTATATAAAACAAAAAAAAAGGGAAAATAAAAACATAAAATGGGAATGAAGTATACTTATATAACAAGAGGAAAAATAGAGTTTTTGAGCAGTGGCCATATCACCAGAGCATACCTGCTATATCCCAAGGAGGGTTTGTGCAGTGGGTGTATATGAGGGCATGTCTCCAACATTTATGAGAGCCTCTGCCCCCTTGAAGACTAAACAGTTCTGTTTTTTCCTAGCCTCTAGCAGGGATTCTGATGGAATCCCCATCCTGGGTACGTGTCTCACAGCCCAGCCTCCAATACAGAAGTGATCAGATTCTGCTGCATCAGTCCTCTCTCTTCCTAGCCAGCTAATCAAAACTTTTTGCATGGGTTACCACATGCATAACCTATCGTAGTAAAGGGACTGTATAAGTCAACCAAAGGGCTAAGTATGTGTAAGTGCAGAATTTTAGGGTGAAAAGGATCCAAGTCATTCCTGTTTTATTGTGCTGGTAAATAGTAGTATACAGTATGTGCACATTTCTAGAGGCAGTAATCTTTAACGGCTGTTTTATTCATTTATTGTGGCCCAGAATGCCATTTTCTTTTATGTTGAAAATGAGTTTGCTGTCCATAATAATGTCTGAGTGGCAATATTCATTCTCCCGCTTAATCTCCTCTGTCTTCTATGATATGTATTTGTTGTTTTGCTTTATATTATAATACTCACACTTTTTATATTGATTTCAGAGATTTTTTTCTTCGTGAGCATGTATTTGTTTTTTTTTTTTTAAGTTGCCTTGTAAGCATTTACTCTCTAAAAGACAAAATGGAACAGGACATTTTTATGCTGTCCATGTATTTAGCTAAGGTTCGTTCCTGGTGTGATGGGCTCTGCTTTGTATAATGTGAAGTTAACAGAAGTTTGAGCTGTGTGGGATTCACTGTTCCTTATTCTGTAAGTTTACACAGTACGCATTTATACATACCAGAACATTCATTCATTCTTTGAAAGATAATTGTGTTATCCTGTTCATGGCCATGGAAGAGTCAAAGACTATCCCAAAAATCAGTGGCATAAGGCAGAGAACTAACACTAAATGGGATGCCAGTCCATTGCAGGATGAACACAGAACCGCATGTCCTCTGCACACAAATCTGAGTAATTTAAGAGGAGTGACATTTCTTCTATGGCATGCACAGGATGCAGGAAGAAACCGAAACACCCAGCAAATCCCACACAAAGGGATGAGATATAGACACTGCAGAGAAGGAATTCTAGGAACTGAACCAGTTTGTCTGCTGTTCTGTGTGTTTTCCCTTTTCCTGGTAAAAAGATTCATTTTATTCCTTACTGCCTCCTTTATACATTTCCCCATGTTGTGGTCTGTCCTTAATTTTGTCACCCTGTATTGTGTATCCTAGCAGACTGATGCCTGCCATCCTTTTTTTTTTCCCAAATATAATTTTTATTAGTTTTGCAAGTTTTATAATAAAAAAAAACAGAAACATATCAAGACACAACGTAATACATTATATACAATTATCAGTCTTGCTATACAAAAGGATTGCAACCATGTAACAGGCAGACTTATTCCATCATAGCAGGGCAATGAAAAAGAAAATAAAAAAATAAAAATAAAGTGTGGTAAAGGAAATACTTCTTTTCTAAACACCCAGGGTAGCTGTTTCAAAAGCATGAGCCTTAGGGATAGAAAGTAGTGAAGAGGCCCCCTTATAAGAAACTAATGTGGTACAAGAAAATATATAATTTGTCCATATTTAACAGGAGAATTAGCGATGGTTAGAGGAAAGAATGTAAGTTTGATTAATGAGTAGAATAAAGAAGAAAAAAGGGGGTATATTGTGAGAGAACACTATTCACAATATTCACCACTATTTACAACTCGGATGCCTTAACAAATGTGTAAAGGGACATCATACTAGTGTGACTGACAACAGATAATCATCAGCATTAATTTGTTATAAACTGAAAAGTACGAACACAAAGGTCTTCACAGATTCTGTTAGTAGTCATTGTTGTATGACTGCACCAGTATTTCTGGAAATAGTCTTTTTACTGTTGTATGTATTTATGTGCAGATATATACTTAATTGCCATAGTTTTAACATTCTCCCAAGAGATTACTGAGGGATTTACCCAGTTCTTAGCTATGAAGTATTTGAGAAGAGCACACACAGTTATTAAGATGTGTCTCTGAACACCTGTTATAGGTTTAGGAATAATATACAGGATTGTGGTTTGCCAGGAAAAGGTGGTCTTCTCGTACCCCATTTTTCCAGTTGAGCTCTAAGAGAGCACCATAATTTATGTATATTTTTGCAGCTCCAAAAGATGTGGAGTAAATCTGCATGCTGGAGGGAACAAAAAGGACATGTTAAGTTTTTGTTGTACCCAAATTTTAATAGAACCACAGGAGTATAGTAGGAGTTATTATTGATCATAAGTTGGGTATAAATCAAATTCTTGAAACGGGCTAGATTAAGGGTATTCCAAATAACTTCATATTTGGACTCGTAGAAATTTCACCTTGAATGTCATCTCTGTAATTGAAGTTTAAGAGCGATTGTTCATATTTGATGTTTATCAAGAGTTTGCAGGCATGAGATATCATTTTGTTCCTAAGTGAAAGGGTTTTGATAATTGATTGTGCTAGAGTTACATCTTGTTCACTCACTTTGGTGTTTGCAAATTTTTGTTTTATTAATAAATTAGGTTGTCTTAACATGGAATCATATCTACTTGGGGCCCCAAAAGTTCTTTAACAGCAGCAAAGTTCCTGGAATGGTAAAAATGCCATACCCTGGCATTTTTAATTATAGGAAGGCTAGATAAGTCTATCATTTTATTAATTGTTATATTGGGTTTAGGTGAATTGGTGGGAGAACAAGAAGAATATCCTGTAGATTAATAGAACTTAGCAATGCTTGAAAGATATTGATTTTATTTTTTAATGTAGGTAGAATTTTAGATTTGTATTTACTGTCAAGCATTAAATATGGGATAGAGTGAGGGTTTAATTTGAGTGATTGTATATACTTGCACCAGATGTTGACCCAGATTGGGGTCCATGTATTGACCAATGGTTCATAGTTTGCAATTTGGATTAAACGGCTTGCATTTATTATATTATAGTAAAGACAAAAATTGGGGAGGCTCAATCCACCTTTTTCTTTTGGAAGTATTCATTTTTTATAAAATATTCTGGTTAATTTAGGGAACCAGAGGAATTCTGAGATGGTGGTTTCCATTTTATTGAAAACATTTTGGGGTATATTTAAGTTTATGGAGTTTGGATGAAATAATATCCTGGGGAGAATGTTCATTTTAACAGTATCAGTTTTTGACAGTAAGGCGAAATTGATAGTTTTCCATCTGGATAGGTCGCTGTTGATTTGTTCCCAGACTCTACTCAAGTTAGCTTTCATTAAATCCTAATGTGAGTGCATAAAGTTTATTCCTAGATATTTGACTGAATATTTAACAGGTCTGTCAGACAGGGGGAAGTAAGATTCCAGGTGTTTACAAGGATTTAATGTGAAAATAGAAGATTTAATGGGATTTAGTTTATAGTTAGCAGCAGTGGAAGAGACTTATTGATTTACAAATTTTATGGAGATCACTACTCGGGAGTTCAAAGTAAATATTTAAATCATCTGCAAATGATGAATATTTTATGTCAATATTAGAATCTCTTGGTATATGATGATATGTTTTTTGGATAATGACTAGGAGTGGTTCAAGATAAATATTAAAAAGATATGGTGAAAGGGGGCAGCCCTGTCTAGTTCCATTAGTAATTTTAATCGGTTGGGACATTGTTTTATTGATGTACAGGGAGGTAGAAGCATTGTTGTAAAGCATTCTAATAGTGAATAAAATCAGGGAAGTTGAAATATTGCATGTTACATATAAGAAATTTAGATCCACATTGTCAAAAGCTTTAGTGGCATCAAGTGTGAGGGCGTATCTTGGATAGTTATCATTTTTAAGAAATAACATTATTGTGTCTAGAGTGAGAGTATTATCACATAGCTGTTGTTGTTTCATGAAACCTGTTTGCTCAGAGGAAATAATTGAAGCCAGAACCTTTTGCATTCTACTTGCTAGGATAGACGTCAAAATTGTTGTATCTATATTAATGAGAGCAATTGGTCTGCAGCTAAGAGGGTTATGCTTGTCAGAATTAGGTTTCAAGATAAGGATTGTTTCAGAGTTCAAATATTTATCAGTAATCCCCTTTAAGATGATGTAGTTGTAGAGGGTAAGAAGAGTTTTAATAAGCTGATCATTGAAAATTTGGAAAAATTCAACTGTAAATCCATCGGGTCCTGGCACCTTGTTGAGTTTAAGCTTTTTGATAGCTAACTTTATTTCATTTAGAGTTATAGGGCTAGCTAATAGATTATGTTGTGAATGACTTAGTTTGGGAAAGGATAGTTTATCCAGGAATTCTTTGTAGGTATCCTTATGAATTTGATTTTTGGGGTTGTAAATATCACTAAAGATTTCTGTGAAAGAATTAACAATGTCATAATTTCTGTATAGAGTTTTCTCTTTGTATTTTAATTCAGATATATAGTTTTGGCCATCTTTGATGTTTATTAGTTTGGCCAGTGTTCTAGAGGGGGTTTGAGTCCATTCTGAGTATCTATACGGGAGCCTTAATTCGGCTAAGGACTGGTTTTGTTGATAAAAGAAGTATATTTTTTTGAGTCTCATGTAATTTATTTTCTAAGTCTGGAGAGTAGTTATTTTGAAGTTGTAAGTAAATTTTCTTGTACTCATCAGTAAGGTCATTGATATACCTTTGCTCCTTTTATTTTTATATAAAAGGATGCTTTTTGTATAAGTATCCGTCTGATAACGGCTTTGGCAGCAGTCCATTGAACATCAAAATGGATGGAGCACACATGGGAGTCAAGCTCAAACTGTTTCAGATATTGGTTAATTTCATTTATAGCATCATCTTTTTAAGGATATTACTATTTAATATCCAAGTGGGATTGCTACCGCAGCTATTAGTGTGTTGCATTGGGTTGAGACACATTGGAATGATCTGAGATAGATCTTGCTTCAAGGAAAAAATTATTAATTTTATTTGAGAAGACATCAGAAATTAGGAAAAAGTCAATTCTAGATCAGACTTTATGAGATGCAGAGAAGTAAGTATATTTATTTGCTGTTCTATCATGATCAAAAATTTGAAATGGGTCAATTAAGTTGAAGTTCTTTAACTGGTCTTGAATAGGTGCAGTCAATTGGGGGGGGTGCTTCCTGTTTTTATTTGAGCTGTCATTCAAGGAGTCAGTAAGCACATTCCAGTCACCCCCTATAATATAGATATGATTAGTATATATGTAATAATAGATTGTGAATTTCATAAACAAATAGATGCTGGTTGGAACATGGGCTATATATGTTAAGAAAAAGTATGGGGCAGTTAAATTGAGGGTAAGAACAGGAAAGTAGACACCACCAACCATTAGGGTCTGATTTACTGGTTAACATTTCCCCAGGGAAGGTTTTTTTAATTAAGATGACTGCACCTTTTGAGGAAAGACTACATCCAGCTGATATTATATGACTGATCCAGTTCCTTTTCCTATCATTGTCCCATTGGTCATTTGTCAGGTGTGACTCTTGTAAATAAAAATATTAGCTTTATCCTGGTAAATTAGGTGCATGATCAGTTTTTTTTTATTATCTTGAAGACCATTTATAGTCCAATTGTTTACTTTAATCATAATGTTTTAAGATTTTAAGTGTAAAAAAAGAAAGGAAAGCTGTATAAGTATTTTTAAAGAAAGTGATTCGTATGAAATTTTGATGCCTGCCATCCTGTGTTACATTTCTACATCGCTTTCTACATTTCCCATGCCTGAACTATATTACCAAGAATAGTGTTCTTAATGGTAGTCACCCCTCTGCCCATCCAGTGGTAGTGACTGCTCTGCCCCTGTATGTATCCATAGTGCATAGTATAGCTTCACAGTAAGCTGTTGTTTTGCTGAGACCCTTGTATTCTATGTGAATCTGACTCTTGCTGTATTACTGTTATGTTTCTATTCTTATTCCAAATGTAGACACTTACTGAGCCACATATGGAAGTTAAAACTTCTCTGTGATTCTGGGGTTTCTCTTTGTCCATCCAGAAATGTGGTTCAAGAACACTGTGTGCTGCTGCTGGCATTCGGAACTTCAGCCACCCATCAAGAATTCCTGGTGTTTATTTTTATTTTATATGTTTTTTAACCACCCAATGGACACCACTGTGCCTTTTCGGGCATGACTCAAGGGCAATGCCTGGTCAAGTGACTTGCTCACAGTCACACAGTAGGCAAATATAGGTGGAAAAAATCAAGCGCTGTGCCCTTGACTGCAGGAAGCAGCCCATTAACAGCTGAGACCTTTAATGCTTTGCACTGCCAGACTTCGTCTCTCCATAACTCTCAGTGCCAATACACCAGTCTGCCTTTCCTTCTGCTCCCCATCACCTGTTTCCTACACACTGCATTTTAGCCCACACCAAACATAATTTGGCATACTCACATCTCCTTTATTCTGTATATCTGTTGTATATATGCACCCTGAGTTTAGCTAGTCCATTCCCATTCTTGGTTGCCTACATTTTTTGTGCCCCATCGTGACTTTGCCTTGTTTCCTGGGGCAGCACACAAGTAGTGCATTTACTTACAATTACTCTACACTAATCACCTCTTCCTTTGCCTCGTTCCTGTCTTCCTTATCAGCTGCTCTTGCTTCTTTCCGCCTGTATGCTCTCTGCACCCTCTGTAATAATTCTCTGGATGACAACACCTGGAAACAGGCTTTCATCTCAGCAGGCCTGTGTTGATGAAGTCATTTTATAAGTAAAAACAAGTCAAATAAATAAGCATAATCACTCATATATACATCTCTGATAATTGTAATGCAGTTGGTACATGAAAAGAGGAGTACTGATACAAACCCAATATAATATCCTCCTGTTCCTGTAAATAAATAGCTTACCTCAATTAGATTTCCATAGGAATACACATAGAATAATCTTAAAGTGCATCAGTTTGACATTTTTACAGAAGGTGCATCTCCAAATGTAATATTCCACTGTACTCTGCTGTGATAATGGGGTTTCTTCACTCGTAGTCTTGAATCTGAAAAATTCTGGCTCACAATCCCAGACAAGTGTTTATTATTGATTTTTACTAGAAATTTATGTGAAACTGTGTAGTTTGACTGGTGTAAGCAAATGATAAAAAGAAAATATTTCATGGAACTTGGCATGATATTTTCACCCTTGTCACCAAATCTTCTGAAGTTACAGTTTTTCAAAGTTTGAATTTTATGGCACATTCATTTTGCTTGGTTTAATACCCCGCAGTACTTTCATTCTTTTATTTTGACTCTGTTGAACATACTAACAAGTAACAGTGCATTAAAAGTAAAAGATGGAAAATGCTCTCATAGTAATCATGGATTTTCCAGCATGTCATCTCCACAAATTTGTGGTTTTGCCCAGATATAGGAGTGCACCATGCTGAAAAGAGGCAGGAACCCAGAAGTGGTTAAACATATAAAATGTAATAAGAAAAACAGATTAGGTGTGGTTAGGATGCACGTCAGCATGAATTTTCTGCTGTGGGCTGTCAGATTTTAACATTACTTTTTGTGTTCAGTGGGCTGAGGAAACATGTTGACATTTACAGCTGCCACTGGAAGTGCTTGAGTTCAGAATTCCCAGTTCCGTTGTCTTGAATTGGCAAAGTAAAGGAGATACGGGAACATGTCATTCTGACAAAGGTTGTTCGGTCAAGTGCAAGTCAGATGAAAAGGTTTATCTGAAAGCACGTTCAATGATTGTGGAGGATTCCCTTTTCTCCACAGTTGCACAACCCCGGAGTAGGTATGTTCAGGAGGTGCCCCCCACATGGGGAGTTAAGAGGAGCTGACCCCCTACAAAAACAGATTTTTTTTTTCAATTTTTGCCCAGAGTGATTTTGGTTAAACTTTTTCTTTCAGTTTGCACTTGACAGAACTACAGCTGATCTACTGACATGGATCTAGGGGATAAAGAAGAGTAGTTTACATTGTGACATTAGGGATCATGTATTCACCTCTAATTTTTCCATGTTTGTATGTGTGCAGTGTAGGTCATTGTTCTGAATTAAAAAAAAATAAAACTTCACATAAACTTGATGTACTGTTGAAGGCATTTTGATTGGTACACTCTGTGCGGACTTTCATTTGATTTAGAGAGGCCATGACAAAAAGCTTTAAGCTCTGAGTTTTAAGTCTCAAAAGTTCAAGTAATGAAACCAAGGCAGTAATAAATAGAATCACATGTGTAGCAAATGATGGGAAAAACATTATGAGACGACATGAACCATGATTTGTTATTTGAATTTAGTCGCAGCATGTAGTGGGTACAGTGGCATACATTTTGACTTTAGACCTTACAGGATGTGAGATTTTAAAATAATTTCAGGTTGTGTTTTGACTTTCTTTTCACCAAGTAACTTGACAACAACTCTAAGATGGACAAATTACACATCTCACCTTCTTTCTTACCTCATCCTCAATTTTTATTTCTTATAAATAACTTGATTATTTTACGTACTAAAAAAATAAATGTCATACTAAAGTGAGCCCTTCTTTGTCAAGCTGTGAATATGTGCAGAATCCAGGGACCATGAAACAAAAGCAGAGGACTCCATGCACCACTTTTTGTTTTGTAAAAAAAAAAAAAAAAAAAAAAAACTTTCTAGATTACAAGGCTGGGCATATCAGATACTTGTGTTTAACTCACTACTGATGTGCACTAGCGCTTATTCTTTGTAATCCTCTCTTTAGACTTGTATGCAAGACAGTTTCATGATGTCCATCTTCACCAACTTTTGTTTGTTCCCAGATGCCTTATGCTGCAGTTTAGTTTGGTGCTAGTAATATGTAAGAAGAAGGAACAAGAAAATGTATACATGCTGCAGAGTATTGTAAGGCAGCACCAGTTTATGCTGCAGAGTATTGTAAGGCAGCACCAGTTTATGCTGCAGAGTATTGTAAGGCAGCACCACTTTATGCTGCAGAGTATTTTAAGGCAGCAACAGTTTATGCTGCAGAGTATTGCAAGGCAGCACCAGTTTATGCTGCAGAGTCTTGCAAGGCAGCACCACTTTATGCTGCAGAGTATTGTAAGGCAGCACCAGTTTATGCTGCAGAGTATTGTAAGGCAGCACCAGTTTATGCTGCAGAGTATTGTAAGGCAGCACCACTTTATGCTGCAGAGTATTGGAAGGCAGCACCACTTTATGCTGCAGGGTATTGGAAGGCAGCACCCCTTTATGCTGCAGAGTATTGTAAGGCAGCACCACGTTATGCTGCAGAGTATTGTAAGGCAGCACCACTTTATGCTGCAGAGTATTGTAAGGCAGCACCACTTTATGCTGCAGAGTATTGTAAGGCAGCAAGACTTTATGCTACTGAGTATTTTAAGGCTGTTCCACTTTGTGCCACAGACTACTGTAAGGCCGCATCACTTTTTTTTCGTGTGTCTTGTGCTGTCAGATGACGTCAGCATAAAATGCAGAATTATCTTTCAAAAATTAACAATTCTTTAGATTTGCTTAAGGGACGTATTGGTCAAATGATTTTAGTGTGTATTGCACTTTTTCAGGATGTTCATATTAAGGCTTTCCAGCAATAATCATGTCAGGTAAAATGCACACAGTTTAATGAATGCATTGTAACATCTAGTCTTTGTTTTTTACTCACATGGCCAGTTTTGAAGCAGTCCTCAGTACATGTCAGTTGCATCATAAGTCCTATAATGTATTATTGAGACATGATTAGTTAAACCTTCAGCCAGATGAAACAAATCAGTGGGAGCTTTGACACAATTTAAAAATATATAAAATTTTTTGCAGAGGCCAAACATCTTCAGCCTTCATGATGAGGAACTTTGTCTCCCCACAGCTCTATACTAACTCCACGATCACGCAACTGTGAATAAAGATACCACACCCAAACAGCTCTGAATCACTGCCAGCATGCAATTAAAAACAATGCCAACATCTGTTCTCTGTGAAGCTGTGTGGATCACCGCGAAAGCGCTTACACAACAATAAACCAGGAATTTGTATTTTATTCTCTGTGTACTACATTCTTGCCATACATCTCCACCCTGTTTTTGCTTTTACTTTTTGGGACTTTGGTGGAATATTCACTGTTTGGGGTTTGCTGTTTGTACATTATAGTAGTTGTTTGATCTATGAGTTGAATAGGGCCTTATGGGGTTTCCTTGTTTTTTTTTTGTATGAATTAGCTTAATCTTGGTTAGTTGATTTTTAACCTTTTTTTTTTTTTTTTTTGGTACCAAGGATATCTGTGGTATTATTTTACTATTGCTGTAAGGGGCTTTTTTTCTGTTTTTTGGGGGGCTCTATTAGTTTTATTTTCTAGTTGTGTATACTTTAGTTAATTTAATCTTATTTATTTTAACTTTTTAGAAAATGGTCCATTTTGAAAGTACTTTTTTCTTTTTTTTGATTGGCTAGTCGCTGCCTTTTGTTAGTATATTTTTATTATGTAACATCACATCTGAATTCTAGGGGTTTGATTAAGTGAATTTTGTTGTTTTCGGAAAACAATTCTTTATTTTTACTACATGCAGTATGTACGTCTCTGTGTGTATTTTCTTAACTGAGATTGTGATAGAATGTTAGAATAACATTTTTGATTGGCTGAAATTCTGATGACATGCAAAGGATGGTAGTAAATGTTTTGATGACACTCACAGAATGTACATACTAAGAGAACATATAATAAAAATCCACATTGCAGTGGTAGCGTTGTCGCCCCACAGCAAGAGGTTCTCTGGTTCGATTCTCAGCTGGAGTGCCTTCTGTGCGGAGTCTGCATGTCCTCCCTGCATTCGTATGGGTTTCTTCTGGGTGCTCTGGTACCCTCCCACATTACAAAGACATGCATCTGGAGTGTTTTCCCCCAGGTCTCTGCTGATAATTTGCTTCACTTCAAGTCGGACTTTCCTGGTAAACAAATGTTAAATAAATAAACAAATAAATAAATGAAATGTCACAATCACAAAATTCATAAAGCTCACTTTAGTTCTTAAAAAAAAAAAAAAAAAAAAAAAAACAACAGAGTAACAGTAAGTCCTTTGAACTTCAGAAACACTTTGGTATGTAGGTGTGTAGGTAAAAGTTTCCTGCATTCATGCCTAAGTGAAAGTTTCCCTCATTCAGGACTAAAGGGCATTTAGGAACACAGAATCCGAGATACTGGAAGATATTCATAGACAAGTAGTGCTGTGCATAGCTCTACTTAATATAATTGGATTTATTTTTTAATTTCCCTACTTTTAGGGCATGGGGGTGAATATGCATGCAAAATAAATATGTCTGCATTTCATTTTACATGCATACCTAACCATATTAAGCTTATGCCATGAAACTAATAAAGTTTAAAAAAACAGCCACTCAGGTTAAGTAATTTCACACACTAGTCATCTGTGAATAACCCTCATTGCATGCAAATTTTTATTCTCAATCCAGATATCAAGTTTTGCCTTATAGTTTTCAAGATCTGGAAAAACCCTTATTTCCTGGGAGCTTTATTCCAGAGTCTAGGTATTACCTGAATAATGAATTTACACCTCTTTTTTTGTTTCTGCTGTGGGAAAACACAGTTTAAATTTTCATTCTTCAGTAACAAGTGAAGTATAAAATATTTAGGGCCTAATAAGGTTCTTTGATTCTTAATGATAAACCTTATATCCAAGCAGGTATGTACCTCTTCTATGTCAAAAAGGTCTCTCTTTAACTGCTTCAACAGAGGTCCGAGGCATAGCCTCTCTCTCCTTCATCTCTGTGATTTTAATCCACCTGGATTTGTTTTGGTAGAATTGTTGTATTTATCTAGTTTTGATCAGAGCTGTATTATAGGTGGGAGTTTTAATAGATAGTTGTCCAAGCTTGCTCTGGGTCTTTTATGCTTTCTATAGTGTGATTCATTGTAGTTCATTATTGACTTGATGTCACTCTGCAGGTGGTTTTCTAGCTGCGTGATTAGTTTGGCCGCTGAGTCTTGAATGAGTTGTTTCATGGTTGGTGAGTGAGTATCCCTGTGCAGCTGTAGGTTGGTTACGTACCAGGGGGCATCTAAGATGAGTCCAAGGATTTTATTTTGCAGTCTCTGGAGGGTTTCAATATAGCTGGAGGTTGCATATCTCCATGTTGCATATCCCCATGCTGGTGATGTTTAGAGCATCTGAGCTCTGATTGTAGTCCTGTAAAGGAGCAATTTGTTTTTAATGCTTAGGGTACTTTTCCTGTTCAGTAGTGGGTAAAGCTGATTGTAGGATTTCCTTCCTTTCGCCAAATTTGTTTCTGTATGAGATTTCCAGGACAGGCGCTTGTCCAATGTGACCCAAAGGTATTTTACTGATTCATTCCAAGGGGTGGCTTTGTTGAACATTGTGATTGTGTCATCTGGGTATATGAAGCATCTAATTAACCATATCGCCGTGCTTTTTGTCAGGGTTAATCTCTGTACACCTGGTGTGGAACAAGGCTTCTAATGCATCCACAGCCTCTTGGAGTCTTTTGGAGATTAGCCAAGGTTGGGTGGATTTGTACAGTATTGTAGTATCATCTGCATATTGAGCCAGCATGGTACCTCCTGCATTTGGAATATCGCTAATGTAGATGGTGTACAGCAGCGGTGATAGACTGGAACCTTGTGGGACCCCAGCTGTGATTTCCTTTTTGTTTGATAGGACTTAGTTCATTTTTACCATAAAGGTTCTTCCTTGAAGATAAGAAGATACCAGTTGGATCAAGTAGGAGGGGAATTTTTTGGTGATCAATTTGTATATGAGGCCCTCGTGCCACACCTTATCGAAAGCCTTGGAGACGTCTAGGAAAATGGCTGCTGTTGCCCTGTTTGTGCTGTATCCCTTCGTGATGTATTCCACGACTCTCAGTAGCTGATGTGTAGTGGAATCATTCTGTCTGAAGCCATGCTGCTCATATTGTTGATCACCTCCTTTAGTGAGGCATATGTTTGCAATCGTTGTAGGATAACTTTTTCTATCAATTTCCCTAAGGTGCTGAGACGACTGATGGGTCTGTAATTCGGAGAGAAGGCTCGGTCCTTGCCAGGTTTGGGTAATACCACCACATCTGCCTTTTTCCAGCATTTTGGGAAATAGCCAAGTCTCATTGTGGCATTGGCAATGTTGGTGATTGCAACTACTGCCTTTTTTAGTAGATGTCTCAGAGCCTTGCTTGGAATATTGTCTGGACCAGCTGCCTTCTTAGCATTAACTTTCTGAAGTATTTTCCTGATTTCACTTGGTTTGGTAGCTTCTATGCTTTTGCAGTGTTGGTTGCACAGATATTTTTCTGTGAATTTGTGGACTTCCTCGATGTGATCCAGATATGCCTCATGGAAATTTGGTGAGCACCGCAGTTCAAGGGATTGTGCTATGGCTAGTTTTCCATCTCTGTTATTGTTAAGGTCCATCTGTGGTTTTTGATAGCTGCTAGTTTTTTTTGGATTTCCACTGTTAAGTGGTTTGTTTTAGTGCAGTTCTACGGGTTGCAGAATTTTTGCCATTTTCTGTGAGTTTGGTTCTTTACCCTGATCTTTTCCTTCAGCCAAGGTGGTATCTGAAGGGAGTGATGATCCCCATGTTTCGGGAGTTTCCTGGTTGAGTCGGAAATGGCTCTTTGGATGTAGTTAGTGAGGGAGCTTGTTGCTTCATCCAGGTGGGTTGGAGTAAGAATGATAGGCAAGGGATGCAGGCTGGACTGCAGGATGTCCATAAATGCTGGCCAGCAGATTTGTTCCGTTGTATTTGGAATGACAGTGGGTGGGACTGTTCCTGGACTGTCCAGGGAAAGTATAACTGGGTTGTGATCTGAGCTTAACTCACTGACGGTGTAGATAGTGGGAGTATGGGCCACGTTTTTTAATAGAGCAATGTCCAGAACGTCCGGGCGGTGGCCATGAGGGTGATAGAGAGTTGGTTCATTAGGTCCGAGGGCCACCATTTGTCTGGTGTCCATGAAACTTGCTAGAGATTTTCCTTTTGAGTTTGTGGTGTTGCTGTTCCAGGTAGGGTGTTCAGTGTTCAGATCCCCAGCCAAAACTGTTGGTGTATTAGATTGGAAGATTAAATCCAGGTATTCGTGTATCAGCTGCTTTGTGGGTGGGTTGTAGGCAGCAGCCAGTCTGAGTGGCCCCCTTGCAGTATTGATGATCACCATGCTGGCTTCTAAGTGGACAAAAGTAGAGTTGGGGAGTTCTGATTGGTCCAAGCTTTTCTTTGAGAGGATTGCCGTGCCGCCTCCTCTGCCGGTATTGCAATCCTGCCGGTAAACATGGTAGTTTCTAAATTTAATCTCCGTGCCAGGGTGTAGATGGGTTTCGCATATGAGCATTACATCAATGGAGTGTGAGTCTAGGAAAACCTGTAGTTCATTCATCTTTTCTTTGAGGCCATTGGCGTTCCAGAAGGCCATGGTAACTTCTTGGGGGCTTCATTACTTTTTAAGGCTCATTTTGGAGTGTAGAGAGGATAGTTGGTATTGCTCTGGTTATGGTTGTTATAATTTCCATCCCACTCTTTGCAACACCGATGTTTTGAAACAAGAGGCACGCAATCTCGATGAGCTCCTGTATTTTGGAACTTGCTAGTAAATTAGCTAACAGTGTGATCCCGCTGTTTTCTTGAGGACCACAAGGGGAATTTGAGCGAGTTCGAGGAGGGTGATTACTCTATTCCTGCATTGTGTTTTCATTGTTCAGTATGTCTGAGTGGCCAGATCCATGGTTTTCCGGACTAGAGGGAACAGAGGCAGAGATTCCAATTTGGGTTGCCGCAGAGTAGCTGAAGCTGGGTTTGACCAAGCGTGGTTCAGGACGTCCTGTGTTTTTGTTGGCAGAGGAGCGATTTGAGGGGTGTGCAGCACAACCTCGAAAGTTTGCAGGGTGGCCCAAACCACAGTTTGCACAAGTGGCCTTTTCCTCTTTTGGATGTTTGCAGTCTTTGGACCAGTGTTTCTCGGTGAATTTTATACATCTGGGTTTGTTGTAGCACATGTCTCTGGCATCTCTGTTATTGGCCTACTTGAGGTTTGTTGTTTGGAGTTTCATTCTTAACTTTTAGACAGAGCAGATCTGTAAGCTGAAACATGTTCTTTGCTGCATCATTCCTGTCAAGGTGCACAAGAATGAGAGGGCAGGGCTTACGTGAAGGACCGCTTTTCATGCGCTTAACCTGTCTGATGGGCTATCCTCTTTCCAGGAGTTCTTCTACTTCATTCTCTTGTATTGAGATGGGAATCCCTCTGATAACCACTTTGAGTGGCTTGTCCGAGTCCAGTAACCAAGTGTGGTGCTCCATCTTGGCATCTCTTAGATATTTGGTTAGAGCTCTGTAGTCTGTAGCCGAGGCTGGTAAGAGCTTTATGCCATTCCTTGTTGAGATGGATTTGCTGATTGTAATGCCCTGGTCTGTTAGGGTTTTAGAGATTTGTACCCAGTTTTTATCAGAACTGAGAATGACTGGTGGGACTTTCTGGTTTTTCCTGTTTTCTGGTGCATTGTTTGGCTCAGCTGTCTGTGTACCCCTAGCGGCAGAGTTTTCAGTGGACTCCTTGCCCTTTGCTTCCTTGCTTAGCACTTCAAATTGGTTGTGTGTCTCGATGCTGAAATTTGCTTCCTGATGCATCCATCTCTCTTTTTCTTGATACTGTGATTTACGGCTCCTGATTCAAAGTCATCGGGATCAGCATCACTGCCGCTTACGGCTACTGATTCAAAGTAATCGGGATCAGCATCACTGCCGCTTACGGCTACTGATTCAAAGTAATCGGGACCAGCATCACTGCCGCTTTCCTCTTGGAACTGCTCTTGTTCACTACTTGATTCATTATCGGAGCTTTGATGGGCTGAGGATTGGCTTCCTCTTGAGGATGTTTTTTGAGAAGATTCTCTGACTGCCATAGCGGTGTTGCATGCCGTTCCTGTCTGGCTATCTATAGAGTAATCTTCATGGATCTTTTGAATGCATTCAGAGAGTTGTTTACGTTGCCCCGTCGGTCGGCGATCAAATTTCTTTCCTACCTTCTTGGAACCCTTTTTTGGGGTAGTTGGATTTGCTGATTCAGGCATGTTTTTTTTTCAGACATCTTCAACCTAGCTGTATAGTCTAGTTGTACGTAAATAGGAAGCCTCTTGGTAACGTTTCATTGGATGGTTTCCAGGAGGTTAACTCCAGAGGAGCTTTATCCACAAAAGGCTGAGTTATATTGCAAGTGCAGATGTATATAGCACTGTAGAGATTTTTAATTATCAATGAATCCCTACTAGTCATGGTTTTAAGCTTTGCATCTAGTACCTGTTGTGAACAAAGACGGTGTTGCCAAGAAAAGACAATTTGCATTTTATTATAATAAAAAAAACAAGAAAAAAGCGATCTCCTTCTAACCAAACTCCACAAAAGCAAAAAACTGGGAGCGGAGACAATAAAGGCTGAAAACCACCTTCCAAATTTTATTTGATCTCAAATTAGGTACGCAACAGCACAAAATAAAATAAAATAAAATTATTTTATTTTATTTTGTGCTTGTGCATATGTAATTTGAGTTCAAATAAAATTTGGAAGGTTGTTTTCAGCCTTTATTGTCTCCGCTCCCGTTTTTTGCTTTTGTGGAATTTTATTATAATACCTAAGTACTTCATAACTTGTTTGAGTTCAGTTTTGTTTTTATTTAATGCTAATGCAGTCTCATACTTAGAACTACTACTGTTCAACATTTTAACAACACAGTATAAGCCCGTTGCCTTAACTCTTGAGTGGATCTTACCAAGATAAGTATGTAATACTTTAATAACACCATGAGACGATGTGATAATAGTCCCTACTTTGGTAATTAAGAATGATGTTGAACAGAATTGGCCTGAGGACTGACCCTTGTGACACCTGCTCCTTAACTTCTACCCAGTCTGGCGAAGCATGTTTTATTTGCGTACTGAGTACCTCAGTTTAACCAAAACTGTCAAAGGGAAAAAAACACAAATAAATTAAAAGCGAATCATGTGCCGTAAATTTATCAGTACCATATATATATATATATATATATATATATATATATATATATTTTTTTTTTTTTTTTTTACTTTGCTTACTATCAGTTTTAGAGCACTGACCCACACTGACATTTTTAATTTTTCAAACTCAGCCCGGGAACATTATCTGTTTGAGTGACTTGTTCACATTGTAGACAAATGAAGAACCACAACCTGGACTACAGGAAGCAGCTTGTCCACAACTAATAGTCTTAATTATCCATGCTAATAAGAACTAGCATAAGCAAGATAATGGAAAATTAAAACAAACCATGAGAAAAATCTAGCATCTGACTAGATGTCCACACAATATTCCATTTGCGAACTACTTAGATAGTAGCAAGTCAGTAAGCAGCAGACCCCAGATTATGCAAGAGTGGACAAATAAAAGTGTAGTTGCAGTAGTAATTAGTTAGCAGTAAAACAAATTGTAAGAATACAGTAAACAAACAGGGTAAACGCAAACATAGAAGAGAAAGGAACATGTATGACATACAAAGGTGGGGTGTTGACAAGGCCATAGTAAAAACAATCATAAAGTAACCAATGTATTCCTTTTTCTTAGGGCTGGGTACAGACTGCATTAGTGTATGAGAGAGTGTAGTATAAGGTGTGAATGTGATGCCAAAGTAAGCAGAATGGCTGCAGACAGAAAGCAGAGCAGCGGCTCAGATATTAGTAGGACAGGAGCAGTCTATGTTGTATAAAAACTGCCATGAAGTTTAATGCTGCAGCTCATATATGCCATTAGATATCTAAAGACTTGTTTACAGTTCAACTCATTCAAAAAGAAGTTAATAAACAACAAAAAATGACTAAGTCTACCAAAATACAAGCAAGAGGAAGTTACATTTCATTTCAGTTGTGTCTTGACAGTACTTTGCCATATCAGTGGCCAAACTAAATACATCCATGACTTCTGTTATTTCCGTAAGCAGAAAAGAAAGTAATACATGTGTTTTCACAATCTAGTTGCTAAAGAGTCACTGTATGGTTGCTTTGGTGGGGACTAATAAGATTTAAAGCACCAGCCTGTTTCCCTGGGAGAGTTGAGTTAATGGTTCCGGCCTGTAGAGCAGTCTTTGGTGGGTAAGGCTAGAGGTCATGTGGCACTTGTACTGCCTTCAGACAGTGGCAGACACAACTGTCTTTGCAGTGGAGCTGAACTGCACATCCAGTTCCATTCTAAAGATGGCTGAAGTGTTTATTGCTTGACAGGCCCTACCTGCCATTTTGCTATACCCTGCAGGTGATGAACTCACCTGTATCCATTACATAAGGGCATTGGCTGTGGGCAGAGCATCAGTAACCAAAAGGAGGACTGATTCTGGAACAGGCATCACAAGAATACCATATCTGGAACAGCAGAGGTCATTTACCTACCCAACACGTAGAGGCACGCATTTAATTTAGACCCTTTCCATTAACAACCCTGGATGGGATTTATATAGAAAAACAAAGTTATTTCAAAAGTTTATTCTTATTTATTAAACTGGGTAAGTGGACTAATGTTTGTAGATCATTTCTGACCACATCCCAGACCACAAGCGCAACAGTAAAGATTATTGTTGAGATAATTTAGGGAAGCTGGCAAGCAACATATTGGGAAATGTTGGAAAAACTCAGAATACCTGAAGGGAACTCATAAGGCTATAAGGAAAACATGCAAAATCTGCACAGTTTCTTCGCTTCTGTAATCCACTTCCCCCAAAAACTCTTCCTCATCCAGTCTAATCATTATCTAGCTTTAAGTTTGTAGTTGCCCCTCCTCCCACAATTTTGATTCCGACTAAAATTATAGTATTCCTGTAGTACATTTTTGAGTTAAACTGTTTCTGTTCTCATTTCCCCCTTTAAATTAGTGGAATCATTTTTGTATTGATCACAGAAGACACATCTTGTGTTTGGCTTACGTGCGATTATTTTGCTGCTTATTTACTGCTGCAAGTTTTTCTGTCATACCCTTGAACTGGTAATGCTGTGTCACAAGTCTTATTGAATATAAGTTACCTCACATCACAGTATGTGTTCTTTTTTCTTTTTGTTTGTGTTATTGGTGTTTGTTGCCATAAGTCTGAGACCGACTTTCCCAGTTAAATTTTTAGCTGTAGTCACTGGCAACCGATTTACACACTCTAGGGCAGCAAAACAAAACACAGTGCATCTGTCATTCTTCAAATGAATTCCCATCTTCTTACATTCTGTGACAGTAACTGCAGTGATACACAACTGGATGGTTAATCTGACTGCAGTTTTGGGTTGAAAACTCTGTAGAGCACTCACACCATAACTGGATACTATGGAAACATGAGTAGTTAACATTTTGGGTCATACAAAAGGTGCAATATTGCATGCAATGCATGACAGGAAATGTAGTCCACTCCTCTAACAAGGCTTGTGTGTACTGCAGGAGCAAATGTTTTGCACTTTGCTGCAGGGTATCTCAGGCAGGTCTGTGGGGCAGAACAGGCATATTGCACCTGTTGTAGCCTAGTATGGGACCCTGTATGATAAATAAAAGTTAACATTAATTGTAAGTTTGTTGAAATGCTCACCCATGTGCTTTGCATTAATACTGAACATGTTTCATCCATGATATGTGCTTTTTAGATTGGTAGCGGTTGGTACTGGATCCGGTTCTATTGCTGGTACATGCTGCTTACACTGATGTTGAGCATATTCCATGTCAGGTTCATTCTATTTTCTTTGAAACTGGCTCTGTCCAGTCACAGGTGGATGTTGTTTGCATTAATACTGAGTCTGTTGGTCAATGACATACTAATTGCATTGATGTTGAGTCTGTCCCATCATAGTCAGGCGCTGTTTTCTTTAAGAACGCACTGTGCATCTGAGTGTGTGTGTGTGTGTGTGTGTGTGTGTGTGTGTGTGTGTGTGTGTGTGTGTGTGTGTGTGTGTGTGTGTGTGTGTGTGTGTGTGTGTGTGTGTGTGTGTGTGTGTGTGTGTGTGTGTGTGTGTGTGTGTCTGTGTGTGTGTGTGTGTGTGTGTGTGTGTGTGTCTGTGTGTGTGTGTCTGTGTGTGTGTGTGTGTGTGTGTGTGAGTGTGCCTGTGCATGTGTGTGTGTGTGTGTGTGTGTGTGTGTGTGTGTGTGTGTGTGTCTGTGTGTGTGTCTGTGTGTCTGTGTATCTCTATGTTTGGATGTGTTGATGCACATACATCTTGCTGCTGCTTCTCTGTGTGTTTCAACACATGTATGTATATTTTTGTTGCTGCTTCCGATTCTTCTTTTCCATACATGTGCTCAGGCTCAAACCCAGTACTTTAATTACAGGAGACAAGAGCCTGAATCCTGTATACCGACTACCAGACTACCTAAAAGTTTCAATACATTTTTCATGGAATTGTGAGTTTAAGTGAATTTTCATGGGATTGTGAGTTTGAAATGAGGAGAAGCTTACAGTTGCTCATGCCAAGTCTGTGTTCTTTAAAAAATGTCCATCAGTGTTTGTGCAGTATGATCTGGAATCAGTGTTAGTAGCACAATACTCCCACACCATGTAGATGTATTGCTGATACTGTGGTGTGCTTTAATGGAGGTAGGGGTGCTGCACCCTTGAGTCTGTCCTCCTTTGCATGAAATGCCTAGTAACTATGAACCTTTTGTCACTTTGCCAGCCATTCCCTATTGCAATATTACCAACTTACCATTTTTTTTATGTAGCATAGGCAAATTATTCTTCAAGGGCAGCAGGGACTGAATTTGTAGATGAAACACTGAAATGTAAAGTTGCCTGCCAGTAGTAATCTCTTCATTAGATGCAGACCTCTTTAATGTGGAATTATTCAGATGACTTTTACTAATGCAGAGACTGTGCATATTGACTGATATTGGTGGATTGTAATGGCAGAAGTCTGAGTGGCCTCTTATGGTTGAAATGCTCTGAAATGGGTTGTTTCACTAGTATTGTTTCATACATTTTCTTTCTTTGCATACTGAAAAAATGTTCAAAACTATGGATTTAAAACACACTCTAACATGTGATGCTGTATTATACAAGGAATATAATTTAGTGCACTTGGGAAGTTGAATCAAAGAACACTTGCATGTATGCATGGTCCTAAAAATTGTGTGCAGGGGGCCCATGGTTTGAAAATGGCCCAAAGTCTGAGTACTATTTTAGGGGCAGAAAACTTTACTGTTCATGCCAAATCTGTTTTCATTCTGAGACTGAATTGTTTTATTTAGTCAGTGTTTGCACTATAAAATTTGAAATACTTAATACTTGTCATAGTTATTTAAACTGCAGATACTTTTGTTTTATTTTTGAAGATTGTGCAATTATTCTTAAAATGTTCAGTGATATTTTGGAAATTTTCTGCCCGGGCCTCTGCTGAAAATGGACTTCTACCCATATGGACTTTCCTGGTAATCAAATGTCAATAAATAAATAGTAAAATAACAGTCATAAATTAAATCCAAATATCTGTAATTCATTGTAGAAGTAAAGAAGAAAATAGTATCACACTGACAGGTTTGAAAAGTGTTTATGGTAACTTGGGGGAAATAATGATAGAAAACACAAAGCTCCATTGATAAGCTACCTCTTAGAAGTCAGGCAAATAAATAGCAGTCCAAAAAAACAAAGAGGTAGCAAACACGGTCAAGCGACTGTAAAAGACAATAAAAAGAATTAAACAGACTAAGTGCTTTCACGTCTGAATAGCCAAAAGCAGCAAGTTTATATATGTGATCAAGACACCTACATCAATCAATTAATTAAATGTGCAAATAACTATGAAGTCAACAGACACTCATTGGCTAAAAATCACAATGCAAGTTAAAACAAACACTTGCTACTAAAATATTAAACACACATACAGACATCATAAAACATATAATAAAAATCTATATATAACTTCCAATCATACATTCATCATAAACAACACCTAAAATATGCATAGAAAAAATATTAAAACAAATTTCAACTCGACTCAAGCATATTAATGAAAATATAGCCATTGAAGGCAGACAAAAAATTCCTTGTTAAACTTAAATCTAGATAATACCAATAAAATTCTATGTAGAAGTTACCCATACCTTAGTAGGACCTATTATAACAATCTGTACCATCTCAAAATGGTATCAAAGACTATGCCGGGGGGGGGTTAGTGCTTCAGAGGTCTATCCAATAAAAAAGGTTTAAGCGTTACTTTATCATTTACCCCATATGCCTTATTGGTATTCACTTCACTTCAACCTTTTCGGTTAAATTCTTAAGATTGTCCAAAAGACCATTCCTGTGTACTAATTCTAGTACAAGGAACGTAAATCTGTGGCAAGATCCATGGGCAAGAACATGTCTGGCAAGAGCATTGCTCTGGTACTCTTTATTAATAGCATATAAATGCTCATGGACACTCTCTCTCAAAGTAAGGTTGGTTTTACCTACATAAAATCCAGGCTGGATATACCAAATCCCTGGTCTTGCAGTGTGTACGGTGTTTAAATTCATAAACTACATTAGTGGTTGGGTGGACAAACCTATTATTATTAGCCATATATGGACAATAATTACAATTCCTACTTGCTAAACGTACTTTTCCTCTGTGACAAAACATTCTCAGTCCTCCCCCTCTATAACAAAGTAACCTCTTTAAAGATTTGTCATTCTTATATGCAAAACTAGGACCATTCCCTACTATACTATGCACTTTCTCATCTAATCTAAGGAGCTCCCAATTCTTAACCCAACATTTATTAACCTGATCATGCCTGATATTAAGGGGTTCTACAGTGTGTCACCAGTTATCACTAAAAATGGTCTCCCTTTACGTGATCTGTCTATGAATCCTGTCATCAGCACAAAGCAGTCTATGGAATTGTCATTCCTTCCACTTGGCCCTTTCTGAATGGGATTATACTCGAGTTCAAGTTCAGTTCCTTTGGCCATACTCAGCCAACATTGTTATGGCACAATGGGTGACTTCTTTTGCTCTGAACAATAATAGATTTTCTAAATGTATTCCATACTACAAAAGATCCGTTGATGATGTATTTTTAGTTTGGGATGCTTCTGAAATGGAATTAGTAGAATTTCTTGAATATATTAACTTCACCAGGGTTTTTTTAAAGTTTACTGGTAAATGGTCAATAGATGGGATAGAGTTTTTGGGATGTTTTTATTTTGAAATGTGATGATGTTATACATACTGAGTTATTCAGAAAAGCTTGTAGAAAAAAATGCTTGTTACATTGACAGAGCATGCACCCTCCACATGTTTATAAGAATGTTGTCCAAGGACAGGGCTTTAGAATATCGAGACATACTGCCTCAGATATTGGTTGTGAAATAGCTCTTGTAAAATTGGAAAAACAGTTTCTTGAGAGAGGTTATAAGAAAAATGAATGTGCTGTTTTAAGGAAAGCAGGATTCTTAGATAGATCATGTAAAGGGAGCCGATTTTGAAATCAACTCTGTGCCCACACATCCTATGTTCACAAAAGCATTAAAAGATGATGCAGCTGACAAATGTATGGCTTTGGTAAGTTAACCACCACTACCTGGTGTGGTGTGTGCTTCTGCTGGTTCACATGGGTCTGAATTTATGAGCAAGGTGGGGGAAGGGGATAGTAGTTTACACGCCCTGCGAGTCCTGATGAAGGTATAACATTATTATAAAGCTGGGTCGACATACAGTTGTATGATGTGTACATAATACCATACTAATGTTAGTTGCTGTATGTTTCGTAAATGTAATACGCTCTGTAGCTGAACAGGAGTCTGTTCCATGCTGGAAAGTGCAGTTTACACTCATGGTCTGTCTGTTTACATTTGAAAGCCATTCTGTTTGATCTGTCACTCAGCCCATTTCATCTCTGCAATGTGCAACTAACATTTATTTTAAGCCTTTTTCGTATTTACTGACTGTGTAGATGTGTCGTTATTCTTGATGTAAACTGGTTTATTTATTGATTGATTAATTGATTTGTATTTGTTTGCTAGGAAAGTCCAACTGGGTAGTACCCTTTTCAGTGAAGGCCCGAGGAGAAAAACTCCATTTGCTTACATATCTTTGTACTAAGTTCCAGTTAAACACAGAGTAGTTACATTTCTATTTACATTTATACACATACAGTAGTTACATTTATATATTTTACAGAGGTAGAAGTTACTAAAGAGAAAGGCCACATGCAAAAATTGATTTGTTTCTAATGTCATATGATTTAATATAAGAAACAAATATGTATGGCCCTGTATATTTTTATGGACTGCTCCTTTTTTCTTTAGTGTGGAATTAAGAGAGGATAAAATTGCAAAGTTTTATTTCAAAAGGAAGATGCTCTCAGTTTTGTTCCATATTGTTCCTTTTAGAGCATATACACAGGCTAAAATAACAGATTTTTGGATAAATAACAATCTTGTTTCTTTCTTTTTTTACTAAATGTGATACTTTCAAAACATCAATACATAGTTATATTAAGTCATACAATTTTCTCTTTTTAAGGGTAGAAAAAAGAAGTTAATGGAGTTATATCAAGTCCAGATTCTAACTATGATGTTGGCTATAAATTATGATAAATATAGCCAATATAGAGAGATATGGTAGAAAACAAAATCAGGTGAGTATCAGTATAGACGAAAGTATGGTTCACAGTGCTTTTAAAATATATTTAATCAAACTGATAAAGTGGGAAGATGTTAAACATCTCAGTGTAGCGACCAGAAGTTTAAACATTAAGTAGTTCATTTGCAAGCTGAACATGGGACTATGGCCACAAATCAAGAAGAAGTTAGTAAAATTTTAAATGTTTATCTTAGCAAAGTTTATAATCAGCAACTGGGTAAAGATAAAATAGGAAAATGGTTATCCAAAAAAAAAAAAAAAAGAAAGAAAGAAAAACTAAATGTAATTTTGCTAATATAGATCAAGAAATGACTTTAGCTGAAATAAAGAATGCTATATCTGTGCTTAAGAATAATGACGCCTCAGGTCCTGATGGATTCATAACCAAATTCTGTCAGACTTTTAGTAATCAGTTAACTGCATATATTCATAAAATCATACATTCAATGACTATTCCAATTTTGTTAGACCATGTTCAATGAACTCAGTAGAAATAGATCTAATAAAAAAGAAGGGAAAGAGGGTAAAAAAGAATATTATCAACCTATTTCTCTTCTTAATTTAGACTGCAAAATTATAGCTAAAGTGATTAATGCAGTTTGGATTTTACCAAATAGAAGTATTATGGAAGCCAATAAAGTGCTTCAAACTATAATATTGTATTATACTAAAATATGACAACCAATATATTGAACTGATAAAATTAGATGCTTCAAAAGTTGTTGTCTATATAACTAGAATAAATATATAGTATTGTTTGAATATTATGAAATTCTACAATCTCTAATTAATATAAATAAAAACATATATAGATGTTCCAAAACTTATTTTAAATTAATAAAATATTAACCAACTTCAACTTATAGAGAGGAGTAAGTCAGAGTTGCCAGTTAGCAGCCACATTATTTATTTTAGCAATCAGTCCATTGTTATTCACTTTACAAAATGATCCTATGACATCAGTAGATACTACCATTGACACTTTTCCCATTACAAAACTTACTAACACCTCACACACACAAAAATGGATCTCTGAAGTTAAAAAGTAATAACCACATTTCTATGGACAGGTGGTATTCACAGACTACCTTGCATGCAATTGTAGCCCCCCAAAATATAAGGAGGACTTGAGATGCCAGACATTGTAAAATATATTGTTGGTTGTTGCTTGTACAAGTGTCAATATAAATAATATTAAATATGCAGGAAAAATGTATATAACATAACCAAGTGCAAAATTTCAAAATCTTAATCTCCTTTAAGAGGTATTTTATTTAAGATCACCTGAATTTGTTGCAACAGAACATATTAAAATATATGTATCAGACATTTTGGGCTCTTAAAGAAATTAAATACATTGTGCAGAAATCCATTACTTAGGTTTATAATACCCACACTACATACATTTACATGGGAGGAGTATATTAATCAGATACAATATTAGTATGACATTAGGCAAAAAAAAACTTTATTTTGCTTTGCATCTTCTTAAAAGTACTAAATTGTATTTATTCTGCTCCATTTATTACTGCTTGGTAGTAGCCTGATTTAATTGTAACTGTTATTCTAAGCCTTTTGGTTTAAGCACTTGGGCTCCAGACTAGTTGTTTTACATTAAGAAGGTTTGTGGTCTGCACTGTTGTGGCAGGACAGGTAGCTTACATCCTTCTAAGTTGGGAATTGCTGATTGAAGGCTCAGTGTCTGTTATTCTAAAAGTGTATTAGTTCTGGTTAAAGCACTTGGACTTCAGGCCAGTTATTTTTCATTAAGAAGGTTTGTGGTCTGCACTCTTGTAGGAAGAGAGGCTAGATTCTGCCCTTCTGAGCTGGGAATTTCTGGTTAAAGGCTTATTGTGCCTGCTTATTTGAACTGTTTCTTTCTGAAATTGCTGCACCTTGTTTGCTGTAGCATAGACTAGATTCAAACATCCTGAATCTAACTTTGTTTGTATAACTTCAGCACTAATACAGGCCATTTTTTTGGAGAAGGTTCCCCTGCACCCTAGTGGCAGGAGTGTGCAGTTAGAACTTGTCTGATTGAAGACTGCTGGAACAGGGCTCAGTTTTGAACGTTTCTACTGGTTAATTGAGTGATTTGTTTAAATCAATTTGCTTGTTTTCTATTGTTATATAAAAATGCATTTTATTCATCTGCTTTTACTGCGTTTGTGTTTCTTCCTACTTTATTACTTTATTTTGCTTTTGCTGCTTGTTCTTAAAATTACTTAATTGCATTTATTCTGCTGCATTTATTGCTGCTTGTTAGCAGCCTGATTAAATTGTAACTGTTATTCTAAGCCTTTGGTTGAAGCACTTGGGCTTCAGACCAGTTGTTTTACATTAAGAAGTTTTGTGGTCTGTACTGGTGTGGCAGGAGAGGCAGCTTACATCCTTCTAAGTTGGGAGATGCTGATTGAGGGCTTAGTGTCTGTTATTCTAAAAGTCTATTAGTTCTGGTTTAAGCACTTGGGCTTCGGGCCAGTTATTTTACATTAAGGAGGTGTGGTCTGCACTCTTGTGGGAGGAGAGGTTAGATTCTGCCCTTCTGAGTTGGGAGCTTCTGGTTAAAGGCTTATTGTGCCTGCTTAATTGAATGGTTTCTTTCTGAAATTGCTGCACCTTGCTTGCTGTAGCATAGACTAGATTCAGACTTCCTGAATCTAACTTTGTTTGTATAATTTGAGCACTAATCCAGGCCATCTATTTTGGAGAAGGTTCCCCTGCACCCTAGTGGCAGGAGTGTGCAGTTAGAACTTGTATGATTGAAGACTGCTGGAACAGGGCTCAGTTTTGAACTTTTTTACTGGTTAATTGGGTAATTTGTTTAAATCAGTTTGCTTGTCTTCTATTGTTATATAAAAAAATGCACTTTATTCATCTGCTTTTACTGCATTTGTGTTTCTTCCTACTTTATTACTTTATTTTGCTTTTGCTGCTTGTTCTTAAAAGTACTTAATTGCATTTATTCTGTTGGATTTATTACTGCTTATTAATAGCCTGATTAAATTGTAACTGTTATTCTAAGCCTTTGGTTGAAGCACTTGGGCTTCAGATCAGTTGTTTTACATTAAGAAGGTTTGTGGTCTACACTGTTGTGGCAGGACAGGTAGCTTACAACCTTTTAAGTTGGAAGATTCTGATTGAAGGCTTAGTGTCTGTTATTCTAAAAGTGTATTAGTTCTGGTTTAAGCACTTGGGCTTCGGGCCAGTTATTTTAAAAGTGTGGTCTGCACTCTTGTGGGAGGAGAGGGTTGATTCTGCCCTTCTGAGCTGGGAGTTTCTGGTTAAAGGCTTATTGTGCCTGCTTATATGAAATGTTTCTTTCTGAAATTGGTACGCCTTGTTTGCTGTAACATAAACTAAATTCAGACCTGCTGAATCTGGCTTTGGTTGTATAACTTGAGCACTAATCCAGACCATCTTTTTTGGAGAAGGTTCCCCTGCACCCTAGTGGCAGGAGTGTGCAGTTAGAACTTGTCTGATTGAAGACTGATGGAACAGGGCTCAGTTTTTAGCTTTTTATTGGTTAATTGGTTCATTTGTTTAAATCAGTTTGCTCATTTGCTACTGTTATATTAAAAAAAATACATGTTATGCATCGCTGCTTAGCTAGGGTTAAACTATTCCCAGCGCCATAAAGTCTGCTCTTTAAATTTTCCCATGAAACTAGCAGGTTTTTTAGTTTTAGCACTCAAATCTGTTTCTTTGAGCTCAGAACTTGTTCAGAACTCGTTGTGAGCACTAAATAACCTACAAATTGCTACAGCACTCAACTTTCCTCACTTGTCTAGAGGAAAACAGTTTTTAGTACTTAATAAATAAGCACCTATATAGATATGAAAAAACGTGGCAGAACACTGCTATGTTGTAAGCTTTTTTAATAAAACAGACAATTCCACTGGATACACTTCACATAAAAGATGAGCGCTTTCGGGTATTAACCCTTCATCAGATAAAAACTTCTCTTTAAAACAGCCCATTTAAATGAGTATCCCACCAATCAACATTCAGTAAAAGACCCGCCTATTTTTCAGGGCGGGTTTCATAGGAACAACATCATTTAAACCTGGACTTCTATGTGCCAGTAATTCTAAAATCCATCTTGCCTCAGCTAGTTCTGTAAAATGTTTAATATCCCCTCCTCTACTATTAAGTTGTACATTAATTATAGCCCTAAATTTGAAGGAATGAGTGTTATATTGTTCTATTTGTCTGTATAGGGCATTATGCATGTCACATAATCTAATGGCTGACAGATGTTGTAAAATTCTTACTTTGAACATATTATTCGTTTTACCAACATAGAAACATTTGCATAACTCACATTCAGCTATATAAACTATATTGGCAGTGCGACATGTAGCCCTAGCTTTAAATACAAACTCTTTCCCTATAATTGGTTGAGTGAAAGTAATATTCTTGTTGATGTAACTACAAGCCTTACATGTCCCACAAGGAACACTCCCCACTCTAGTTTTAAATGATATAGTTTTATATATCTTTTCTTTTCCCAAAATATCCTTCAAATTTGTATTTCTTTTGTATGTAAAACATGGTCTTTCCCCTACTATAGATTTTGTTTTGTCATCACTTATCAAGATGTTCCAATTTTTTCTAATAACCTCACAAACACCTTTAATATTACTGCTATACGTGAGCTTTAATTTGGGCTTACCTAAATCATTATTTTCCTTTTTTTGCTCATTAATTTGTCGCTCCTCATAATGTAACCAAGGCTTAAATCTGCTGTCTCTATATTGTTTACTTTTGTCAACAACTTTGTCTTTCCTATAACCTCTTTGTTGAAAGAGGCCTTTTAAATTATCTGTTTCTAACTCGAAACAGTTATCATCTGTACAAATCCTTGAAGCCCTACAGACCTGTCCTTGTACAATATTTGTAAAAGTATACCTAGGATGCATGCTGTCAAAGTTTAACATTGTATTCCTCCAACAGTTTTTTCTGTAAAGAGTTGTTACAAAACCATCCTTAGTAAATCGTACATGAACATCCAAAAAGTCTATATCAGTGGATGAATATGTTAGAGTAAACTTTAAGAAACTAGTTGTCTGATGTAGGTAGATCATGAATTGTTCTAACTGTTCATGGCTACCTTTCCATAAAATAAAAACATCATCTACAAAGCGTTTATAAAGTGTGATGTGTTTCAGCCAAGGTCCATCTTCAAGGAAAGACCCTTTCTCCCAATATGAGAGAACTAAATTAGCATAAGTATTTGCACAGGGGGTGCCCATGGCTACCCCCTGTGCTTGTCTATACAGTTGTTGTAGACCCAAAAACACATTATTCTCCAAAACCAGAGTGAGCATATTTTTAATCAAGTCAATTTTAGTCACTTCAACTGTCATATCACCTAAAAGTGAGCTAATTGCATTAATCCCATAGTCATTGTTAATAACTGTGAATAAGTTCTGCACATCTAGTGTCACCATAAGATATTCATTGCTCAAAAAGTCCAAAGAATCCATCTGCAATTCTCCTAATGCTCTCAAAAACTGCTCTGTATCCCTTAAAATATGGTCTATTCCTTCTACATAAGGTCTAAGTGTATATTCCAACCATACAGAAATATGTTCAGTGACCCAACCCCTCCCTGACACAATAGGTCTCAGGGGTGGGTCAGTGAGGGATTTATGTATTTTTGGCAGAGCTTTAAAAACAGGTGTTACCACACCATCCTTCCATAAAAATTTGAAAAGATCTTCTCCTATTAGCATTTCAGTCAACATTCTCTGTAAAGTTTGATGTACACCATCAATTATTAGCTTAACCTGCAGGGGATTAATTGGTATATAAACCTCACTGTCTGATAACAGTAAGCGTATCTTGTTATGATAGTACAGGGTGTCTAAAACAACCACTGCTCCTCCCTTATCAGCAGTTTTTATAGTTAAATCATCATTTTTGCTCAATCCATATAGAGCTTGTCGCTTTATTGGTGTAAGGTTATAAAATTTACAATCATTATCTTTCTGAAAAAAACTTATTAAATCTTGCTCACAGGTTTTCAAAAACATATGTGTGGTCGCATTCAACGGAGGTACAAAAGAACTAGGTGTCCATAAATAAGCCTGTTGCATAGAACCATTACCATAAATATGTTTCAAAGTTATATTCCTACAGAACATCATTAAATCCATTACAACATCATTATATATGCTTTCTCTACTGGGTATAAAAGAAAACCCTTTGTTTAACACTGAATATTCAGTTTCCGATAAACGATATCCTGACAGATTATATACAATATTATCATGGCCAACATTATCATTACCAGTCAATTCACTGTCCTCCTTTTCTTGTTGTTGTAGTCCCTTCCTTCGCTCAGCGAGCGTTTCCATGTTCCTTTTTTCTTGACCGGCGCCGGTAGTTGTGCCAAAAAACGTTGGTCATTTTGTATAGCCTTGCGTCTGGCTCCCAAATGCAGAATTTCTTCCTCAGGGGTTTGATTTTGTTTTGTTTTGTGGACCTACATCCCACTCCCTCCTCAACGCTGATGGTATTATCTTCCCTGACTTGATTAAAAATATGCTCACTCTGGTTTTGGAGAATAATGTGTTTTTGGGTCTACAACAACTGTATAGACAAGCACAGGGGGTAGCCATGGGCACCCCCTGTGCAAATACTTATGCTAATTTAGTTCTCTCATATTGGGAGAAAGGGTCTTTCCTTGAAGATGGACCTTGGCTGAAACACATCACACTTTATAAAAACGCTTTGTAGATGATGTTTTTATTTTATGGAAAGGTAGCCGTGAACAGTTAGAACAAGTCATGATCTACCTATATCAGACAACTAGTTTCTTAAAGTTTACTCTAACATATTCATCCACTGAAATAGACTTTTTGGATGTTCATGTACGATTTACTAACGATGGTTTTGTAACAACTCTTTACAGAAAAAAACTGTTGGAGGAATACATTGTTAAACTTTGACAGCATGCATCCTAGGTATACTTTTACAAATATTGTACAAGGACAGGTCTGTAGGGCTTCAAGGACTTGTACAGATGATAACTGCTTCGAGTTAGAAACAGATAATTTAAAAGGCCTCTTTCAACAAAGAGGTTATAGGAAAGATATGGTTAACAAAGTTGTTGACAAAAGTAAACAATATAGAGACAGTAGATTTAAGCCTTGGTTACATTATGAGGAGCGACAAATTAATGAGCAAAAAAAGGAAAATAATGATTTAGGTAAACCCAAATTAATGCTCACGTATAGCAGTAATATTAAAGGTGTTTGTGAGGTTATTAGAAAAAATTGGAACATCTTGATAAGTGATGACAAAACAAAATCTATAGTAGGGGAAAGACCATGTTTTACATACAAAAGAAATAAAAATTTGAAGGATATTTTGGGAAAAGAAAAGATATATAAAACTATATCATTTAAAACTAGAGTGGGGAGTGTTCCTTGTGGGACATGTAAGGCTTGTAGTTACATCAACAAGAATATTACTTTCACTCAACCAATTACAGGGAAAGAGTTTGTATTTAAAGCTAGGGCTACATGTCGCACTGCCAATATAGTTTATATAGCTGAATGTGAGTTATGCAAATGTTTCTATGTTGGTAAAACAAATAATATGTTCAAAGTAAGAATTTTACAACATCTGTCAGCCATTAGATTATGTGACATGCATAATGCCCTATACAGACAAATAGAACAATATAACACTCATTCCTTCAAATTTAGGGCTATAATTAATGTACAACTTAATAGTAGAGGAGGGGATGTTAAACATTTTACAGAACTAGCTGAGGCAAGATGGATTTTAGAATTACTGGCACATAGAAGTCCAGGTTTAAATGATGTTGTTCTTATGAAACCCGCCCTGAAAAATAGGCGGGTCTTTTACTGAATGTTGATTGGTGGGATACTCATTTAAATGGGCTGTTTTAAAGAGAAGTTTTTATCTGATGAAGGGTTAATACCCGAAAGCGCTCATCTTTTATGTGAAGTGTATCCAGTGGAATTGTCTGTTTTATTAAAAAAGCTTACAACATAGCAGTGTTCTGCCACGTTTTTTCATATCTGTCTGTTCTTTTTGCATTGGGCAGTACTTAGGTAAGGCACTGAATATTTCTTTTGAAATAAACACCTATCCATGAATGTCTAAGGGTCAGCTTCTGGTGTTTCCTCCTGTCTATCTGATGAATCTGGGCATCTTGGGGCAATGCAACAATTGCCTCATGTACACAGACAACACTCTCATCCTACCACCCAACACTATAACCTGTGAGAGATGCACTTATATAGCCAAACTGGAAGCAAAGCTCTCTTCACCCAAGACTGGACTAGGCAGTCAAGAGGAGAAGGTAAACACTTGCATCATGCCACACTCATCACATAGTCCGTCAAAACCTACACCACCAAAACAGACACATAGAAACACAAAACACACACCTACATTCACGGAGGCTCTCAATAAAAATATGCTCAAGCAACAGAGACTTCCAAAGCAACCTCCACCCCCCCAACACGACCCAAATGACACATAGCCCACAAACTCAGTGTGCCACTCAACCACAGCCCATAAGGCATAACAACATACCCAACACTTTAGTCATAGGTGACTCTGTAGCCAGGCACACCGATGTTCCACTCACCAGGATAAACAAGGAGAAAGTTACTGTCAGCTGCCTGTCGGGTGCGAGGATCCACCACATAATGCACACACTCAGGTCACTCCACAACAAGAACAAATATGACTCCGGCTTGTCCATGTTGGTGTGAATGACCTAAGACGTACCTCCCTGGACTACATGAAAAGAGACATGGAGGAGCTCTCCGATCTTGTAGCCCAGGCAGGTATTAACCTACCCTTGAGTAGTATCCTGCCATCACCCAGAATTATACCACAGTACAAGGACAAAATTATTGACTTCAACAATTGGCTAAGCTTCTGGTGTCATTCTAAGGGGATCCAGTATCTGTCTGCCTGGGATGACATGATCAGCAGACCACGATGCTTTGGCAGAGATGGCCTGCACCTGTCGCCCTTGGGATTACGGATACTGGCTAAGGCTCTTACCACCCCATAGTGCCTTTTTTAGGCAAGGTTCAAATGACAAATTCACCACTGTAACAGGTACAAACAAGCAAAATCTGAGGGTAATGCTACTCAGTGCTAGAAGTCTAAACCTCAAAATGCATTCACTTGAGACACTCCTTAAAATGGAGAACGTAGACATCTGTGCAGTGACAGAGACCTGGTTCAAGGCTCCAGAGAGCACCTCTGCATTACCAGGCTATAATTCATACCACACCTTTCAGCCACCTAACCTGGACCGAAACACTAAAGGCGGAGGCGTGTCCATATTCATTAATGATATCCACACCTCCAAACTGGTTGCTCAGCATAATGCATCTGAGATTATCCAAGTGCAGCCAACTCTGGGCAAGACCGCAATCCAAATTGTAGCTTGCTACAGATCACCCACCATGCATCAGGACTCTCACTCCTCATTTCTTGATATACTGGAAAATAGTAGGGTACAACCCAACACCCTCATAATGGATGATTTCAACTACCCCACCATTAACTGAGAAAACTACTCATGTACCAACACTTTTGCTCAATGTTTTCTGGAATTCATAAATTCCAATGCCTTGGATCAACTTATCCACACCCCCACCAGGGGCATCACTATCCTAGACCTGGTCATTACCAACATGGGCGACTGGTGTTCCACACCAGAGGTCAATTCCTCATTGGTCAGATCCAACCACAAGCTAATCACCCTAGACATCCACATCCTGCCCCCACCGCCCATTAGGGAAACCACCACAAAAAATTTCTCCAAAGCCAACTTCACGCTTCTTAAGACAGAAGTAGCAAACTTCACGACACCCATGCAGACGGACAATAGAGTTATGACTGCTGAATCCTACACAAATGCAGTTTATAAGCACTTACACGACTGCATGGATTGTGCAATCCCTAACAGGACTAAGATGCTATCCTCCAAAAAAGGGAAGCCAATCTGGTGGTCCCCTGCTATAAACAAACTCTACAACAGAAGAAAGAAACTGTTGCAAAAAAGAATAAAATCCCATGATTGGAGGAACTCCCTAGTCAGCCTCAGTAAGAAGCTGAGATCCCTCATAAAATCCTCCAAAGCTAGTTACAAAAACAAAATCACCACTGATTCTGCAGGCAACCACAAAACATTATATATCTAGGTCAAGAATCTCAATGGCAACACTCAGATCTGCTCTGAGTTACAGAACAATAGCACTAATTATACAGAACCAACTGATATTGGCAACATCCTGGCAGATAGGTTCAGTGCTAACTTTACCCCTCTCTCACCACCTAAAGGGCCCATCTGTATACCAGAAGAATGCAAAGTTCCTGTAATCATGACTGCACAGGTAAAACCACACTCTCTAAAGCCAAGAATACAGCATCCATGGGACCTGAAAACATCCCAGGCTGCATTCTACATGAACTACAGAATGGACTGGCACCCCAACTAAGCACCATTTTCAATCATAGCCTCACCTCAGGCTTTGTGCCCACTGAATGGCACATAGTGCCGGTTATCCCACTCCACAAAGGGAGAGCCACCATTAGCCCCATTAGCCTAATGAGCCTGGTCTGCAGGGTCATGGAACGTATCATCATGGAACTTATAAACAAACACATTGGTAATCTCCAAACTCTGGACCCCACCCAGTTCAGGTTTGTAAAAGGCAGATCATGTCTCCTAAACCTGTAGACTTCTTTGAAGCAGTCATCAAAGCCGTAGACGAGGGTAAGGTGGTTCACACAGCCTATCTAGATCTCACCAAGGCATTTGACATCACCCCCCACTCTGGAATTATAGATAAACTCACTAAACTAGGTATAAAACCCTATGTCACAAGATGGGTTGCCAACTGGCTCATTGACAGAACCCACACTGTGAAAGTAGCAGACTCCAAATCCGATTTCAGACCAGTGACCATTGGAGTACTACAGGGTTCATTCCTGGGTCCTCTCCTGTTTGGTATCTACTTTTCTGAAGTATAGGCTAACACAGAAAGTCTTTGGCTAATGAAGTTCGCAGATGACTGCAAACTAGGAGCCATAATCGAAACTCCTAACGATGTGGACATCCTACAAAAGGGCCTCACTGAGACAGATGCCTGGTGTCAAAGCCATGGCCTCAAGCTCAATGCCAAAAAGTGCATTGTCATTTCCTTTGGTAAAAACTCTGTACCCATGGGCTACCCCATAGGTGGTAGTCTACTTAATACCGAAAGTGTGATAAGAGACATTGGGAAACAGGTAGACAGTAGTCTCTCCTTTGATAATCACATTGCCACAGTAGTCAGGAAATCCTTTTATGTGGCACACCTCATCACAAAAGGTTTCTCATCCTGGAAAAAAGAGGTCATTGTTCACCTCTACTCATCATTCATTAGACTCATTATAGAGTACAACACCCCTTTTGGTATGTACCTCACAAGACATCTACAACAACTGGAAAGGCCACAGAAATACCTCACAAAGAGGATTACTGGCCTCAAACAGATGCCCTACAAAGACCGTCTCAAAAAACTCCAGCTTTACTCCGTCACATATCGCCTACTCAGAGGCGATCTCTGGATAACATACAAAGCTATGTCAAACCCAGAGCTGTTGGACATGCTCCACTTAAAGAAATCCCAATCCCTCCGAGCTACACGCTCTAGGGACCTAAACCTTGTCACCACAATAAACAGAACATGCTGGAGGGATAGATTCCTGTCCCAGAGACTTCCCATACTCTGGAACAAACTACCTAGCTATATCAACAAAGCTCCTCATTAGCACTCTTCAAGGAAATTCTTGATGATTGGATGGGAAATAGGAAATTCACCCCAGGGATCACCTCTGGGGCTCTGCTCGACAAGGGCACAGGAAAATAATTTTCTTGGATGGTGAAGTCAGGGTACCTTTTTGGCTCAGCTTATATAGGCCCTAGGGCCAATAGCCTAGTACCTACTTATGAACCTATAGTGAGCCTATTTATAACTGGCTCATACTGTTAACGGGACACAATTTCTGACATTGAGTCTGGTTTTTATGCCTGGTTCACACTGTTAATAGGACAAATACTATGAGCATTTATTCTGATACTGAGCCGATTTATCCCTAGCTCACACTGTTAATAGGGCACATACTATGAACATTAATTCTTATACTGAGTCTGTTTATCCCCAATTCACACTTTTAACAGGAGACATGTTGTGAATATTACTTCTGATAATCAGCCTGTTTATCGCAGGCACAGACCATTAACAGGACACATACTATGAACATTTATTCTGAAACTCAGCCTGTTTATCGCAGACACACAACATTAACAGGACACATACTATGAACATTTATTCTGATACTAAGCCTGTTTATCCCTAGCTAAACATTGTTAACATTTCTTTTTATCAAGTGAAGTTTGTGGTATGCTCTGTTTACCTTGACCTTGAGCCTGTTTTATCCATGGCATATGCCTTTAACATAAATGTCTAGTTGCTTAATCCCTAGAACAAGTATTTATATTAATTCTAATCTTGTTTACACTACAATGAAACAATGCTATTTGTTGATACTAAACTTCCCCCTTGATGTGTATGTGTTTACATTGATTTTTTTGAGGTGGGGGTGATATCTTTTTGATAAATTTTTTGCCACTTCTCTCCAAGTATGAACTGCTGTGCGTGTTTTATCTGTTAACTCCATGCTAGTTTCATTTTGGGTACATGTAATTTATATCAGCCATTGACTGGCAGATGTTTTTTTGTCTCCTTATAAAGAGCTTTTTCCTTTGTTAGCATGTGCTGTTTGTCTACTTTACCTTTTTACCTGTTGCACCTATGGTACAAATCCTGATATTGCACCAATTATATAGACAATGTTTAAATTAACTGTGGAAATGTTTTGTCTATGGCCCAAACTACTTCCATATATTCTGAGCCTTCTCTGTCCATGTCCATGCTTGGTTGTGTGATTGTGACAATCTCATCAACTGGACATGTCGATTACATTTGAATCTGACTTTTCTACAACATTCATGCAGTTTGCATTTATTCTGATCGTCTTTAATCCTCTGTATATGGTAGCTGCATTGAGTACATGCTTGTCACATTTATTTTAATCTTATTTCACACATTGTGCATGCAGTTCATTTTAATCCGTATATATAATTCTTTGTATGTGGTATGACACTTGCAGTGGAGTGGCAAGTGCTGTTCATGCTGCAATGAAACTATTTTTATCTGTGGAATGTGCTGTTTATATTAAAATGATGCAGTTAAACCATGTCTCTTGCTGTTTAGTTGATCACATTGTTTTTGGACCTGATTAACTTGTGACATATGTTATTCATATTGCTGTTATCAATTTCATGCATTTTCCGAGCTGATTACATTGATTATGAGGCTGTATGGAGCCAGAGCATACTTCATCTCTAAAACATGCTGGTTACAGTGTTTTGTGGGTCCATTACATACATGGTGCTTACTGTTTATGTTACTTTAGGGCCTGTTTCTTTTAATGCATATGCTATTTGCAGTCCCTCTCAGTTTAACTAACCAAACTCTGATCCTGTTACATTAGCCACAAATATGATTAAGCAGTATAACATGGCAAGGAGTTGGTAATTCATATCTTTGTCATTTTTTTATTTATTTATTTTATTTTACATTTGTTAACCGGGCTAGTCTAGCTGGATACATATCCGTTTTCAGTAGAGGCCAAACAAACAAAATAGTACATGTTCAAATAGATACAAAATAGTGTTACAAAAAAAAGAGAGTACAAATAACATTTACAAGATGAAAAAATGACATAGAAGTTATGTAGGAGAAAGATCATGCTGTTGGTTATACATAGGATTAATTTCACATAGGAATGTAAAATAGACTGGATCAGGTATAATCCTCATTGATATTAGGAATGAGTGATTTTAGAGATCTGGATAAGAGAAATGGGCTAGGAGGAAGTGGGACTAGTAGGGTATGAGATATGTAGTTAGTCAGGTGCACGACAAGGGCATAACCATTGTGTTGTGAGATATTCTTTAAGGTTGTTTTGGTTGCAAGTCTTAGGTAGTTTGGCAAGGAGTTCCACGGCTTGCCAATGGACCTGAGTTCTTAGCTTTAATGGTTAGGATCAGGGTACTGTTAGATGATCGAAGACTATTGAGATTAGTCAGAATGCTGCATAGTGAGGGAGTTTTATCAGGATGGTTGATTATTTTGTAAGCTTGAGTTGGTTAAGTTTGAGGAGATTAGACAGTTCTAGCCAGCCAAGGTTCCTCAAGTTAAGACAATGGTGGGTTCGATAAGGGGAACCTGTTATAAATCTAGCAATGCATGTTAAGTTCACGTTTATTGAGGAAAGAGAGGACAGGGGAAGGAGGGAAGAGAGGAGATGGGCATGGTTAATTTGGTAGAAGGAGTTAAGAAGTTTTAATTCTGTACATAGATCCTAGTTTTTGTTAACAGACTTTATGGTTTGAGTAATGTAATTTGAGCTTATGATCAATGGTAACTCCAAGTAGTTTGGTACTGGTGACAGGGGTTATGAGGGTCCCATTGTTGGATTTAACATGGAAGGTTATATTGTTAGTGTTTGGGAGTTCTTTGCCATGGGATGAAAGAATAGTAATAGTCGGTGAACCATTTTTCAACTAGAGAAAAACAATGTTGAGTGATGGTTTGGCGATTCAAGATGGAGACGTCTGAGCAGATTAGGGTGGAGTCGGCATATTGTATGCAGGTGGATTTAGGGATGACTGATTGAAGGTCATTTATGAAGATGGAAAACAGAAGTGGACCCAGTATGGAGCCCTGAGGAACACCTATGGTATTTGGGAGTAGTCCTGATATACAGTTTTGCCACAGGACAGCTTGTTGCCTACCCGTGAGGTAGGCCTTAAACCAGTTTAGTGCTGGTGTGTCCAGATGCAGGGTTTCAAGGGTGTTAAGAAGGAGCTGATGATTGACCATATCGAAAGCTTTTGATAGGTCCAAAAAGAGGGCAGAGGATATAAGTTTGTTGTTGCGATTGTTATTGATGGAGTCAACAAAGGAAAGGGTTGTACTATGGTGGGGGCGATGCTGGGAGTTGGACAAGAGATGATTAAAGGTTAGGTAGTGAAGAAGTTGCTTGTGGATGCATCTCTCCATGATTTTCGCTATTGGGGATAGTATAGCTATTGGTCTATAATTTGAGGTTTCCATGGAGGTACCTCCTTTGTGAAGTGGAATGATATAAGAAATCTACCAGATAGAGGGTTATGTCTCAGTTATAGTTCTATTGATAAGGATTGTTATTGGGTAGTCTATTACTTCAGATGCAATTTGTAAGAATTCTGCAGGAAGGTGGTCATGGTTGGTTTGAGTTTTATATAAGAGGAAGAGACTGGCTTTAAATTGAAGGGGGTAGGGGTGTCGATGTGCTGTTGAACAGCAGATGGGGGAGTGGAAGTTAGTTGACTGGCTAGATTTTGGATAGTCTCAGTGAAGAAGGAGTTGAAGGTGTTGGCTACTTCTTCCTGTCCCGGGGTTGGGGTGGAGGTTTTACCTGGGTGCAGAAGGTTGTGAAAACCTGCCCAGAATTTCTTTGGGTTGTTCTGGTGTTTTTGCTGGAGGTGGCAGAAGTAATGTTTTTTATCTTGGGTAACAGCTGTTTTAGTGGTGTTTCTTAGTTGTTGAATTTTAGTGCGATCTTGGGAGGTTTTTGTGGCTCTCCATTTATCCCAGGCTTGGTAGTTTGATTTTGGTTTTGGTTTCTTTAGTTAGCCAAGGTGCTATACGAACTTTGGATCTAATTTGTCTATGTGGGGCATGTGAGTCAAGTATCTTAAGGAATGTGTCATTGAAGTGTGACACACTCTCATTGAGTGGTAGGGTTTTTAGTATGGACCAGTTGCAGGATTTCAGGTCGACAAGAAATAGTTGTGAATTTCTTTTTATTTCTGATTAGTCTATATAGGGGGGGGGTTAGAAGTTGGGCATTTATGTTTAATGATATAGGTTATTAGGTGATCACTGAGGTCACTGGGAAGGGTACCTGTGGTGTAGTTGTTTGAGTCCCTATTAGTAAGGATCCAGTCAATGATGCTTTCTTTTTGAAGAGAGTTGCCTATTCTAGTTGGAGATAGGATGGTTTGGGAAAAACCATGTAGATTGATAGGTTGTGGAGTTGTATGGGTAGAACAGAGAGACCAGTCTATGTTAACGTCTCCAAGTACTATGGTTTCTTGTGGGTAGCTGGTGGATAGCCAGCTCAGGGTTTGCTCCAGGTTTTCTGTGTTGTTCCCTGGTGGGATATAAGTTACAATGAGGGGGGGGGGGGTTAGAAGTTGGGCATTTATGTTTAATGATATAGGTTATTAGGTGATCACTGAGGTCACTGGGAAGGGTACCTGTGGTGTAGTTGTTTGAGTCCCTATTAGTAAGGATCCAGTCAATGATGCTTTCTTTTTGAAGAGAGTTGCCTATTCTAGTTGGAGATAGGATGGTTTGGGAAAAACCATGTAGATTGATAGGTTGTGGAGTTGTATGGGTAGAACAGAGAGACCAGTCTATGTTAACGTCTCCAAGTACTATGGTTTCTTGTGGGTAGCTGGTGGATAGCCAGCCTCCAGGTTTTCTGTGTTGTTCCCTGGTGGGATATAAGTTACAATGAGGTTGATGCGTTTTTGAGAGTTTAAGCAGATCTGTAGGGCAATAATTTCTAGTTTAGAGATTATAGGTGGTTGAATTGGATTCTTAAGGATATTCAGGGTATTTTTAAACATAACAGCTATTCCTCCACCTTTTTTTTTTGCACGATCAGCCCTAATAATATTGTACCTGGGTGGGAGGATCTCTTCATTCTTAGTAGAGGGCTTTAGCCATGTTTCGGTTAGACACATAATGTCAGGGGAATGAGTAGCTATAATGGTGAAGGTTGTGAACTTTGTTGTTAATGCTTCTTAGGTTCAGATGTAATATTAGAAGGAGTCAGTAGATTTGGTGGGTTAATTTATTGGGGTGAGAGTCTGGCGTGGTGGTGGGACCTGGGTTAGGGTGAATATCAATGTTTATACGATTTTTTAGGTAAACTAATAATCTTTGTAGTTTAAATAGGATTTTGAGGTTAGCTTTGTTATGTGGAGATTTAGGGTAATGAAGTGTAGTGTTGACTAATTTGGGGGATACAAATTTGTCCTGGTATAGTGAAGGTGGAATAGAAATGACATGGTGATTGCATTGGGAGTTGGTGGCTTAGGGAAGGGGATAGCTATAAGAGTTTGGTTTTCAAATGCTGTTAGGAAATAAGTGGTGGTGAGAAGTAAAGTTATTAGGGGGGTTATAGTGAGAATGTATTTGGCCATGATGGAGATAGAAAAAGGGAAGTGGGAGAGGGATGAGACTTAGTGTAGAATTTGGTAATGGGTGTGGGCCTAGAGGTGGGAGGAGTCGTGATGTGTGACAGGGGAGCTTAGGATTTGCTAAGAGGGAAAGTGGGAGGGACTGTTTGTTCCTATAAGAGTAGGGGTACTGGGGGTGGGTGGGATAAGGGGGCAGGGAGGCCAGAAGAATCACAGGGTCTTTAGAGGGAACAGTAGTTAATGGAACTCAGTACAGAGGAGTTCAACTACAGTACTTTTCAAAGCTACAGGTAAGGAGACAGATTTGGCTTTGAGACTAGAACGCTTAACTTCTGAATTTATAAGATAGAAGCAATTCCTGTGGTTTTAAATGTTGATTGGGTTGGAGGTTTTGTTTTCTTTTTGATGGTAGGTTCTGTTTGAAGTAGTCGCTGAAGTTTTAGGTCCCGATGAGTGCGATTTTGGGTCTTGGTGGCCTCGGAGTGTTAGGTACGGGAGGGGGGCTTCCTGGAACACAAGGGAGAGATAGGAATATTAAGGTGGAAATTGGTAAAGGCAAAATAAGACAACTTTTAGTGCTAAGCTTCATACAGTCTAGAGACAGTGATAGAAACAATAATATACAGTGCAATTGTGCACTGTCATAGGGAAGGGAAATTGTTTGGTCATAAGGGTGTAGCCTGCGTGACCAAACAATCCCCTCTCCCACCATCGGTAAAAAATATCCTGTGACCCTGCCATAGTGTATTACTATTATGTAATTTTTTTTTCTTAAAAAAAATCTGATATGTTTTAATTAAGGCTATCGTATAATACATACTATTTGGTATTTATATCTGCACTGAAACAATTCAATGAGAATGGATTTAAGGTATATATTTCATGTCAGTGCATGTAACAACATATCCACAGCACATCTGTTGCGTACTATAACTGTGCCAAGAGCACAACAAAAAGACTGCATTTAATGTAAGTAATGAACACATTTTAAAGTAACAGAAAATAACTGATATTTACTAGTAAGTACATCTATTAGAAGGAGCAATAGTACTGAAAGAAAACATATTTATTTTATTTATATTTGTTTACCAGGGTATTGTTATACACTTATTTAATTGACTAATATTCATAAAATATGTGACATTTTAAGTTGTTTGGTGGAGCACATATCTACTTTTTAGTGCTGCTAGCAAACTCATCAGAATATAATATGAGAGTTTATCTCCCTCTTGGGGTGCATTTTAATTTAATGGGAGTAGAACCCTCCCAGTGTTTAATTTCAACTTATCCTTAACCTTAACATCCTTAACATAATTTTCATTTCATATTTTGTACTTTGTGCATTCTTATTTACAAAGTATATTTTAATTTCCTTCTTTTTTAATCCATCCTTTGGATGAGTCATTAAATTGAGATCTCATCTTCCTGAGTTGGTCGTAGCTTGGGTGGATGTAAAATAACCAATGGCACTTGTCAAAAAATGGAGTTATTTATTTATGTACGTCTTAAGACTGTACACATTTTCACATAATTTTACACTTTCATGCTCACAACAGTTACACCTTCTGTTTCATATTAATAATATTAACACCATTCATACTGTCAGAATCAGATTGTCATCACATTAATAATATTCTCTGGTCATTTCTTTACCTTTTTATACTTCCCTCTATCCTCAGCCTTTTTTATTTCTGGAACATATCTTCATCTTTTCTATTTTTAGCATACAGTAATCAATCACTTCTTCTTTTCCACAGCACACATGCTGCTGCAAACAATGTTTTGTCACATTTGTCAGTTTTACAGTTCCTTCCTTTCTCATGCTTTCCAAACAATATCATATCCATAATTATATTTTTGAATCCTTCCCACTTATACTCATTTCTAAACTTTCTCCAAAATGTTTAATTCTTTTTATATTCCAAAAACAATGTTTTGTTGTTTGTCCTCATTATACACAATACATTTCCTTCCCTGTATTTCTTTATATTTCATGCTACTTTTTACTGGTAACTTATCCAGCAAAATACTACACAGAAAAGCCTCCACCTCATAAAACATCTCAAGCCCTTTCATTCTATTTTACAGCAGTCTTTACTTCTTCCATTAATTATTTCCATGGATAAACCAACCAATATTTTTATGCCCATGTTATGGTATTATTTTCTATTTCCATCAATTTCATAAAATTCTAACTGTATTTTCATATTCTTTCCCTTACATCATTTCCCTTTACTATTTTTTTCCCTGTATAACATTTTTGTTGTAATTTTTTTCTCTATTTTACTTTCTTTATTCCCTAAACAGGTACATATATACAAAAATGTACAAAATATACTAGAATTTTTTTTGCATTCAAACATCTTTCTTCTTATTACATATCACCCGTTTTGTAACTGTGTTGAGTGTTGACCCCCAAATTAAACTGAAAATAGCTCTTATAGTTCTTCCTCTGTCTTAGCTGGAAACATGTACACTCCTGCTAGTTAGTTGCATGCTAGTTTTACTAGTATGTAAGTGTTTAACACGTATACCCTTTTTTTAAGTGAGAAACTTTTTCACTAAACCAATACATATTTAATTTCTTCCATTATTCCTCTCCATTGCTCTGTTATACTTTAATTTACTCTCAATACACTTATTTCTTTTCTAATATAATATATCCATTCATTTTCTTAATTTCACAAAATCTCTTACTCTTTAATTCATTTAATTGTAATACATCTTTTTAGTAAATTTTTCAAGTCTTAAAAAAATCTCACTCAGCCAAATCGTGTTTTAGCTACAATAACTAATTCATCTGAATATCACAAACACATAGATATTGAAGTTCCTTTCTCTATTCCACAACGTTTTCCTCACTCTGCAAGTGCACATTTGTATTATTGTTATTTATCACCAATACAAACAATCACATGCTCAGGAGACATCACTGTTTAGCTCTTCTATTAATTCTTTAGTAATTCTTATTTTCCTGTACCATCCTCCCATTTACTATAACTATCACCCAAGATTTTTATAACACATTTGTATTATATTTCTACCAATTCTAGTATCCTCCACATTGCCTCATAGCTCAGCCTGTGAAATGTTTTTGCTGCATCATATGTTGCTAAATCTTACCTCCTTTTAGAGTTAAAGCTACTATTTCTTTTACCTTTACTAACATTACTTTTACCTCTCTTCAATTTGCACAAAAAACATCATCCTGTATAACTTCATTCAATGTATTCTGCATCCTTTTTTACATTATTTTCATAATAATTATTATCTGTATTTCCTGGTATTATGGCCTCCATTTGTTTATCTTTTCTTTCATCATTTTTGCCTTATAAATTAATTTAATTGCTCTACCACATATCTCTTCTTCTTTTACACCTTTCTCAAACCACTCTTTCAATATTTTAATGAACATTCTTTTTAACTTTCATCCTTTCCTTTCTAACATGTCCAGCTTAGTCCACCCGATCCTGGTGCTGTTTCCTCTTTTCCATCTGTTACAGTTTCCTACAATTCTTCCATTTTAATGTTCTGCTTTAAATGTTTCTTAACATGTTCAGATATTGTCTTCCATCTTCTATTTTTCTCTTTTTAGCTCTTCTTTCTCATCCAGTCTACTTACAACTTTTTCAACCATCTCCATACCTTCTTTGTGTTCCTATAAAGAGATTAGAAACCCAAAACATTTGTAGAAATTAAAGAACAGAGCATATGAGAATTTTAATGAACACTCTTATTAACTTTCATCCTTTCCTTTATAGCATCCCTAACTTAGTCCACCCTGCCCTGGTTCTGTTTCCTCCTTTTGATGGACTGTGGATGTAGACTCCATTCCCCATTCCCAATTCCCTCTTACCCATTGCTTGTTTATGACATTCTTCTTAGAGAGGCTGAGGGTTAGCCTTGTAATCCTGTGGTTAGTCACAACAGCCTGGCTTCAGGCCATACAGATCTTAACCTCTCCAGAGGCTACCCCTTTCCAGAATGGAGAATAGGAAAGGTAGCTGCCTATGCCTGATTATGAGGTTACTGGGACAGTTCATGATCAACCATCTTTTGATATTTTAGAGGTTTTGAAGCTGCCAGAAAACCTTCTACTTGGGGCTTGTGTAAAATATTCCATGTTTCTTATATTTTACTTTATGCATTTTAACCTTTGTTAACCAAATTGTTAGAATAGTCAGTGTACACTTTCAGTAAAGAGCAAGGTCTCAGACATACAAAACAAACTTTACAACATATAATAGGCATCATTTACATAGTTATTTAAATGGCTAATATATATGCATCTGTGTATTTATTTATTTAAAGTTGGATTTACTATGAATAGAACAGGTGAATGTTTTGAAAGTGGCTAGAGAGAATTTCTAACAACAGAAACTAATTTATATATAACTGTCTCAGTATGGCTAAGGGTGAAGGGAGGTCATTATAAGGTGATGGATTTTGTAAACACAAATTTCCTGGCCCAGATAGTCAGTACACCAACCAGAGGTGCAACCATACTGGATCTGGTCCTCACTAATATGGGAGCGTGCTGCACACCCCCTACTGTAATGCCTTCCCTGATAAGGTCAGGCCACAAAATGGTCTCCTTTGAAGTTAAAATAAAACCTGGAGCCCCAGCTAAACCGGGAATATTCAGTAACTATTCTAAGGCTAACCTCCTGCAATTAAGTGAGAACCTGGCAAAATGTCAAGCCGTATAAACCCTGAGAACACTTCTGCCTATGCAGAACTGTTCACATAAACCCTATACAAGTATGTTAATAACTGTATAGAGATAGAAAATTCAACAAGAGCTTGAGAAGGATACAATAAGGCTGGTATGGATTTTTAGCTTAACTGTATAGAGGCAGTTGTACCCACCAGGAAGAAGTACAGAACTAACTCAAAAAATAAGCCATGCTGGTGGAATCACAAAATCATTTGAATGTATAACAGGAAAAGAAAATCATGGCAAAAATTAGAAGGTGCAGCACCCAGAGGGAAAAAAGTACTCTAAACTAAACATACAACTCAGAGGACAAAAAGTCTACCAAAGCCAAATTTCAGGTAAGTTTGGCCTCCCAGGCCAAGAACAACTACAACGCATTCTTTAGCTATGTCCGCAACCTCAAAGGCAATACAGAATTGTGTGCAGATTTCATTGTAAATGGAGCCACCTATACTGAGCCAGAAGATGTAGCAAACCTCCTGGCTGGTAAATTCAGCTCCAACGTTACTCCTCTCTCCCCCTCAACCTTCCCTCAGGAAATATCATCAAATATGTCTCCCCCTACCTAACCCTAGGGAACAGGTCCTTAATGCTCTCTCTAAGACCAAGAACACTGCATCAGTGGGCCCAGACGATATCCCAGGATTCCTTCTAAGTAGCATGAAACGTGACCTATTAGGGCCTTTGGAATTACTGTTTAACTGTAGCTTCCAAACAGGTTTCGTGCCTTATGAATGGAGAAAGGCAACAGTCATCCCTCTGCACAAAGGTGGGCCATCTACAGACCCTGGAAACTACAGATCCTTAAGTCTCACTAGTCTTATATGTAAAGCCATGGAAAGAATTATCATGGAGATGATCAGTAGAGATATAGTAAACCTCCAGACACTGGACCCAACCCGGTTTGGTTTTGTAAAGGGCAGATCATGCCTGTTCAACCTGGTGGACTTCTTTGAGAAAGTCACTAAAGCAATGGATGAGGGCAAAATAATTCACACTGCCTATATTGACCTGGCCAAGGCATTTGACACACTACCCCACTCAGGCATTGTTGACAAACTCAATAGGTTAAGTACAAACCCGTATGTCACCCAGTGGATAGCCACTGGCTCACAGACAGGACTCAGGAAGTTAGAATTGGGGAATCCACCTCTACAAAGAAGCCATTCACAAGTGGATTCCCTCAGGGATCAGTCCTTGGATTGCTCCTTTTTGGCATTTACTTCTCAGAACTCAAGGCCAATGTCAGTGGTCTCTGGCTAACTAAATTTGCAGACGACTGCAAATTAGGAGCTGTCATTGAATCTCACTGACACAAATGTTTTCCAGAAGGGGCTGACACAGACAAACAACTGATGTCAGAGTCATGGACTAAAACTAAATGCCAAGAAATGCATAATAGTATACTATGGGAAGTCATCCATCCATGATAACTATCATATAGACAACACATCCCTTAGAGTTGACCCAGTAGTCAGGGACCTAGGGACACAGATAGTAATCTACCCTTTGATCATCACGTGTCTAAAGTGGTGAGGAAATCATTCTATGTTGCGCAACTTATAAAACAAAGGTATGACATATAAGTCCAAGGAAGTCATTCTTCCACTGTATTTGGCATTCATCAGACCTATCAATGAGTACAATGCCCTGTTTGGTATGTAACTAACCAGGCATAGCCAACAATTAGAATGTCCAGAATGTCCACAGAGGTTCCTCACTAAAAGAATACAGGGCATAAGTAATATGTTCTGTGCAGACCACCTCAAGGCCCTATCCCTGTATTCTGTCTCCTACAGGCTTTTGAGAGGAGATCTATGCCTGGCATACAAGGCATTGTCAGTCCCCACTCTGATGGGCCTCCTGCATATCCACAAAACAAACAGTACCAGAATTACCCGTTCTAAAGACATAAACCTTGCCTGTGGTATAAATAGGACCTGCCGGAGAGATAGGTATTATCCCAGAGACTACCCCGTCAATGGAACAGGCTCCCCATCCATGTGAAGCAGAGATGTTCTTCATGTTTCACTGCTGCAGTCCTAACCATTGGGTTATCCACACTGTGGTAGCCCTCAGTCGGTCCAGATACCAGAGTCAAGGTTTTGTGCGTTGGCTGCTGTTGCTTGCTGGGTGACGTCAGGTCGTTTGAGCTCTAAAGGAGAGCAAACGATGCCATTACCTCAGTCATTCTTGCCATGGAGCCTGTAGCAGAAGCAATTCCCAACAGTGCTGGTCGGCTGTTTCCAGATGTCAAACTTCAGCAGAAAACATCTAAAGCTAAGTACCCCATTGGGGATCCTTCCCTTTTCTTGCACTAACCAGTGTCTGAAAAAAGTCAATAACTGTCTTGTCTGTAGAAAGCAAATACTACACCGAGACTTCCATTCTTACTGCATCACTTGATGTTCATCGTGTTACACTGCTGCAGTCATCACTCTTGGGTTATCCTGCCGTCAGGCAGTCCTGCAGTCGGCCCGAGTTCCAAAGTCTTGGTCTGGCGTCGGTTGCCATCGCTTCTTCCCTGATGTCAGTGCGCCAGGGGTATATAAGATGCATCCGATGCCATTTTCTTAAGTCTTTCTTGCCGTGCGGTGCCCGAAGCAGAAGCAGTTTGCAAGTGCCGGTCGGCCGACTCCTGAGAATTTCAAATCAATTTTCAGACCGAAGTCTTCATAAAGCTAAGCACCCCATTGGGGAACCTTTTCTTGCCTCAGTCCGATTTCAGAAAAAGTTAACAATTGCATTTCTTGTGGGAAGCAAATACCTCATAAGGACTTTCATTCTTATTGTATTCCTTGCCTAGGCCCAGACCACGATGTCACAGGTTGTCGGTTTTGTGCAAGGTTTAATAAATGAACTGTAAAACATCGGTTTGATTTCGCCCGACATTATTTTGGTAGGAAATTTAATTATACCATGCCGTCGAAGCTACTGATGACTGGAATGCATAAAAAATGCAAAGGTAAGGACAGGCAGCCGAAATACAAACCGGACTCCGAGGCCTCTGCTAGGCCAGTTGCCGGTTCTCCGGTTTTCAGTGAGGTGCCTACGCAGCCCCTGATGACCACTGATTTAGAACCCCAGGTGACATCCGATTCACAAGCGGAGATTACTGGGCCTCCACTACCTTTACCTTTGGGCCCTTCCGACTCCATGCCTGAAGGAGATTCCGGTGCAGTTGAAACGTCTTCAGTTGCTGAAGGTGTCTTCATACCGACTACACTCACTATTAAATCCTATGCAAAACTGAAAACTCCTTTAAAAACAAAGAAGACTGCACAGCAGTCTCCAGTACAAGGCCCCATGCCTAGGAAACAGATGCTTAAGATGGCTGAAGACTTAATTACCCTAATCAGGGGTTCCCATCCTCCTCCTGATAAAAGGCCAAGGCAGGAGGAGGACTACACTTCCTCTGACCAGGTTTCAATTTCCTCAGACTCCTCTGCGGAACAGGAATTTTCTTTTCCCCTATATGAAGATTCTGATACTGAAGAGTCAATCCCTTCTGCATCTCCCCCAGAAGACTACTCTTTTGGGGAAACCTTACATACTATGAGGGAACATTTCCACTGGGAAGGCCAGGATTACTCTTGATTCTAAGAAAAGGCTCTGAGAGTTCCTTTTACTACCCCAGCACAGACCACTTGCAATTCCACCTGTGTTAGACATTGTGGATGATGTTTATTCAGAATCTAGCCTTAACCCAGATTCACTACCTCCTGCACCAGCCAAACCAGACAGATACTACAGAGTCCCTGAATCACACAAATTCCTGTATAAAAGCCCTGTTGCTGATCCAGAAACCATTTCCCAAGGGTCCCAAAGGGGTTAAAGCCTCTACTGCTAAAAATCCTGTGCCCTCTGAAAGGGATTCTAGAGCACTAGACAGATGGGGAAAGAAAGTATATACCTCAGATACTCTAGCTATGAGGGCCTTAAATTGTCAGTTTCACATGCTGAAATATCAGCAATATCTGATGTCTCAATTAAAACAAAAAATGCTCGCACATACAGACCAGCCAGATTACAAGAAAAATGCAAGATTTGTTGCATTCAGCTGAACAAGTGGGAAAACATACTTTGCAATGTGGATATGATTCATTGGAAGCTTCTTGTAGAGCAGCAGTGACAGGGTCTGTCATATGTAGGCATGCTTGGTTAAAAGAACAAACTTTACCTGATCATGTTAAAGCAAAGTTATTGGATGCACCCTTACAGCAGGATGTTTTATTTGGTGTAAAAGCAGAATAAGTTTTAAAGAAAATGGAGGATAAGGCAAAAGCTATGCAGACGGTCAAGGATTTCTTACAGGTTCAACCTCCTCGTTTCAGCAGAAATTGGCCAACCAAAAACTGGTCCTTTCCAGCTTCTGCCAGACCACAGAGGGGCAGATACAGACACCCAAGGGGCAGAGGCCAGCCACAAGGCTCTTACCAGCCTCGACAATGGAGTGTCACAACCCAAAAAGGAGGAGAAGACAGGTCTCAAACTACCAGAAGACAAACACAATGACTTACCTTACAGACTACCAAGCAAAACCCTCTTGGCAGCTCCCTTGGGGGGAAAACTAGCACTTTTTGCAGACAATTGGCACATCATCACAAAAGACAAATGGGTCCTAAATATTGTATCTCAAGGATATGGATTCCACTTTCACACTTTGCCAAGGATAAAAGGAATGCCAAACCTGCCACCAAATCAATGGGCAGAGGCTCAAAAGCAAATTTCAGCTCTCATGGACATGAGAGCCATTCAACAGGTTCCTACACAGGAGCAAGGGCAAGGATTTTACTCAAGATTGTTTCTAGTTCCCTGAAAGGACAAAGCCTGGAGACCCATTCTGGACCTCTCAATTCTAAACACATACCTGGAAGTACCCAAATTCAAGATGCTAACACTACAGCAACTTCTGCCCATGCTGGGCAAGAAGGCTTGGCTAGTAACGTTGGACCTCAAGGAGGCATACCTGCATGTCCCTGTCAGACAAAATTGCAGAAGATACATCCAATTTATTGCAGGTTCAACCCATTACCAATTCTCTGCACTGCCCTTTGGCTTATCTACTACACCCAGGGTCTTCACAAAATGCCTGGCACCAGTAATTGCATATTGCAGACAAAGAGGGATTCAAATATATCCATGACGACTGCCTTATTTAAGCAGAAAGCAAGGACATTCTATTAAAGCATCTGGCGTTTGTCAAAAACCTACTAAGTTGCCTAGGGTACACAGTAAATGAAAAGAAGTCAAAACTAGTGCCCTCACAAAACATAATATTCCTGGATGCCAACTTAAATACAACGGCCCAGATGGCTTACCTCACGCCAGACAAGCAAAGACAACTGACTCAATACTTCAAAATGATGGCAACAAAGACCCAACTCCCTGCAAGAAAAATTCTGCAGGCCTTGGGATTCATGGCATCTTGCATACTACTAATACCATTTGCAAAACTGCATATGAGGAAATTACAATGATATCTGAAAAGTGTATGGACTCAACACAGTCACAGCTTGGAAACAATAATTCCACTCATTCCCTGCCTTCAACAGGAGTGTCTGTGGTGGGCTCAGGCATGTCACCTCAACAAGGGTCAGCCTTTCACCTTACCCACAGCCAGGCAAACTATAACAACAGATGCATCGGATTATGCCTGGGGAGCACACATGGCAGGACAGTGTATTCAGGGCAAATGGTCTGCAAACCAAAGGCATCTACATATCAGTCAAAAAGAGATGCTAGCTGTACAAAATGCCTTAACAGCTTTCAAGGACCTCCTGCATCCAGGACAACTCCTAATAAAGATGGACAACACCACAGTGATGCGGTACATAAACAAGCGAGGGGGCACACACTCCTACCCCCTATGCTGACAAGCAATGACCTTGTGGAACACAGCACTGACCTACCAAGTTCAACTACAAGCACAGTTCCTGCCAGGAAAGAAAAACACACTGGCAGACGATCTAAGCAGAAACATCACAGATCCTCACGAGTGGAAACTAGATCCACAAGTATTCGCAATGATAACTCAAAAATGGGGGAGCCCAGACATAGATCTGTTTGCTTTCCCCCAAAACTACCAACTACGGAAATTCTGCACAAGGACATACCACACACTAGCTTGGAAAGTGGACGCCCTCTCATTCAGTTGGAAAACATTGACAGTGTATGCCTTTCCTCCACTGCCTCTTCTGGCAAAGGTGCTGCTGAAAGCCAGATTAGAGGCCACAAATGATACTCATTGCTCCAGAATGGCCACACCAACACTGGTATCCAATACTAAGGAACATGGCTCAAGGCCCACCATGGATTTTGCCTACAATTCCTCACCTGCTCACTCAGCAAAACAATCAGATTCTACACAGCCAGCTCAAGACTTTAAATCTGGCTGCATGGCAAATTGCCTAAATAAACAGTCATCACTTCTCTCTAAAGCTGTGATGGACATCATTCTGGAGGCCAGGAGGCCCAGCACCAGGAAAGTCTATTCAGACAAATGGAAAAGATTCTGCACCTGGAACCAGGCTAAAGGTCAAAATCCCCTTGTCCCAAATATTCCTCAGATTCTTCAATATTTAACTGAGATGTTGCACAAAGGACTTTCCTTCTCATCTATTAAGATCCACGCCTCAGCTATTTCAGCTCAATACAACACGGATCCTCCTATATTTTCACATCCATTACTAAGACAGTTCCTCAGAGGGGCTAAGAACATAAGACCACCCCAGAGAGCACCAACACCAATTTGGGATCTCAACTTTGTTCTGGAAAAGCTTACACTACCACCCTTTGAACCAGCTTTCACTGCTGATCTACAGTTCCTATCATGGAAAACTGCCCTGCTACTAGTAATATCTTCAGCACGAAGAGTCTCAGAACTACAGGCCCTAATGGCAGTGGAGCCTTTCATCATTTTTCATCAAGACAGAGTCTCTTTATGAACTAACCCTTCCTTTATGCCAAAGGTGGTATCCAGTGTGGCCCTAAACCAAACCATTCATTTGCCCACCTTTTATTCAAACCCCCAGAACAAAGGGGAAAGGCTCCTACACTCTTTGGACATTCACAGGCAATTACGTTACTACTTGGATAAAACTAAGGCTTTCAGAAAATCTGACCAGCTCTTTGTATCCTATGCTGCAGGATCTCAAGGAAAAGCTATCTCAAAACAGACCATTTCAAAATGGATAGGACATTGTATCCATTTCTGCTACACACACCATGGGAAATCTGTGCCTGATAACATCAGGCCCCATTCCACTAGGGCTACAGCAACATCAACAGCCTTCCTCAGAGGGGTACCAACCAAAGTTATTTTGGAGGCTGCAACTTGGAGTTCAGTGCACACCTTCACCAAGCACTATCACTTACCTCTATTTTCTAAAACCAGAGCTGCCTTTGCCACTGCAGTTCTGCAGGGCCTACTAGCCTCTCCAAACCCTGTTTAGTTCCACCACCCATCGTTAGCTTTGGGATTCAACCCAAGAGTGATGACTGCAGCAGTGTAACACGATGAACATAGTACAGTTTTGTACCTACCATAAATGTAGATGTTCAAGTGTTCATACTGCTGCAGTCCAGGTTACCCACCCTCCATCCCCTCTGAACTAGGTGGACGTATCTATTCCTTTCTATCCTATACAACCTCTGTGGTATATTTGCTTGTGACTGAAGGTATTGTTTTATTTTTATATGTATATTTTTATATAGCAATATGTATTGCCTACCTATTGGGGGCACCTGACATCTGGGGCAAGAAAAACTGAAGAAAATGGCATCGGATGCATCTTATATACCCCTGGCGCACTGATGTCAGGGAAGAAGCGACAGCAACCGATGCCGGACCAAGACTTTGGAACTCGGGCCAACTGCGGGACCGCCTGACGGCAGGATAACCAAAGAATGATGACTGCAGCAGTGTGAACACTCGAATATCTACATTTATGGTAGGTACAAAACTATACTTTTAGGCCCAGATCACGATATACCCCGCTGTCAGTTCTGTGCCCTCTTTAACGCTAGAACTATTCGTCTTAGAGAGCATGTGATGCCATTACCTCAGTCTTATCTTGCCATAGAGCCTGTAGCAGAAGCAATTCGCAACAGTGCTGGTCGGCTGTTTCCAGATTTCGAACTTCAGCTGAAAACATCTAAAGCTAAGTACCCCATTGGGGATCCTTCCTTTTTTCTTGCCCTAACCAGTGTCTGAAAAAAGTCAATAACTGTCTCGCCTGTGTAAAGCAAGTACCACACCGAGACTTCCATTCTTACTGCGTCATGTGCTTAGGCCCAGATCAAGATGTACCCCGCTGTCAGTTCTGTGCCCCCTTTAATGCTAGAACTATTTGTCATAGAGCTCTGTTTGTAGCCAGTTATTTTCGTCTTCCATCTCTGATTATCGATGTGGCATCCATCAATCAGCAAACCGCAGATCTTCCAAAAAACATAAAGATAAGGATAGGGACAAACTGCATAAGGCCAAGCCTTCCGACGACACCACCACAAAATGGGTCATCAGTTCTTCGGAATTCAGTGAGGTGCTTTCGCAGACCCTGATGCCCAACTCGACTATTTCGCAGGCCTCTACTGAGACCCTTTTGGAGTCCTGTATGCCACAGATGTTTGCTTCGTGTAATGAGCCTTTGGCCGTCACTGCCTCGGTTGGAGCCGCTGTGCAGGCACTGGCTTCCGAGGATACCGCTCTCACTTCGGATTTCACTATTATGCCTTCTCCCTCTCTTCCAACTAACACACTGACAGCACCGAGGGATACTCTTCAGGCCAGTCTTAGAGCTACTCCAAAGAAAACAGCAAAAAGTCTCCATTCCACTACTCCTCCCCCTCCTCAAACTAGAATTCCTAAAATGGTGGAGGATCTCATCACTTTAAATCGGGGTAATCAGGCCATTCCAGCCAAAAGGAGAAGGGAACCTTCTCCAGGCAGCCAATCGGATTTAGACTTAGAGGGGTCTGACTCCTCTGTTTTTGAAGAGAAAAATCCTCTTACTGTCTATGAAGACTCAGATGTAAAAGAATCTATTCCTTCTGCATCACCTCCTGAGGACTTTTCATTTGGGTAAACCCTCCACACCCTCAGGGAACACTTCCATTGGGAATCAATGGATTTTCCTCAATCCAAGAAAAGACTAAGAGAGTTTCTAGACCTACCCCAGCATAGGCCTCTGGCCATCCCACCCATCTTGGAGGTGGTAGATGATGTTTACCAAGAATCCAGCCTTACCCTTGACACCCTTCCACCTGCCCCCAGAAAACCTGACAGGTAGTACAGGGTTGTAAAAAGGAATGAAGAGATACCAACCCAACAGGGCTAAAATCCAAGAACTTTAATAGGTAAATCCAAAAGAATGGTAAATGCTTTCATGGATCAGACCATGAAAGGACTTACCATTCTTTTGGATTTACGTTTTAAAGTTCCTGGATTTTAGTCATGTTGGTTTGGTATCTCTTCATTCATTTTTACAATTCTGGTTTGTTTTATCAACCTTTGTCCTGCTTTCATTTATATTTTTTGCTTAGGTAGTACAGGGTACCTGACTCATATAAATTCCTCTAAAGAAATCTTATAGGAGATCCAGAGGTGCTTACTCAGGGACCTAAGGGAGTTAAGGCTACCTCTGCAAAGAATCCTACTCCCTCAGACAGAAAATCCAGGGCCCTGGACAGATGGGGTAAAAAAGTATATACCTCTGCAACTTTAAGGGCTCTCAACTGTCAGTTCCATATGTTAAACTATCAACAGCACACTTTGGAACTTTTAAAATAAAAAAAATCAGCTTTACCAGATTTTGCCAACAATAAAGAGATAACAGAATTACTGCACCCTTCATCTCAGGTGGCAAAGTACTCCTTGCACTGTGGATTTGACGGCATAGAAGCTTCTAGTGGGCAACAGTGACATGATCTGTTATCAGAAGACATGCATGGTTGAAGGAACAACCTCTCCCTGATCATGTCAAAGCTAAAATCATGGATGCACCTCTTGACAAAAACTGCTTGTTTGGACAGAAAACTGAAGAGGTACTTAAAAATATGAAAGACAAAGCAAAATCAATGCAGACTGTTAAAGATTTTCTTCAGGTACAACCTCCTAGGTTCAGCAAAAAGTTTCCCTCTAAACAATGGTCCTTTCCTGCACCAAACAGGCAGGCACAAGGTAAAACCCATAGGGACAGACCCACCAGGACTCAAACTCAGGGCCAGCAAAGAACTAAACAGTGCCCCCCCAAACACTAGAGCAGGGAGTTCAGAAGCAACCCTATATGGAAAAAACTCTCAGTGACTACCTTTCCCATCTCTGCCTGCCTCCACCACACCAAAATCTACGTGGAAGGCTATCTATATGCAGAGAAAATTGGAACTCTATAACAAAAGATCAATGGGTCTTAAAAATCATTGCTCAGGGGTACAAATTCAATTTCCGAGAACTACCACCACCAGGAGGGTACCCAGATCTACCTCCAAACCAGTGGGCAGAAGCACTAAAGCAAGTACAAAACCTTATATCCCTAGGGGCAGTAGAACCTGTACCTCCAGAACAAGTTGCAAAAGGATTCTATTCCAGACTATTCCTTGTTCCCAGAAAAGAGGGACTTGGTGTCCCATCCTGGACCTATCCTTTCTCAATACCTTCCTGGTAATCCCAAAATTCAAAATGCTTACCTTACAACAGCTTCTACCAATGATGCCAAACAAAATTTGGATGGTCACTTTAGACCAAAGGATGCTTACCTGCACATCCCAATAAGGGAATCATGCAGAAAATTCCTGAGCTTCAGAGCAGGATCATTACACTTTCAATTCTCTGCTTTGCCCTTTGGCTTATCTACTGCTCCCAGGGTATTCATCAAATGTCTAGCTCCTGCCATTGCCTTTTGCAGGCAAAACAATGTACAGAATTAAGTCCCAACAAATGATATAATGATTACAATCCACAGATATGGCAAAGATTGAATAGCCACAGTCATAAAATATAAAAAATACGTTTAATTATGAATGGTAAGCACTTTCACTAAATAGATGGTCTGATGAAGCCATATCTGTGGACTGCAATCGTTATATCATTTGTTGGGACTTATATTTACATTGTTAGCAGTCACACAGTTTTCCTCTGTGGCACGGTATATTTAGTGTTTGTTATATTAATGTACAGATTTACCCTTACCTGGACGACTGTTTTATCCAGGCAGACTGCAAAGAACTGCTCCTGCAGCACCACTCATTTGTAAAAACCCTACTCACCTCTCTGGGGTTCATAGGTTCATAGGTTCATACTAGGCTATCTGCCCAAGGGCATTTATAAGCCTAGCCCAGAGTTTTGTGGCTTTCGCCACCCCTTTAGTTTGGAGGATACTATGCCCATTATTTTGCTGTGCCTCTGTCAAGCAGTGACACTGAGATAATCCCTGGGGTATATCTGCGATCTCCCATCCATTGGTCAAGATTTATCTTGAACAAAGCCAGCGAGGTGCTCTGCCTCACATGTACCGGGATTTTGTTCCACAGCATAGGGAGTCTCTGGGTGATGAATCTGTCCCTCCAGCACATCCTATTAATAACCGTGTCAAGGTTTAAGTCTCCCGCCCTTGTAGTTCTGAGGGATCTAGATTTTTTGAGGTGAAGCATGTTCATCAATTCTGGGTTGGACATGGCCTTGTATGTCAGGCACAGGTCACCTCTGAGCAGACGGTGCGACTGAATAGAGCTGAAGTTCCTTCAGTCGGGCAGCATAGGACATATTTTGAGACCCTTTATCCTTTTGGTGAGGAACTTTTGGGGCCTTTCCAGTTGCTGCAGGTGTCGTGTCAGATACATTCCGAATGGGGCATTGTACTCAATCATTGGTCTGATGAGTGATGAGTACAGGGGGACGATGACTTTCCTTGATCTGGATGTGAATCCCTTCATGATCAGGTGGGCAATGTAGAAGGTCTTCCTAACTACTTTGGCAACGTGAGTGTCAAATGAAAGGTTACTGTCAACCTGGGTCCCCAGATCCCTGATAACCTCTTCTGTGCTTAGTGTGTTGCCGCCTATATGGTAGCTAGGGGTAACCTTGTTTTTCCCGAAGGGTATGACTATGCATTTTTTGGCGTTTAACTTTAGGCCATGGCTCTGGCACCAGTTATCCATTTCTATAAGACCCTTCTGAAGGATATGTGTGTCAGATGTGTTCTCAACTATGGCACCCAGTTTGCAGTCATCTGCAAATTTTGTCAGCCATAATCCTCCTGTGTTTGCTTGTACTTCTGAAAAGTAGATGCTGAACAGGAGAGGGCCCAGGACTGAGCCCTGTGGGACACCACTTGTGACAGGCTTTGAGTCTGACATGGCGCCAGCAACTCTGACCCTGTGGGTTCTGTCACTTAGCCAGTTTGCAACCCATCTTGTGACGTATGGGTTTACATTTAAGCTGATGAGTTTTTCAATGATACCTGAGTGGGGTATTGTGTCGAAAGCCTTTGCCAGGTCGAGGTAGGCTGTGTGGACTGCCTTTACCTCATCAATGACCTTGGTGACTGTCTCGAAAAAGTCAACCAAGTTTAAAAGGCATGATCTGCCTTTGACAAAGCCAAACTGGGTCGGATCCAAAGTCTGCAAGTCTCCTATGTCTTTATTTATGAGTTCCATTATGATCCTCTCCATAGCTTTGCAGATCAAGCTTGTCAAGCTGATGGGACGGTAATTTCCTGGGTCGGTGGAAGCACCGCCTTTGTGAAGTGGGACCACAGTTGCCGTACGCCACTCTTTAGGCATGTATCCTGAGGTGAGGCTAAGATTAAACAGCTGCCCTAACTGCGGGTTTAATTCCTCATTGAGTTCGTGGAGCACACATCCGGGGACACCATCTGGTCCCATGGATGCTGTGTTTTTTGCGTTGGAGAGAGCAGTTCTCACCTGAGCGTTAGAGATGTTTGGGGGGCTATAATTCTCTGGTATAGATATCTCACCTTTTGGGGAGGGAGGATCGTTTGCACTGAACCTGTCAGCCAGTATGTTGGCAATGTCTGTAGGTTCAGTAATTTTTACATCATTTTGAACTAATTCTGAGCATATCTGGGAGTTTCCTCCCAGGTTTCTAACTTATAGCTAAAGAAGGCCTTATGATTGTCCTTTGAGTCCTTAGCGACTTTTCTCTCAAAATTTGCCTTGGATGATTTTATGAGAGATCTTAGTTTTTTACTTATAATGATCAAGGGTGTTTTCCTTTTAAGGATTTTGCTCTATCTTGTAGTAGCTTCCTCCTTTTGTTGTAGAGCTTGTTTATGGCTGGGGTCCACCAGACTGGACGCTTGCCTTTGGTACAAAGAGTCTTTGTTTTGTTTGGGATTGCCTGATCCATGCAGTCCTGTAGGTGCTGGTAGAAGGCATTTGTAAGTGATTCAGCGGCTTGAGTAATGGTTTCCGCAGTCTCGGGGGCCTTAAAAGAGACCACACTAGTCTTTAGAAGTGTGAAGTCGGCTTTTGAGAAGTTCTTCACTGTGGTCTTTTTTATCTCAGGTGGGGGCGGGATGTGGACTTCCAGTGAGATTAGTTTATGGTCTGATCTCACCAGTGAGGGGTATACTTCCGGTGTTGAACATTGTGACCCCATGTTCATGATAATGAGATCTAGTATGTTATCTCCTCTTGTGGGGATGGTGACTAGTTGTTCCATGGCATTTGAGTTAATGAACTCTAGGAACCTTTGGGCTAGAGTGTTGGGGCTTGAGTAGTGATCCCAGTCTATATTCGAGTAGTTGAAATCACCTAGTATGATGGTGTTTGGAGATACATTTATACCCTCCAGTGTTTTCAGGAAAGCTATGTGAGGTTCCTGAGATTGAGAGGGTGGCCTGTAACATGCTGCAAATTGCAGAGCAGTCTTGCCTATGGTTAATTGCACCTGGATGGTTTCCGATGCATCGCGTTGCCACCAACCTTGAGGTGTGAGTGTCCTTGATGAATATAGACACCCCTCCTTTCTTGGTGTTGTCCGGATTTTGGGGCCAGAGCATGATATGAGGTAAAACCTGATAGTGCCGGGTGCTCTCGGAGCCTTGAACCAGGTTTCAGTCACAGCACAGACATCAATGTTCTCCATACTGAGAAGGGCCTCGAGTGCGTGCATCTTGAGGTTGAGACTTCTGGCATTGAGCAGCATTACCCTTAGTTTTTTTCCTTTTTTGTGTTCTAGGGTGGTAGGTTTAGAATTTGAGCCTTGCCTAAAAAAGGCACTATGGGGGTGGCAAGAGCCTTTGCCAATATCCGGAAGCCCAGGGGTGACAGGTGCAAGCTGTCCCTTGCGAAGCAGCGTGGCTTGTCCAGCATGTCATCCCAGGCAGACAGACATTGGATCCCTTTTGAATGACACCAGAGTTTAAGCCAATTATTAAAGCTGATCATCTTGTCTCTGTATTGTGGCATCATTCTTGGTCCATTCACTATCAATGAAAGGAAATCAAAACAGACACCTACTAGGAAAATCATATTTCTGGGAACCTTACTGGACATAGAACAGCAAATGGCTTTTCTGTCCCCAGAAAAACAAAGTTTCCTTCCAAATACTTCACTACTCTGGCCTCCCAAGCTGAGCTTTCTGACAGGAAATTCCTGCAAGCTGTAGGGTACATGGCCTCGTGCATCCTCCTGGTACCTCTGGCCAGACTGCACATGTGGAAAATTCAGTGGTACCTAAAGAACCTATGGTGTCAACACTCACAACCTCTGGACACCTTCCTGCCTGTGATCCCTTGCATAAGATCTGAGTTCCTCTGATGGGCCCAGGCCTGTGCTCTGAACAAGGAACTCCCATTCATCCTCTGTCCATCAGACCAGACCATAACTATAGATGCTTCGGACATAGCCTGGGAAGCCCACCTAGAAGGCAGATGCACCCATGTTCTCTGGGATGCACATATACTACCTTGCACATCAAACAAAAGGAAATAATAGCAGTGCAAAACTCTCTGGCATCCTTCAAACCCTACCTCAAACCAGGGGTTCTTATAAAAACAGACAACACCACAGTCATGTCGTACATCAACAAACAGGGAGGGACTCAGTCTTACCCCCTGTGCAGACTAGCCATGAACCTTTGGCTAACAACCTCATACATGGGACTACACCTTATAGCCCAATACCTATTGGGCATCAACACCCTAGCAGACCACCTAAGCAGAAACCTGCTGGACCCACATGAATGGCAAATCCACAGACATTTTTCTGCAAATTACCCACACATGGGGGACCCCCCAGGTGGTCCTCTTTGCCTCTCATTTAAATCACCAAGTACAGAAATTCTGCACCAGGGAGTACCATCACCTGGCCTGGAAGGTCAATGCCCTGACCTTCCCTTGAAATACCCTGTTTGTGTATGCATTCCCACCTCTTCCTCTCATTCCAAAAATATTAATCAAGGTAAGGGAGGAAAAACCAAGAGCAATACTTATTGCACAAGATTGGCTCAGACAGCATTGGTACCCACTGCTGCACAGCCTATCTCACCGGTCCCCCTGGCAGCTATCTCTGACACCTCACCTGCTAGCCCGGGGGGGAACAATGCTTCACCCAGACCTTCAGACACTCAAGCTCTCAGCATGGCTTATTCTACCATAACCAACAAGGAATCTATGATAAGCAAGCAAGTCCTTGACATCATCATAGAAGCCAGAAGGCCCAGCACCAGAAAATCTTACACTGGAAAATGGAAAAGATTCTGCTCCTGAAGCCAATCCAAGGGGCAGACATACATCTGCCCTCCATTCCTCTTATTCTAGATTATCTTGCTGAGCTTCTTAATAAGGGTCTGTCCTTCTCCTCCGTAAAGATCCATGCCTCTGCCATCTCAGCGCACTTTGATACAGAACAGCCATTGTTCTCCCACCCCCTTATCAAACAATTCCTTAGAGGAGCTTCTAATATCAGGCCTCCCAGAAGACAGCCCACCCCAGCCTGGGACCTGAACTATGTTTTAGAAAAATTTACTCTGCCTCCCTTCAAGCCTGCAGCATCCTCAGAATTAAAGTACCTCTCTTGGAAGACTGCCTTTGTCCTGGCTATTACTTCAGCCAGGAGAGTGTCAGAGCTTCAAGCTTTAATGGACATTGAGCCATTTATCATCTTCCATGCAGACAGGGTCTCCCTGAGAACCAATACCTCCTTCATGCCAAAGGTGGTTTTGGGTGTTACCCTCAACCAGGCCATCCACCTGCACACCTTCTTCCCTACCCTCAGAAAAAGGGAGAAAGGATACTGCATTATTTGGATGTGCACAGGCAACTCAGATTTTATCTGGATCATACAAAAACATTCAGGAAAACTGGACAGCTCTTGGTCAGCTTTAAAACAGGGGAACAGGGGAAACCAATATCCAAACAGACCATTTCCAAATGGATAGCACACTGCATTCAGTTTTGCTACTCCTTGCATGGAAAACCACCCCCTAGGAACATCAGAACCCATTCCACTAGGGCAACCTCTACTTCCACAGCATTCTTTAGAGGGGTACCCATCAATGACATCCTGGAAGCTGCCACATGGACTTCAGTCCACACCTTGACCAAACATTACCATCTGAATTTATTCTCAAAAGCTAGGGCTGGGTTTGCCTCTGCAGTTCTGCAGGGCATGCTCACCCAATCTTAAGTTTCTATTACCCTTTAACCCTTCTCCTCAGCTTTGGGAAACTTCCCAATGGTTAGGACTGCAGCAGTGAAACACAAAGAACATATTACAGTTGTGTACACTCACCATAAATGTAGATGTTTGAGTGTGTTCACTGCTGCAGTCATGCTTTCCCTCCCTCCTTCCCCCTAATATCTGCTGTCCTTAGAGAGACACATATTTCTGTGGGGAGTCTATGACCCCAGGACTACTAATATTTATTAAAATTGGACTTCTTTGGTTGGTTAAGGCAAGAAAAACTAAGGTAATGGTGTCGCCTGTTCTCCTTTATAGCTCGGACAACCTGACGTCACCCAGCAAGTGACAGCAGCCGACGCACAAAACCTTGACTTTGGTATTCGGACCGACTGAGGGCTACCACAGCATGGATAACCCAATGGTTAGGACTGCAGCAGTGAATACACTCGAACATCTACATTTATGGTAAGTGTACACGACTGTGCTTTTCTCCCTAATCCAATTCAAGTGCAACTTGGGCAATTGTATGGGAAACCGGAAATTCATCCCTGATTTTCACCTATTCTCTGATGCAAACAGGTAACCTGTAAGTGGTTCATCTCCCAGGCCCATGCTTACACTTATCAAGGGTATCAGAACTCATCAGAGATTTGGAATGCATGGCTAGGCTTAAAAAGGCCCTTATGGTCATTAGGTTAGTAAACACGTATGAACCTTTGAACCTAAATCAGAATCATTACTGTGGAGTCAGCAGCAATTGTTTCCAGGTTTCAGAAGAAGAGTAAGGTGAGGGGATTAAGTTTCAGAAAAGGAGTTTGTACTGGCTAACAGAGAAAGGAAGGCTGCTCTTAGGCTGATGGGCAGGGCACTGGTAGAGTTAAGATCATACTGCTTATCTAATAGAGAAATGAACTCTAACACATTTTGCCCAATTGATAACCATTAGCACCGTCTGTCATTCTCCAAGTCTTGCAGTTTTACCTTAGGTATTTCTTTTAATCAGGATCTCAGTTATTCTGTCATCTGGAATTCTAGGTGCCCATCTTAGATTTCCTGTCCTACCATGATTCACTAGGTGGCAGGAATGTGAGCCTGCACAAACTAGTGAAATGATTTTGGAGAAGTCCTTTCTCTCAGGCCTATGGGGAAGAATTGTCTTCACCAAAAGGCTTAAACTTCATGATGGGCATGTAGTTTACATCACTTTTCATACTGACTAGTTTTACAAACTTGAAGTTTGTGTCCTAGAAAACATCTGTCTCATCATAAATTTCATCATCTTATTAAGGTTCTTACATGCAAAGAGTCTTGGCTGATCTTCTGCAAGGATCACAGTTTCCTTTGTTAAAATGATTTACTTCTCAGTGTAGTATCTGAGACTTTACTGAGCCAATCTTTTCATGTCCAACTGCTGGCAAAGATACAGAAATAAAGGGCAAGGCATCCTTCATAACTTGGATGCCAACCACCAGACATAGTCCTTCCTCCAGTATGTAAGTAAGCATAAGATGATAGACCAGTTATTTGTTCCTTTCAGGGAGAGTTTTTCAGTGCTGTTACAAACCCTGTCTAGCTGGATACTCTGTTTATGTTGTTATAAAAAGCATTCCATCATGTGTGGTGGCTACCAACACTGCTTGTTTCAGGAATGTAGCCAGCAGGAATATTTGTGTCATGGTCCTATTGCTATTTGTTCTCATCCTCATTCAACAATACATTCTTGACCTTCATTCCAAGAGTATATCCTTCTTTGGAACGTCAGTGATTTTGGGTATGTTGTCCTGAAGTTCCCTTTCTGCGTTTGGGCTCCTTCCTTCCATTTGGTGCTGATTTGCAGGAATACTTGGAATTACCAGTCATATTATCCACTGCAGAAGGTTCCTGAGGCATATAACAAATATGTAAGTAGTACTCACGATATCAATTAATCTGCTTGATGGTCATATATAGTGGGTGGTTTATTCCCTATCTCCATTGCCCCTTGTGCATAGCATCCCTTGCATACTAAAGAGGTTACTAAAGGGCCTTCTGGAAGTAGCCTATGAATTTAAGAGGATTTATCTGTATTGGTTTGTATGCTTATATATGAAAACCCATTTAACAGGAGATCAAGGAGATTTTAATGCCTGACCTTGCCTTCCATGAGAACTGTGAGGTTGGGTCAAGGTGAATATCTTGTGCATACCTACATTAAAGGAATAAAAGTAGGATGTATATGATATAAGTGGTTTACCATCAAATGGTTGGAATGCATTTGTGAGAGTGTTCGGAATGCCAGACTTATATGTCAAAATTTAAACCACTTTTCCTTCCTAATGTCAAACATGGTAAAATTGGTGCTCGACATTCAATGTTCTCGGACGTTGTGTGTGAAAACCCATTTGCCGTCTGGGACATGGAACAGGAAGAGAGTTTCGGCATTGTAGACTCGATAAAAAAATAGCAACATTATGAATCTTTGAAACTATCCTTTCGTACAAGTGTCAGTCCAATGGATGCATTTCAACCATTTAATGGTAAACCGGCATAAACATATGGTTAGGTGAAAAAAAGGACAACAGCAGGATTGTCTACTCACTCCCTAAATTGCAGTTAGGGTTCACCCATGAAGACAGCATCAACAAAGTCCAAAGTGAACACATCCTTTAAACAAAACAAAGGAGTAGTCATTGAATCTGTACATAGCATTTTCAGATATTTTTTTCCCGTAGGAACATACATATGTCCACGGCAAAGCAAAAGTTGTAGCAATGAAAACAGTGATACAGATGAGGAATGAATGGAACATACCAAAGGCTGTTGTATTAGAGGGCAGAAAGAAAGCGGCTGCTGTTTAACTAGGCTAGATAGTTGTGCTCTGCAAATTATCCATTATGTAAGAAACAGGACTGAATTGGTCTTGTTTTTATCTGCACTCAGAAAACTCATCAGTGAAAATTTCCTTCACTGTCATGTTATTTTTAATGTAGGATTCAGTACACTATAGTGGGTTCAGGAAAGAAGAAAGAGGTTTAAGCTGCAACATGCACACACGCACACACACACACACACACACACACACACACACACACACACACACACACACACACGTAGAATTGGGCTACTAAAAACAAGGGTACTTTATTTGGGATGATTCATTAACCAGATGCTGTCTTAAAAGTGGTTTTAGTCTAGGTCTGCCTGGAGGTATTGTTAATGTTTTGTAAATTAAGTCCAGAACAGGAAGCCCTGGGTGTGTCACTTTAATGCGAGAATGCTTATTGTGGCCTTTTAACCTGCACAGTGCTGCTATATTTAACTTCTGCTTTATCAGGAAGTAACTCATTGTGATCAGGCTGTCTTATGTAAAGGCAGCCTGGAAACCATGGCATACAGGTGCAGAGTTCATCATTGTTAAACATAAATTTATGGCACATTACAATACTGAACTCGAAGCTACACTGAACTACCAATACAAATTCAGTCATCACAGCTGCTGTCAGTTTAGAACTGCACTTTAGTCCATAGTGTTTGTACAAGGCACATTGACCTTTTTAAGGTAGAGCTTATTGCTTGCAGCTTCTGTGTCTTTCTTGCATGTGGTCATTACTTAAGTAACATTAATATTGTAATTAATTTTCAGCTAAAGTGTGTCAGATCTAAAAAAAAAAAAAAAGAATTCTGTAATGTTATTATCCACTCATGCTAATAGTTTTTTCTACAGGCTAACCTCATCTGTCGCATGTACAGATAAAGACCCACATGGGTATACACAAACACACACATGCAGTCAAGCACAAATGTGATTTTCAGTCATGGAGAGAATCAGTGAAGACCTTAAACAGTTTTGACTACCACTGTTATAAACTTGTTTTAGGCTCTAACTTCTGTCATTAGCTGGGAGCAGTGGAATGTACTTTGGGTTATTGCATACTGGTCCAAATAATTCAGTCTTTGCCTTTGACTGCTTCAGCACTTGATGTAATTTTATATTGCACCTCTGGTCCATTCTTCTGCAGTTAAGAAGTTCATGTGGCATTCTATTTAATATTGAAATAATGTGAAATGTGTTAACAATTTTAAGTCATATGTTGGAAAAGTAGAGCAATTTCCTACACCAGAGAAGTGTTTAGAATCCTGCCTGAAATGATGAGGCCAGCCTCCTTTAGGAGGCCCAAGCTGTTTCTGTTCAGGCCAAGGCAAATCTGAAAATGTGTACTTAAAACTGAACCAGATATTCATAATAATTTTATGCAGGCCCAAGCTCTGTATAAAAGGATGACAGGAAATGTGTATTTCATTGCAAACCAATAATACAGTAACAAAGTGGTGACCTAGATCCTTATTATTTCAGGTTTAGGTCTGTTGGGGAAGGGAGTCACCCTGCTTCAGAATACAGATGAGGGTGTTATTTTATGTGGTGTGGCTCATTGACTTATGTCTAGGCTCAGTGTGACAAGACTCTAAAAGCCTGTGGATTAAAATAAAAGTCAGCAGTAATGGAGTATAAGGGAGATGAGGTGTTATGAACCGGTGAATAAAACACAAGTATAATGGATACCATAGGTATGTACGCAAATAATGAAATCCCATGTTTAGATTTACTGTATCTGCTTTTAGTTACCATCACTTAGTTTCCCACCTTCAATCTAGTAATTACTTTCCCACTTGTCATAATGCTGCTGCTGCTGTAAAGATAAAACTAGACATTCCTTCAGATCTATTCACCTGTCCTATATGTATGTCCCTTTTTCCCAAATTCATACAACTTCAAAACTACTGTAAAAGATTAAGGTATGATGACAGAGCACATACATCAAAAGGTATAGGGAGACACAATCTCTGTCAAAAACATTTCAAAACTTTATTTTATTTTAATTGCCACTGCATTTAAATGGGACTGCGAAACAATGGGTACCTTCCATCCATAAAGTAAACACTTTAATCACTGTGCCTCGGGGAAGAATAAACATTTTAGAATAATAAAAAATGGACAAAGTAATATAGCAAGACAAGATAAATTCTTATGTACTGCCTACAACTGAGAGTTCAGAAAGAAGTTGTAGAGCTTGAAGATAAATTGCTGAATAAGATTTAAAGAGGATGTACTTTTGTAACAACTGTTTATTGTGCCACTGGTAAGGGAGAAATGCATTGTGATAGGTTTAAAGACAACATGTGACTAGCAGTGTTTATGATTTAAATATCAGGTGTGGTTGAACTGTTTATTAGTCTGATGAATTGATTGTGATGTGTGCATGAACACTCTCACATCTATTAAACTTCGCCACTGGAGAAGAACTTGCTAATTGTGAATTGCTTTGTTTTTAAATGTTTGGATTGCTACAGTCTTGGACTGATATCACTGATTTGTGGGTCTGAGGCTCATACACGTATACACACACACACACATATATTATATATATATATATATATATATATATATATATATATATATGTAGGCTGATGATGTCAGTTTCACTGTACATAGGCTGATGATGTTACACACTCTCTCTCTCTCTCTCTCTCCATAGGCTGATGATGTTAATCTCTCTCTCCTTTCTACTCTGACTATGCAAGATTTTTTCGATGTTAAAAAGTCTTTGAGGGAAAATTGAGTCTCTTTAGAAACAAGTAAATAGAGTCAGCTGCTGTTTGGCCACACTGCTATTTGACTTAAGTGCATGATACAGAGAGTGGTATTAGACTGAACAACAGGCTGACATAGGATAATCTGCAACAGATCTGTAAGTAGAAAAGGGCTTTTGATGAGTTCTTAGGTAATTCAATAAAGGGAAATATCAATGTTGGCTCAATGTTTATATCAGTGACAATTATCAAACAAATTTGGTGTCTTAATTTGCTATTCTTGTAGACAAAAGCACATCATTAGATTGAATGGACTTGAAAGTGGTTTATAGAAGAGGTTAAAGGAATGACAAAAAGAATTATCAAAACATGCTTCAGGCACTACATTTGTATTGTCTAGCATACAGAAGACATAAGGGAACGTAATACCATTCTACAGTACATTTCAGAAAGAATGATTTTTTTTTTTTTTTTTTACTGAAGCTGATAGTCACTTTACTTGAAGTAAAGTGTAGAGCTAAAGGCCATACATCTGTATTTTTTCTTTTCTTAACAGGGATTTGTAAATTATCTTTTTGGTAGGAAATTGGGCACCCTAGGTGGCCCACAAAGCCTTAACCATCATCAAAAATGTGTATTTTTTTTTGCCCAGATGTTACTTCTTGCTTGATAGGACATATGGTAGAAGCTGACTAGCTCAAACAGGAAGTAGCCAGCAGTAACACTGAAGATAATGTCTGCTATATTAATGGTAACCAATTTGTTCTTCTTTGAGAGATTGCAATGTTGTAATAATAGCATACAGTTAGATAGAAGCTATGTATTACTGTTATCCTTTTCATAGTAGGTGTTGTATTTTATATCGCAATTAACCTTTTTGATGGTTTTCATTTCTTTGCTCTTCATCTTGTTTAGATGTGTGGCATTTAGAATGTGTGGCATTTTTTACATTATTATGCGGCAATGTTTTGCACTTAAGTTGTACTTGTGGATGTTGTATCTCTATCAGCTCTTGCTTTCATCAAATGTAATGTACTACTTTGCCTTTGTCATGTAACCTGTATGGATATGCTGTCTCTGCAGAATTTAAATGATTTCTTTTTTACGTTTGTTTTTTTGGACACACCCAGCTCACTGGCATTGGCCTTCATTGTAGAAGCATATTTGAAATTGTCTGGTCAAAGTGTCATTGTTCAGTGGAAATGAGGCATCTAGGTCTCTTGATGTCCCAGGAAGTGTAGTACACTCATTGAAGGGAACTTCCTTGTTTGTGGTAGTAAATGTGCCCCTCCTGGAGCCCTTCCCTCTGTGGATTGTCTCCCAAAAAAATTGAAGCATAGAGATTGCCTATTGAGGAGCCTCCCATTCTCAACCCCCTCCCCTCAAGGAGGACATGATCAGGTGTAACCATTCTTTCATCCTCTGCAGTAGGCTGTCTGGTGCCCAAGTGATTGACCCAACCCTGCTGCCAGGCCAGCAACAAAATGATTTGTTCAGATTTATATATATATAAATATATAAATATATATATATATATGTGTGTGTGTGTGTGTGTGTGTGTGTGTGTGTGTGTGTGTTGTAATTTATTTAGTTTTTTGCTGTACTACATTCATAGCATCCATTATGCCAAAATAAGTGCTTGTTGAAGAGCTGTTGTATCACACATATGGGATTCTTGCTGAAAGAAAACAGTTCTGATTTCATAGATGGTTGTATTTCTTCTCACTTATTATTAGTAGATGCTGCATCCAGATGTCCTGCCTCTACCTCCACAAACATGATGGAGAGGAGATCAAAGTGCTGTCATCCAAAGGCACATCAAGCCTTTTCTCTCTAACCTGCCTTTTCCCTCCTTCAGCACAGGATATGCAATGATGTCATTGCATTTCATGTATCCCTGCTTCCATTGTCTGCACTCCCTGTCAGACGGGGATCCTGTACTCCCCCACATTGTTGTTGTACCTTGGCTAGTACACTGATGTCCATTGAGGACTCGTGTCAGGCAGAAGAAGGCCCCCACCTTTCATTTGTGACAAAAAAAGGCCTGTTTCAGTGAGCCTGTTACAACTGGTTAGAGTCAGTCAGTTAGCAACAGCCTTTACAGTGGAGGTCACAATAAGAATTATCTAGCTGTATATACTAATCATGTCAATTTGTGCTGTGTGGTTATTTGTTGCTGTTTACACAAGACAACATTTGAAGTAGCGGTCAATGCCTGGGGCAGCGTGTAATTGATAGTCTGGATTAACCAAATATGACAATGTCAGAGTATTAAATCTGCAAGTGTAATGAGGTCTAATTTGCAAACGTGAAATATAACCGTATTACATAACATGTGGATGCAGCCAATTATTATGTAACTTAAGAAATCTGTTTCAAATAGTGAGACTTGGCAATTTTTTGGAAGCTTGTTTAATGAAACCATATAGTCCTTAATATTCAAATGGTTACATAAAATAAAACAGACTATATGGTGGAGTCCACTTTTTAAACAATGGGCTGTTTACACTGGTAACAAAAAGAAAAAAAGAAAAACTGTTATCTACAAATGCATAGGTCACAGGCCACGATAAATGTAACCAATGTCTCTCATGCATATCTGTTAAACAGTAAAGCACTGCTTTCTTCCATTTGTTAGTAATCTGAGAACTTAATTACAAGGAAGCAGGCTAGATAAAAGAAGGATGGAGCCCTAGCCCAAGGGAAGTCAGCTCTTCCCTCTTTTACCTTTGTCTGCTTGCTGAAGATGTCTGTTACAGAATCTGTGTCACTTTAAACATTTTCTCAAATTATGATTTTCTGATCATGTAAACAGCTATCAGCTGTAGCATACTAACTGGAATTCATATATTTTTCTTTCTTTCCATGAAATTACATTAGCAGCAGTACATTACTATTTGTTTATTCCATCATGCATCCTTAGTTTAAAGTTGATAATTAAAACTTCAGCTGCTGTTTTTCCACCTTTCCTGAACAAGGTAAAAGATGTGGTTTCTCAAAAGAATACTTTTTTCTGCTTTTTGTATCATATTTTCTGGCCATCTGAGTATACCTGTCCATCTGTTCTTCGCTGGATCTTCTAGCTTCTACTTGCACCCCCAGACTTTCTCTGACTTGTGGCTGGGGTCAACATAGATCTTAAGGGTGTCCTGTGGGGATGTACCAGCAACTGCTTTTGCTGAATGGATTGTTTTTTTATTTAATGGCCTACCCATGCTCTTCCAACCTTTGCATCTGTCTGTTCTGTCTGACGACTCCCATCAATGGATCCCACCTCAATTCATGGAGCATCTTAGATGAACACCTTCTTCCCTGGTATAAGCACACCCATTCCTCCCTGTCAGTGCCTCACATTGCCTGAGCTATAGCTAGGGATGTATTCCTTTGTGTCACAGCACTGGCTCAAAACAATAAATGTTCAAGGAGTATACAACAAAACAATAAATGTTCAAGAAGTATACAGCAAAACAATAAACGTTCAAGGAGTACACAGCAAAACATTAAACGTTCAAGGAGTATACAGCAAAACAGTAAACATTCAAGAAGTATACAACAAAACAATAAACATTCAAGGAGTATACAGCAAAACAATAAACATTCAAGGAGTATACAGCAAAACAATAAATATTCAAGGGGTATACAGCAAAACAATAAGCATTCAAGGAGTATACAGCAATTAGTGTGCCCAAATGGCATAGAAGTGATTTCTGCATTTTACACTGTTTATTGCACTTTAAGTTACTAATTGTTGCAAATTGTTTCTGTAGGCTACACACTAAAGTGCTTAGCGATTTACAGCATTTATAGCATTTACTGTCTGTTTTTTTCCTTATCTCTGTAATAAAACAAAAAAATCTCTTGTTTTCCCACTTTACTGAACTAGAGTAGTCCAGTTTCAGAGTTGCTGATCCCTGGGCTTTGTTTTTAGTTCCTGTTACTGATCCATTGCCTTATTAGGAAGGAGGGAAGTTTCTTTGCTTACCAGTGGGAGTGGAAAGCACTGAGCGGCCTTTTTTGTCCGATTTGGTGAAGTTTCAGCCAGAAACTAGTAGACCATTGGTCGTTTTGGGCCAATTCCTAGCTCCCTTCAGCCCCCTGCTATAAAACACGCTAAACTGTACTGCTGATCTAACAAGCATATCCTATAACTGAAAAGTTCATCTCTACTTGATTCCCAAGTAGACTATTCTCTATCTGTAAAGCCTAGCACTTACTCCTACAGTACTTGCACCTTGATAAAGCACTCTTATTATAGATAGTACCCACCAGCCCAAAACCCACTTCCCAGGAGTCGCTGAAAGTTCTTTATCTACTACTTCTAGTATGTCGAGGGATCAGTTGCTAGTGTCCTCTCCAGCTCAACTGGTGAACCTGGGAATATTGAGGCAATGTTACAATTGCCTCATGTACCTGAACAATCCTCTCCTTCTCCCACAAAACACAAATACATGCGAGAGATGCAACTATACGGCCAAACTGGAGGCTGAGCTCTCTCAACATAGGACTGGCAAGACCAGACAGGAGGAGAAGGCAACCACACACAATACATACCCAGTCACATGGTACCATCACAACTTAAATCATACACATACTCACACAAAGACATACTAAGGCTCTGGTCAAAAATTTACCAAAACAGCAGAGGCCACAGCAGACACCCAAACAACTACCACCTCATACCCAACACATGCAACACATAGACCACACAGTCAAGTGTCAAACAGTCACAGCCCTTAAGGCCGACAAAATGCCAGACTGGTTGCACTTGTCATTGGTGATTCCATAGTCAGGCACACTGGCGTCCCGCTCACCAGACTGAGTAAGGAGAAGGTCACAGTAAGCTGCCTGTCGGGCGCTAGAATCCGCCACATAGGCACTCAGGTCTCTCAACAGCAGGTACAAAATGCGACTCAGTCATTGTCCCACGCTGGTGTCAGCGACCTGAGACGTACCTCCTTGGACTACATGAAAGGGACGTCGAGGCTCTCTGATTATGTGGCCCAGGCAGGTATGACCCTGAGCTTGAGCAGTATCCTACCTTCACCTAGAATGATGCCACAATACAGTGATAAGATGATCAGCTTTAATAATTGGCTTAAATTCTGGTGTCATTCAAAGGGGATCAATGTCTGTCTGCCTGGGATGACATGCTGGACAAGCCACGCTGCTTAAGGGACGGCTTGCACCTGTCACCCTGGGCTTCCGGATATTGGCAAAGGCTCTTGCCACCCCATAGTGCCTTTTTAGACAAGGCTCAAATTCTAAACCTACCACCCTAGAACACCAAAAGGAAAAAAAACTAAGGGTAATGTGCTCAATGCCAGAAGTCTCTTGCTAATCTCAAGATGCACGACTCGAGGCCCCTTCTCCAATATGGAAAATATCGATGTCTGTGCTGTGACAGAAACCTGGTTCAAGGCTCCTGAGAGCACCCCAGCACTAACAGGTTTCACCTCATATCATACCTTCCGGCCCCAAAATCCGGACAACACCAAGAAAAGGAGGGGTGTCCATATTCATAAGGACACCCACACCTCCAAGTTGGTAACGCACGATACATCGGAGACCATCCAGAGTGCAATTAACCATAGGCAAGACTGCTCTGCAATTTGTAGCATGTTACAGGCCACCCTCTCAAACTCAGGAACCTCACATGGCCTTCCTGAAAACATTGGAGGGGATAAATGTATCTCCAAACACCATCATACTAGGTGACTTCAACTACCTAATATAGACTGGGAACACTGCTAAGCCCGAACACTCCTAACCCAAAGATTCCTGGGTTCATAAACTCAAATGCCATGGAACAACTAGTCACCATCCCCACAAGAGGTGGCTATACTTGATCTCATCATCACGAACAGGATCAAAATGTTTAACACCGAAAGTATACCCTCACTGGTGAGGATCAGATCATAAACTAATCTCGCTGGAGGTCCTCATCCCGCAAATTTCACCTGGAAACAAAAAAGACCACAGTGAAAAACTTCTCAAAAGCCGTTTCGCACTTCTAAAAACTAGTGTGGTCTCCTTTAAGGCCCTGAGCCAGTGGTAAACATTACTCAAACCGCTGAATCACTTACAAATGCCTTCTACCAGCACCTACAGGACTGCATGGATCAGGCAATCCCAAACAAAACTAAGACTCTCTGTACCAAAGGCAGCGTCCAGTCTGGTGGACCCCAGCCATAAACAAGCTCTACAACAAAGGAGGAAGCTACTACAAACCGCCTGAATCACTTAAAAAATGGAGAGGTCTTAGAGCTCAGTGGAGCCGGAGGTTTTGCCAGGTGTTTCTTGGAGTCTCGGGGAGACTTTACTGTTACAGGATGTCCTCTCAGGAGTAGGCCAGGCTGAGGGGCTTCTAGGGGCTTTTTCTCATCTAAGGGGTTAGGGCTCCTGTTATGTTCCCAGGCGTTAGCCCGCCGTTTTGCTTCTATTTCACCTAGTGCTCAGATCTTGCTAAGAACATGCTTAAAATGGCTAAATTTGATTACTATGATAAGGGTTCTATGCCCCTCCTGGATGAGGCTAGGGGAACCTGAGCTTGAGAGTTTTGAGCAATGTCGAGGCTCTGAGTCTTCGCTGAAGACTTGCAGGAGTTTCCTCCTTATTCTGATTCTGATGTGGATGATTCTACTCCTAAGCTTCTCCTCCTGAGGATTTACTTTCAGAACTGTGCATTCCAGAAGGTAAATTTAAAAAGGGGAAGGGCCCAAGATTCCCTCTGATTCCAAAAATTGGGAACATCTGTTTTACCTGACAGGCCTTTAGCTCACCTCCTGAATACCAGCATTTTAAGATGTTTCCATAGGCTTCCTGAACCATTCTTCCTCCTGCCCCAGAAAGGATAGGTATTATAGGTGCCTAAAGCTCCCAAGTATGTTTGAGAGTCCTAGGGCAGACCGGGAAAGACTGCTCCAGGGGCCTAAAGGTGGCAAGGCTCTGATTTGAAAGCATGTTCCACCCTGATAAATGAAAGGGCCCTTTGGATCTGGGAAAGAAAGTGTATACTTCTTCCACTTTACCATAGGCATATTGTAGTTTCACACCCAAAAATATAGACTTGTACTTTACAATTGAAATCTAAGGTGGATGCCAGATTCTGGTATTGATAAAGAAATGCCGGATTTAGTCATAGTCTGAACAGGGGTAAACTTTCCCTTGAATGTGGTTTTGATGCTGTGGGACAAATGGTGGCCTGCCACTGGTTCCTCTGGTGAGACAGCTCATAAGATCAGAATTTAGGTCCTCATGTTAAACAAGGATTGGAGCTCCTTTGAAAACTTCTCAAGCTTGATTTCCTGTGGAAGCAGTTTGAAAATGGAGGAAAGGCTACTCTAGCCAGGGGTTAAAGATTTTAAACCGCTGAACTTAAAGCTTCGTAGCAATTGGCCTACAAGGGATGGACAGGTCCTGCTTAGACCAAACTAAGGTAGGTCTAGGCGTGGTAGGGGGCTCAGGTTCTTTTAGGCCTAGAACGGGGAGTTCCCCTGCTCAGACTTCTGGTGAGGGCAGGGGTCAGTCCTTTGAAAGCAGACCCAATGACCTGCCTTTTCAGCTGCCAGTTCATTCTCCCTGGCACACCTTTGGGAGGAAGGCTGTCTCTTTTCAAAGAAAATTGGGATTTAATTACCCAAGACAGATGGGTTGTGGATATCATTCACCACGGTTACAGGTTTTATTTCCATACCTTGCCTCCTTTCAAAGGCATGCCAGACATTCCTCCTCTACAAAGACAAGAGGCTCACAAGCAAATTCCTCTGTTACTCCAAATAGGGGCCATTCAGCCGGTTCCTGTGCCAGAAAGGGGCCTGGGTTTTTATTCTCTCCTGTTCCTAGTACCAAAAAGGGGAACACGTGGAGACCAATTTTGGATTTATCTATCCTCAACACTTATCTGGACATTCCCAAGTTCAAAATGTTGGCGTTACAACAGCTTTTACCTCTGCTGGGCAAAGATCACTGGATGGTAACTTTAGATCTCAAGGAAGCTTACCTTCATGTGCCTATAAGACTAAGTTGCAGGAAGTATCTGCGTTTTCGAGCTGGAAATTCTCATTATCAGTTCTCTGCATTGCCCTTTGGCTTATCTACTGCGCCCAGAGTATTCACAAAGGTTCTGGCTCCAGTGATAGCTTACTTCAGGCTAAAAGGAATTCAAATCTATCCTTACTTGGATGGCTCAAGAAAAGGAAGACCTTCTACAGCATTTGGAATATGTCATAGCAGTGCTAAGATGCCTAGGGTATTCTGTGAACGAAATAAAGTCCAGTCTAGTACCCTCTCAAGACATGTGCTTTCTGGGTGTGAGACTGAATACAGCAGCCCAGATGGCCTTTTTAACCCCGGACAAACAAAAGAATCTTTCCAGTTACTTCCATCAACTATCTCTTCAGTCCGGGCTGACTGCAAGGACAGTCCTTCAAGCCTTAGGGTTCATGGCATCTTGTATTCTGGTGCTTCCCAATGCCAAACTGCATATGAGGAAGCTACAATGGTATCTCAAAATGTATGGACACAGCACTGCCAGGATTTGGACACTGTCATTCAAATAATACCTTGCATTCAAAAGGAATTTTTGTGGTGGGCTCAGGAATGTCACCTAAACAAGGGACTCTCTGTGACCCGGCCAGAGGCGAGTCAGATTCTAACGACAGATGCCTCAGACATTGCTTGGGAGCTCATCTAAATGGAAAGTGGATACAAGACAAGTGGCCTGCCAGACTACAGCATCTACATATCAACATGAAGGAGATGTTAGCAGTCCAGTTTGCATTAATGGCTTTCAAGGAGTTACTTCTTCCAGGGCAGGTGTTGATTCTAACAGACAACACAACTGTCATGTGGTACATCAACAAACAAGGGGAACACATTCTTACCCATTGTGCAGGCAAGCAATGATTTTATGGGAGACTGCGCTCAGCTTGCAACTAACTCTTCAGGCAAGGTTTCTGCGGAGCACAGAACTCCTTAGCAGATGTGTTAAGCAGACAAATCATGGATCCCCACAGTGGAAACTGGATCTTCATGTATTTCAAAATTGACAGTGTCATGGGGAACTCCAGACATAGATCTGTTCGCTTCTCCACTAAACCACCAGCTGCCAAAGTTTTGCACAAAGAGGTTTCATCACACAGCTTGGAAAGTGGATGCTCTTTCTTTCAGTTGGAAAAATCTTCATGTGTATGCTTTCCACCTCTGCCTCTTCTTCCAAAGGTGCTTCTAAAGGTCAGACAAGACAAGCCAAGGATGATTTTAATAGCTCCAGATTGGCCTCGCAGCACTGGTACCCATTACTGAGGAGTCTGGTAAGAAGCCTCCATGGCCTTTACCTTGATTCCACACCTGTTGTCTCAGAGAGCGGTCATCTGCTCAATGTCAAGCTTCACTCTCTTCATCTAACAGCCTGGCATATTCTGTTTGAAAACACTCTCAATCCTCAACAAGTTTAAATGTGATTAATAAGCAAGACCTAAACAAAAGGGTGAAAAAACTCTTTTTACCCAAAACATTACTCAAACCGCTGAATCACTTACAAATGCCTTCTACCAGCACCTACAGGACTGCATGGATCAGGCAATCCCAAACAAAACTAAGACTCTCTGTACCAAAGGCAAGCGTCCAGTCTGCTGGACCCCAGCCACAAACAAGCTCTACAACCAAAGGAGGACGCTACTACAAGCTAGAGCAAAATCCTTCAAAGGTAAGACACCTTTGATCATTATAAGTAAAAACTAAGAGCTCTCATAAAATCATCCAAGGCAAATTTTGAGAGAAAAATCGACAAGGACTCTAAAGACAATCATAAGGCCTTCTTTAGCTATGTTAGAAACCTAGGAGGAAACTCCCAGATATGCTCAGAATTAGTTCAAAATGATGTGAAAATTACTGAACCTACACATTGCTAACATACTGGCTGACAGGTTCAGTGCAAACTTCTCCCCTCCCCAAAGGAGAGATATCTATTCCAGAGGATTGTAGCCCCCAAACATCTCCAACGCCCAGGTGAGAACTGCCCTCACTAAGGCAAAAACACAGCATCCATGGGACGGATGGTGTCCCCGGCTGTGTGCTTCATGAACTCAACGAGGAATTAAACCCACAGTTACGACAGCAGTTTAAGCATAGCCTCACCTCAGGATACGTACCCAAGGAGTGGCGACGCGACTGTGGTCCCACTTCATAAGGGCGGTGCCTCCACAGACCCTGGAAATTACCGCCCATTAGCTTGACAAGCCCTATCTGCAAAGCCATGGAGAGGATCATAATGGAACACATAAATAAAGACAATGGGAACTTGCAGACTTTGGATCCAACCCAGTTTGGCTTTGTCAAAGGCAGATCCTGCCTCTTAAACTTGGTTGACTTTTTGAGACAGTCACCAAGGCCATTGATGAGGGAAAGGCAGTCCATACAGCCTACCTCGACCTGGCAAAGGCCTTGACACAATACCCCACTCAGGTATCATCGAAAAACTCATCAGCTTGAATGTAAACCCATACATCACAAGATGGGTTGCAAACTGGCTAAGCGACAGAACCCACAGGGTCAGAGTTGCTGGAGCCATGTCAGACTCAAAGCCTGTCACAAGTGGTGTCCCACAGGGCTCAGTCCTGGGTCCACTCTTGTTCGGCATCTACTTTTCTGAAGTACAAGCAAACACAGGAGCCGGGGTTCTACAGCATTTGGAATATGTCATAGCAGTGCTAAGATGCCTAGGGTATTCTGTGAACGAAATAAAGTCCAGTCTAGTACCCTCTCAAGACATGTGCTTTCTGGGTGTGAGACTGAATACAGCAGCCAGATGGCCTTTTAACCCCGGACAAACAAAAGAATCTTTCCAGTTACTTCCATCAACTATCTCTTCAGTCCGGGCTGACTGCAAGGACAGTCCTTCAAGCCTTAGGGTTCATGGCATCTTGTATTCTGGTGCTTCCCAATGCCAAACTGCATATGAGGAAGCTACAATGGTATCTCAAAATGTATGGACACAGCACTGCCAGGATTTGGACACTGTCATTCAAGTAATACCTTGCATTCAAAAGGAATTTTTGTGGTGGGCTCAGGAATGTCACCTAAACAAGGGACTCTCTGTGACCCGGCCAGAGGCGAGTCAGATTCTAACGACAGATGCCTCAGACATTGCTTGGGGAGCTCATCTAAATGGAAAGTGGATACAAGACAAGTGGCCTGCCAGACTACAACATCTACATATCAACATGAAGGAGATGTTAGCAGTCCAATTTGCATTAATGGCTTTCAAGGAGTTACTTCTTCCAGGGCAGGTGTTGATTCTAACAGACAACACAACTGTCATGTGGTACATCAACAAACAAGGGGGAACACATTCTTACCCATTGTGCAGGCAAGCAATGATTTTATGGGAGACTGCGCTCAGCTTGCAACTAACTCTTCAGGAAAGGTTTCTGCCGGGAGCACAGAACTCCTTAGCAGATGTGTTAAGCAGACAAATCATGGATCCCCACGAGTGGAAACTGGATCTTCATGTATTTCAAAGTTGACAGTGTCCTGGGGAACTCCAGACATAGATCTGTTCGCTTCTCCACTAAACCACCAGCTGCCAAAGTTTTGCACAAAGAGGTTTCATCACACAGCTTGGAAAGTGGATGCTCTTTCTTTCAGTTGGAAAAATCTTCATGTGTATGCGTTTCCACCTCTGCCTCTTCTTCCAAAGGTGCTTCTAAAGGTCAGACAAGACATGCCAAGGATGATTTTAATAGCTCCAGATTGGCCTCGCAGCACTGGTACCCATTACTGAGGAGTCTGGTAAAGAAGCCTCCATGGCCTTTACCCTTGATTCCACACCTGTTGTCTCAGAGAGACGGTCACCTGCTCAATGTCAAGCTTCACTCTCTTCATCTAACAGCCTGGCATATTCTGTTTTGAAAGACAGCAGGTCTCAACTTCCTCAACAAGTTTTAAATGTGATTATGGAAGCCAGGAGACCTAGTACAAGAAAAGTGTGCGAGAAAAATGGAAGAGATTTTTATTTTGAGTGCAGCAAACAATTTGGAGATTTGAGCCAAATCTGAGTGTGGCTCTTCAATATCTTACTGAGTTATTGGACAAAGGTTTGTCTTTCTCTTCCATTAAGATTCATGCTGCAGCAATTTCAGCTCACTATGATTGTGACCCACCATTGTTTTCGCATCCTTTGTTCAAGCAATTTCTTAGAGGGCAAAGAATATAAGACCCCCACGTAGAGCTCCTACTCCTGCTTGGGACCTCAATTTTGTGTTGGAGAAACTTACTCTACAACCTTTTGAGCCTGCGGCTACTGCTGACTTGAAATACTTGTCATGGAAGACTGCTTTTTTGTTGGCCATTACTTCTGCAAGAAGGGTTTCTGAGTTGCAGGCCCTTATGGCAGTGGAGCCTTTTTGATTTTCATAAGGATAGGGTATCTTACGCACTAATCCTTCCTTTATGCCTAAGGTGGTTTCTAGTGTGGCTTTAAACCAAACTATTCATTTGCCTACTTTTTATGCAGATCCCCAAAATAAAGGGGAAAAGATTTTGCACACTTTAGATGTACACAGGCAATTGCGTTACTATTTGAGCAGGACTAAAGATTTTAGGCAGTCTCAGCAGTTGTTTATTTCTTTTGCTTTGAGTTCTCAGGGCAAGCCTGTGTCAAAACAAACTATTTCTAGATGGATTGGGTGTTGCATTACATTTTGTTATTCCCATCATGGCAAGGAGATTCCAGCTGGGATTAGGCCTCATTCCACTAGGGCTACTGCCACTTCAACAGCATTTCTAAGGGGGGTGGCAACTAAGGATATTTTGGAGGCAGCTACTTGGAGTTCAGTGCATACTTTCTCTAAGCATTATCACCTTCCTCTCTACTCTAAGTCTAGGGCTGGTTTTGCCACAGCTATTTTGCAAGGCATGTTGTCAGTTCCTGCTTCTTTATGATTTGCCAGCCTCCCTTACCTCTGCTTTGGGATTCTACCCAATAGTTAGGACTGCAGCAATGTGGAATGAAGAACATAGTACAGTTTTGTACCTACCATAAATGTAGATGTTCGAGGATCCACATTGCTGCAGTCCAATTTCCCTCCCTCCTTCCCCTCTATGTTTAGGGGTGGTTGTGTAGGTGAGGTTATAATCTGCTAATTTTGTATATTCTGTATATATATATATATATTTTGGTGCAGGTATGTTGGCAGTGTTTGGTTTTGGGCCTTATCTTTTCAGGGTCTTCTGACATCTGGGGCAAGAAAAGACTGAGGATATGACGTCGGTCATGCGCATTAGTACCCTGACGTACTGACGTCAGTCTAATGCGCCCTGACCGACGTCAGCCTTATACTTTGGTATTCGGGCCGACTGGACAGCGGACTACCCAATAGTTAGGACTGCAGCAATGTGGATCCTCGAACATCTACATTTATGGTAGGTACAAAACTGTACTTTTGCTACAGTTTAAAAGTGAAAAAAAGGAAATCTCCTTTTTAAAATAAACCTTAGCACTGTAGCACTCTGTGAAGGCAGGATATTTAAAAGAAGAAACTAATTTTTAAATAAAATGTGCAGAAGGACGGTCAGGGCAGGGCGCAGAAATAGGACCTGAATGGCAGGGGCGGGATGGAGGGGTGGCGTGTCTTGTATCTGGCCACCTGGTTGGTGTGCCAGTAGAAGGAACAGCCATTTATTTATTTATTTATTTTTTTTTTGCTCTACAGTGGAAGTGCTAGGGGGCACACATGAATCTGATGCTTATCAAACTAAAATAAAAGTTTATTTTATTACAATAAAATATATACTGTGTGTGTGTGTGTGTGTGTGTGTGTGTGTGTGTGTGTGTGTGTGTGTGTGTGTGTGTGTGTGTGTGTGTGTGTGTGTGTGTGTGTGTGTGTGTTTTGTTCTTCACTGGAAGAGTAGGAGGGCATGGATCTGACTGTAATAGGTTACAATGTTGATTTTAACAATTGACTGTGAAGCTACAAACCTATTGTTATTATTATTAGGTGTTTCATTGTGCATCCCTCAGGGCAAAATAAATGCTGTAAAGACAGCTTTCAGGTGTGAGTGAGCACTCCATGAGTAGCAGACTATGCATCTACACATATGTAAACCTTGACTGCAGTGCTACATCTGCTGATGGACACAGAAACATTTCATTCTATGAGATGGATTATTTTATGTTACTGAAATAGACATATATGAAGTGTCAGGGTCTAAAGCTAGTAACCTTCACAATTTGTCCAACAGAAATCTTGAAATGTGTTTGTAAAATCTATACATTACACAAATGAAGGGTGTGGGTGTAGAGTCTTGTTTCCAATACCTGTGCATCTAACATCTCACCCAAAGTACAGTTTATAACCAAAGAGTTGCCCATATTTTATTTATGGTCACTTCATGTTTTTGTTATCTTGTGGACTCTGCATGCTCTTATCATTGACCTCAGGCTGAGACTGCAGTTATTAACAAATGAAGACATTTCTTTTTAACTTCAAGGTTGAGCAGTCTCAGTAGATTTAGAAATACAGGGGTGTAAGGGGGTGCAGCCTGTTGCATGTGGTCTCCCCCCAAAAATGTTTTTTTCATAAATCTGTTAAAGTTAAATACATGCATTGTTGATTTTGTAGAGTATGATGCTTGGCAGTGCAATGATTAGCTACAGATGCCGTCAGAAATTTCAGTTACAACTGCACAGAGTAATACAACAGCTCTGCCTAATCCATGTAAAGATGCATACAGCATTCTTAAAATGGTGATTTTTAGTTACTAAATTAATTTTTATTTTGACTTTATTGTGCGTGTATCTTTTTTATCAGTACAGTTACCTTACTTTTTGTATGTCACTGAAGTAACTATATAACAGTCTTCAGCTATATTACTGATGCTCATTTTATTTGTTATATACTTTTATTTCTTTTTCTCAAATTTGGTTTTAAATCTGTGCTTTTGAATTTCTTGTGAAAAAAATTAAATAATGAAAGCTGTGCTTCAGTAATATTCTGTGGGGAAATATTACAAATAACCACAATGCTTTGATTAACCAGCATGGTATTTTAAGAAGTAGAGTGTTACTTTTTAAAAGTAGATTTGAATATCTGCACAGTTTGTGAGAATTAGCCAGTAGAGTTATAAATATTAAAATTATATATGCTGCTGTTATTTTTTATGGAAGGAGAAAACGGTTATTTTTTTTAGAACAATTGCCAGAAATGAGCTGTATCCACAACTGGACAAGAGACTCTTACTCATAGCTTTATATTTGGAAATAAATATTTCAAGTTACACACTCTGCAAACAAAGTGTCTAGATGACAGGTGGACAGTGGTCTCACCTTCGATAACCACATCGCCACAACAGTCAGGAAATCCTTCTATGTGGCACACCTCATCACGAAGGGCTTTTCATCCAGAAAAAAGGAGGTCATTGTCCCACTGTACTCATCCCTCATTAGACCCATTATAGAATACAACGCCCCATTTGGTATGTACCTCTCAAGACATCTGCAACAACTGGAAAGGCCTCAGAAATACCTCACTAAAAGAATCACACGCCTAAAGCAGATGCCCTACGCTGACCACCTTAAAAACTCCAGCTATACTCTGTCGCATATCGTCTACTCAGAGGCGATCTCTGCTTAACATACAAGGCCATGTCAAACCCAGAGCTGTTGGACATGCTACACTTAAAGAAATCCCAATCCCTCAGAGCCACACGCTCCAGGGATCTAAACTTTGTCATCACAATAAACAAAACATGCTGGAGGGATAGGTTCCTGACCCAGAGACTCCCCAGACTCTGGAATAGATTGCCCATACATGTCAAGCAGAGTGCCTCTTTGGACCTCTTCAAGAGGAACCTTGACGACTGGATGGGAGATAGGAAATTCACCCCAGGGATCACGTCAGTCGCCCTGCTAGACAGGGGTCCAGGAAAGTAAATAATGTGGGAAGAAATAGCCAGGGAATTGTTATGGCTAGGCTTGTATAGGCCCTAGGGCTGATAGCCTGGTACCAACCTATGAACCTATGAACGAACTTGGTGAACAAAATTTAAGTAAATAAATGTTAAGGCATGGAAGCATCTATATTTGTCTGTCGTTGTAAGCCTGAAAATAAAACATTTCTACCTAAAACTGTGCTGTGTCACATGTGCTGTCATGGCTTAAATAGTCCTAGGAATAGTCCCCATACCTCGATAACAAAGATTAAATAAAAAAAAAATAGTGTCACTTTAACTTAATAGCCAAAGAGACCTTAACAAAGACTACCACTTGTCTTACAAAGTTTTGCTAGTCAGACGCTGCCTTTTCCTAATCTCAAATTGGGAAACAAAGTTTACAAAGTGGCAGCTCAGACCACATTAATTTGAGTGAGATGCCTCACTCAACCATGTAAAATTTATTGTCATCACGTTTGACCACTAGTGTATATTAGTATAAGCCTTTTTAAGAATTACTGAACTCAAAATGTTGGCAGGTAGTGCAGAGGATTAAAGCAATGAGTTGTTAATAAGTTGTGGTACAGGTTTAATTCCCTCAGCCTTCATTTGCTCACTCTGTGACCTTAAGCAAGTTTCTTAACCAGATAGCACTGTGAGGCATTTGTGAAATTGGGGTAGATTTCTCAATGATCTCATGGACTTCATGCCTAGTAGTTATTTATGAAGTAGGAATGCATGGTAAGAACAAAAAAAGGTTGTATTTATTTTTATTGGTTTTATAAAGCTAGCAGAAGGTAAAAATGCTGATGTGGCCAGTACATAGCTAACTTAACAGTAATTTTAAGAACCTTGGAAGTTAATTACATAAGTAAGAGTATGAACAATTAACAAGGCAAGCAAAAGGTATCACATGATGATTTTGTGAACTGGAAAGTATATTATTTATACAGTGAAATCAAATAATCAGAACAGAGAGCAGCATCCTTAGGTCTGAAACATGTGGGTTATCTGTATATTTTTCATAGACTGAAGTCAGTCCTTTTTTCCTAAAAACATGGGTGCTTGTCACTATCCTTGAGTAATCCTGAACTAAAAGAAAACATTTAATTTTAAATTAAAGCAATTGTACTGGGAAGGAACAAATGACTCTTGACTGTGTTAACTGTGGAAAACAAGGCAGAGGCAGAGGCAGAGTACAGTTTTAAAAGCATATTGTTGAAGTTCAAACCTTTTATAGCTGTCACTTGACTTCTGTGCTATGCCAATATATACACTACTCTGTCTTTAGCCAGCAGCTGAGCATCGAAGTGCTCTGGATTATGTGGAACACTCCGCATTTAATGATGAGCTAACAGCTGTGGCTTTGCTACACGCATTCTGATTGGTTTGTGTACCGCAATTACTGCCAATCAGCATTGCGGTATACAAACCAATGCATAGCTCTCTGCTGCCCTTCCACATTACACAGCGTTGGCTGTGCTCTACAGTTTTTGATTGGCTCGTACACTGCATTTACAGCCAATCGAGAACTCGGCATATGAGCCAATCAAGTAACAAGTTTAGGAGGCTGGGAGCCAATGATGCTGACCACAGATCTTAGTGAGCAAAATAACTCTAGCTGTCTTCATGTGTTATAGTGTGAGGTATAACACCAGGAGTTAGCAGAATCATAGGTCTTAACCTCTTTCTACTTTCTGTTTGATTTGCTAAAAAAATATAACTGAACACCTGTTAAGAGTTTTTGTAGTTTTATTGAGTAATACTTCTTTTACGTGGAAAATAGTAGTGTAAACATTGGGGGGTTATAACATTGTGCCCTTATATCCACTTGTTTTATTCTCAAGCTGTGCTTGTCCTTAGAAATAAGGAACAGAAACGGAAATGATGCACTGTTTACAGAACAGTATAATACTTAATAATTCACAGCAAGAAGAGAAAAACTGTTACAGTGTGCCATTTTTCCATTCTGGACAATGTCTGGCTGACTTTCCTGCTAGGCTGAGTTAACGTTATTTAGTTTTACTGGTCTGTGGTGGTTAAAGCATAGTTTGTATACTATATTTACATATTGAGTGGAGAGTGATAGTGACATACTCCCTCTGGTTCCGTAGCAACAGAGAACTTGTTTTTTTTGACACATTTTATGCTTAGCAGTACTAACAGTAGATAATTACTTTCAAATGTTAACTGCCTTAAGAACAGTTTTCAAAGTATCCTGTTTATAAATTGTGATTATCGGATCTTGCAAGGCAACTAATCTTGTAAAACACATTAGACACACATATCTTTCTCGAGTTGGCTTCTGGAGCTTCCACATAGTTTAGGGATATGCACAGATTGCTTTTTAAGAGAGCTTATATCCAGCATTACGGGATATACCTTAACAGCAGTATGTAGCCTTAGCCATTTGTGGATGTGCCATGTTTGTTAGTTAGATAATTAAACTGTGTTTTAATCTGCCTGCCATGTGGAGATTTTCACTTTCTTATTAACATGAACTTCTCCTTTTTTGCTTTTTCAGCTGTGTAACATCACTCGCAGACTTAAAACTTTAAAACAAACTTGAATGTAAAGGGTTAACAAATAACGTTTATTACTTTTGGCTGCTTAAATGCAAACTACCAGTGTAACTCTGCTCTTCAAACATTAAAAGAGGTCTAGAATAAGAATCTCATTAAAAATGTGTTTTTTTACATTGCTTTGTAAATGTAGAACCTAGTGCAAGTTGTCTTGTTGGTACAGCTAGATTTCCATGGCCAGTCAAGTTTTAAAAAAATTCCTGTTTCAACAGATGTTCATCCTTTTGATCACTGCTACAGTAGCCCTAGCTGTATGAGTTATAGCCTGATAGGATGTAACATAGACAGCTTCTAAAGCTTCAGGGCACCTTCCAGGTGCAGGCAGAGCAATTAAGGAGCTGTGGGCAGCAGCACAGGCTCAATAAGGTGCCCTGTAAGGGGAAGAGTTGTATAGACCAGCTGCTTTGGTGTCTACTGTGGTGCGCAGTAGGAGAACCCAGATCACAGACAGAGCGTAGTGCCAGTGATAGCCACTTGATGGTGTAAAATATGGCTCTAAGTGATTGGATCATGTTGACTGTCACCCAATGGGCATGGGTATGTGCCAGTGATAAGAGGGGTGAGGACCTGGCCTACTCCAACTTACACAAATGGGCATGGGTATGTGCCAGTGATAAGTGGGGTGAGGACCTGGCCTACTCCGACTTACTCCAGAGACTCATGCTAACAGTGGGTGGGGTGTATGTGCCCCTATTGGCCAGTGTATGCCGGCCATAAACACCAATGGTGTGTGTCTAGTTGCCCAGCAAGATAGGAACTGGGAATTTGAGCTAGGCTGTTCAGTGGTATATTGGCAGGCTAGAATAGCAGATTATAAAATAAAGGTTTTGGATCTCAGAAGTGTCTTATTGACTTTTACAGATGTTCTACCATGCTCCATGGCAATGGCACATTTCGTGCAGTGCGAAAACAGGGTGTTCCACATTTTGACCATTTGTCACACATTGGTAGGGTCTGTGTTCCACATTGGCCTCTTAAAAGTTTGAGACCTAAGGCCAGCAGTACTTATGATGTAAACATTATTTATACAAATATTCTGACAAAGACAATTCTTCTTCTTATGTCTTGGCATTAATACTGAGGGTGACACCTCGATGTATGGAAATGGTTCTGCACCTACCAGGGCAGGAACATTGCAGTCAAATACTCTCCTGATAAAGTGGCAGCAGCTTACAGACTGTGACAACAAGTCCATACTCATTTCTACTTGTTTAAGGAATTTAGAAGGTAGAGAAGAAGCTCCATATGGCTAGTTAATCTTTATGCATAAGGTGAAAATGTGCATGACTGTAGGGCAGTGAAGCAAACAGCATAACCCTGAAGTAATTTCTAAAAGTTACTGGTTCCTATATAGACATGCTTAAGAAAATCTGGCTATAGTATAGCAATTCCATGAAGATCTCTATCCATCTGATGTTTTTTTTATTCCTTGTTTAACAAGTGTGCACCAGTATAAACTGTACATAACTACCTGTTCCTATGCAGCAGACATGCCTGGAAACATATTGTATCCACTGAAGTGTGCATTTATAGTGCATTGTCTCAGCTGTTAGTGAAACATTTTATTTTCATTTAATGGTGGAACTAGGACAGACAGGCAACATTTTTTGTAACATAAGAGGCTGAACACATTCTGAACTTTGTTTTTGATTCTAGTCATGAAAGCAGTAGTGTGCAGACCATGGAAAATCTCAGGTACACCACCGTGTGTGTTACTCTAATTTTTATGTAAGGAAGCCTGAAGCTTTAGCACACTTGTCAGGTTCTCCATCTTTATTATGCAAGTCATAATATGCCGTCATGTACATTTAATGTGACCCAAAAAATCTGTCTTATCTGCATTTATTATTATTATTGTTATTATTATTATTATTTTAGCTCTGTTGACAGTACAAATAGATTTGTAAGTATTGCATAAGCCCTTAGCACATTATTGAAAGAGGATTAACAGCAGTAATGTTTTCTGCAGCTTCCCTAGACTGTTTAAGGTTCTAGTGAACAACTGAGGACTGTCAGACATTGGTTTTAGAATGACAGATGGCTACAACATGCTGTTACAACTTGGAATGTATGTCTGTAGAAAAGCAAATCATCTTAATTCTGGGACCAGAACAGTAGGAATATATTAGAATCCCATTGCGGTAATAGTCCTACAAATGTATTTTTGCAGTGTTTACCAGTCTAACCTTGCACTTGGCTGGCATGTTTTATTATGTATGATGGGTAAGCCAGTTACCTACTGGTGCTGTAACTGAGTGGATGGGAGTTTCTTTCTTTTTTTTTTTCACAGCTCCTTCAGTTACCTGGCAAACAAAGGTGCTATTCACAGATAAAATAAATCAAGAAATTCTGGAGGCCTAAGCTTTCCTTGAGGACCACAGCAGGGTTACTACAGAATTATATAGTGTTTACAGACTTAGCTGACTTATTACATTTATGTTCTAACTACTGCAGTGTATAGAGAACAAACACAAGTTTGATGCCTTGGCTAGCAGCAGAACATTTCCAATGTACTTAATGGTTAGAGTCTGATGTCCTTCGTGGTTCACTGTTGCAGTCATCACTGTAGGGTTCTTCCTGCCAGCAGCAGCCCCCGATTGGCCAGAATCCCAAAGTCTGGATCAGGCGCCAGCTGAGGTCGCATTTATCCTGACGTCAATGCGCCGGAAGGTATAAAGACCTCAGCTGACGCCATTTCCCCAGTCTTTCTTGCCGCACAGTGCCCTTTGCAGTGCTCTGATGCCGGTCGGCCTGTTCCTGTTTGTTTTTGGATCTAACCCCAGGATTTTCGTTTTTTACAGATAAGTACCCCGTTGGGAAGGTCTGTTTCTTGCTCCAGTCAGATGTCAGAAAAAGTTAATAATTGTATTTCTTGTGGGAAGCAAATACCTCATAGGGATTTTCACTCTTACTCTATTCCCTGCCTGGGTCCTGACCACGACGTTGCTAATTGTGTGTTTTGTGCTAGATTTAATCAGCGTACTATTAGGCGTAGATATAACTTTGCCTTTTACTATTTTGGAAAAAGATTTAATTATAACATGTCTTCAGATTCTTTTCTGGCTTCTGGGGTGTGTAAGAGGTGCAGGGATGCAGACAGGCCTCCGAGGTCCACAGCAAAGGATGCTACTCAGTTATTGCCAGTTGCTGGTTCGTCGGTTGTCAGTAAGGAGCCTTTGCAGCCCCTGTCATCTGCCTCTTTTGAACCAATTGCCTGTACCAACTCCAGTGTGGAGCTGATGGGGTCTTCAGAATTGCCAGGGACTGGACCTTCGGATACTGCTACCTCAGTTGGGTCCGGAGCCAGTAGGCAGGTACCGGCTTCTGAGGGAGTTCTCAGGTCTTCACAGCTTCCTGTAAATGTGGATTCGGGTTTACATGCTAAATCAAAGTCTAAGGCTCCAGCTAAAGTGAAGTGGCTAGCACAGGCACCTTTTGATCAGGGTCCTAGGCCTCAGAGGCAGATGCTTAGGATGGCTGAAGATCTCTTAACTATGATCAGGGGTTCTCATCCCCCTCCTGACAAGATGCCTAGATTACAGTCCGATTATGATTCTTCAGACCAACTTCTGTTTCTTCTGCTTCTTCCCTTGAGCAGGATTATTCTTTTCCTCTTTATGAGGATTCTGATGCTGAAGATTCTTTTCCTTCTGCTTCTCCTCCTGAGGATTATTCTTTTGGTGAAACTTTGCATGATATGAGGGTGCATTTTCACTGGGAAGGGCAGGAATTCTCTGAATCCAAGAAAAGGCTTAGGGATTTTCTTCTTCTCCCACAGCATAAGCCTCTGGCTATTCCCCCTGTATTGGACATTGTTGATGATGTTTTTTCGGAAGCTTCTCTCTCCTGATTCTTTTCCCCCTACTCCGGCCAAACTGGATAGGTATTATAGGGTTCCAGATTCTCATAAATTTCTTTTTAAAAATCTTTCGCCTGATCTGGAAACAATTTCTCAGGGTCCTAAGGGTGTTAAAGCGGCCTCTGCTAAAAATCCTATTACCTTTGACCAAGAGTCCAGGGCTTTGGAGAGATGGGGTAAAAAGGTTTATACTTCTGCTACATTGTCTATTAGGGTTTTGAACTGTCAATTTCATATGCTGAAGTATCAGCAATACCTTTTGTCTGTATTTCAACAAAAGATGTCAGCTGTGTCTATTGGTGCGGATAATCAGGAGTTACAGGATTTATTGCATGTTATTGAACAGGTGGGTAAACATACCCTGCATTGTGGTTTTGATTCTTTGGAAGCTTCTTGTAGGGCTGCAACAACTGGCGCTGTTATTAGATGACATGCTTGGTTAAGGGATCAAAACATGCCAGATCAGATTAAAGCCAAACTTTTGTATGCCCCTTTGTAGCACGATGTTCTGTTTGGATCCAAAGCTGAAGAGGTACTGAAGAAAATGGAAGACAAAGCCAAATCTATGGAGACTGTTAAGGATTTTCTACAGGTGCAACCTCCTAGATTTAGCAGACACTGGCCAACTAAACCTTGGTCCTTTCCGGGCTCGGACAGGTCTCAGAGAGGCAGATTCAGGCGTTCCAGAGGTAGGGGACAGTCACAGTCCCATTTTAGGAATAGGCAGTGGGGTACCCCCTCTCCCAACGGAGGTGATGATAAGTCACAACCCTACCAAAAACAGTCTTTATGACTCTCCCTTTCTGGTTCCAGGGGCTCCTCTCCTGGAAGCTCCTTTGGGGGGAAGGATTTCTCTTTTTTATCAAAATTGGAACCACATAACCCAGGACAAATGGGTTCTGGACATAGTCTCAAGAGGTTACAGATTTCATTTCCACACCTTGCCAAAACCGAACGGTTGGCCAGACCTGCCACATCATCAGTGGGCAGAGGCACAATGGCAGGTTCAGTTCCTCCTGGCTATGAGGGCCATAGAATTGGTGCCAAATTTAGAAATAGGGCAAGGTTTTTATTCCAGACTTTTCCTGGTTCCCAGGAAGGAAAATTCGTGGAGACCAATCCTGGACCTCTCTGTACTAAACACCTTCCTAGATATACCAAAATTCAAGATACTCACTCTGCTGCAGCTGCTGCCTATGTTGAGCAAGAACACTTGGATGGTGACTTTGGACTTAAAAGAAGCTTACCTGCATATTCCTATAAGGCAAGAGTGCAGAAGGTATCTGCATTTCAAAGCGGGCTCGAAACATTACCAGTTCTCTGTGCTGCCCTTTGGCTTATCTACTGCACCCAGGGTCTTTACGAAGTGCCTTGCACCAGTAATGGCATTTTGCAAACAGAAGGGGATTCAAATTTACCCTTATCTGGATGACTGTCTTCTTCAAGCAGATGACAAAGATACTCTAATTTGGCATCTAGCCTTTGTGCAGCGTCTTCTTCAGTGCCTCGGTTTCACAGTGAATCTAAAGAAATCAAACCTGGTACCCACACAACAGCTTACTTTCCTGGGTGCTCTTCTGAGCACTTCGACCCAGATGGCTTCCTTGACATCAGACAGAAAAGTGCAACTGGCTTCTTTTTTCCGACACCTGGCTTCAATGAAACAGCTGACTGCAAGAAAAATTCTGCAGGCTTTGGGTTACATGGCCTCCTGCATTCTGCTAATACCATATGCAAGGCTGCATATGAGGAAACTGCAGTGGTACCTCAAGAGTGTCTGGTCTCAGCATTACCACAGTTTGGAAACAGTGGTCACAATTTTGCCTTGTCTCCAGCGAGAGTTTCTTTGGTGGGCCGAAACCTGTCTATAGAACAAGGGGAAGCTTTTTTGTCCTCCGCCGACCAACCAAGTTCTGACAATGGATGCTTCAGATTATGCATGGGGAGCCCACATGCATGGGAGATGTCTTCAGGGTGTTTGGACGAAGGAGCAAACTCACCTGCACATAAATTTGAAGGAGATGCTAGCTGTACAGAATGCCCTGATTGCCTTCAGGGACCTTCTTCTGCCAGGACAATTGTTGATACGGACAGACAACACTACAGTGATGTGGTACATCAACAAGCAGGGGGGGCTCTCACTCTTACCCCCTGTGCAGATTAGCCATGAATCTCTGGTACACTGCTCTGACCTGCAGTGTCGACTTACAGGCGCAATTCCTGCCAGGGAAAGACAACACTCTGGCAGATGCATTGAGCAGCCACATTTCAGATCCACATGAATGGATGTTGGATGTTCGGATATTCAGGATAATTATAAAGGCTTGGGGATGTCCGGACATAGATCTCTTTGCATCCCCTCAGAATCATCAACTTCCAACATTCTGCACAAGGACCTACCACAAACTAGCATGGCAAGTGGATGCCCTCTCATTCAGTTGGAAACACCTCTCAGTATATGCTTTTCCTTCTTTTCCTCTTCTACCTCGGGTACTTCTGAAGATAAAACAGGACAGACCTCACATGATTCTACTGGCTCCCAATTGGCCTCGGCAATTCTGGTATTCCACTCTGATGAACTTGGTTCAGGAGCCTCCCTGGATTCTGCCTCAAATCCCTCATCTACTGTCTCAACGGGACGGCCGGATACTGCACAGTCATGTCGAGACTCTGCATCTAGCTGCCTGGCGGATCCAGGGTCTGTAAACACCTCTGCCCTTTCCAAACAGGTATTGGATGTAATCCTTGAAGCTAGACGGCCCAGCACTAGAAAATCTTATGTGGGAAAATGGAAAAGATTTTGCTCCTGGAGTCAAGTCCAGGGTGATGATTCTTCTGTTCCGAACATTCATCTGATTTTACAGTATCTGACAGAGTTATTATATACGGGCCTATCTTTTTCGTCTGTTAAGCTTCATGCTTCTGCTATTTCTGCACATTACGATACGGATCCTCCGATTTTTTCTCATCCATTACTTAAACAATTTCTTAGAGTGGCTAAGAATATTCAGCCCCCTATAAGGGCTCCTGTTCCCACTTGGGATCTTAACTATGTTTTGGAGAAATTAACTTTGTCTCCTTTTGAACCTGCAGCTTCCACGGATTTAAAATGTTTGACTTGGAAAACTGATTTCTTTTAGCTATTACCTCTGCTAGAAGAATTTCGGAATTGCAAGCACTCATGGCTGTGGAACCCTTCCTTATTTTTCATCAGGACAGGGTATCTCTATGGACTAGTCCCACATTTATGCCCAAGGTGGTTTCGGCAGTGACCTTGAATCAGTCTAGTCATTTGCCTACCTTTTATCCTAATCCTCAAAGTGAGGAAGAAAGTCTTTTGCACTCTTTAGACGTGCACAGGCAGCTTCGTCTATACCTGGACAGGACCAAGATATTCCGGAAATCTGATCAGTTGTTTGTCGCTTATGCTCCTACTGTTCAGGGGAAAGCAATCACTAAGCAAACCATTTCCAAGTGGATTGCCCATTGCATCAAGTTCTGTTACTCTTATCATGGCGATCCGGTTCCTGTTAATGTTAGGACTCATTCTACCCGGGCTACTGCTACTTCAGCAGCTTTTCTTTGTGGGGTTCCTACCAAGGATATTTTGGAAGCTGCTACTTGGAGTTCTGTACATACTTTTCTAAGCATTACAACCTCCTCTCTATTCTAAATCCAGGGCAGGTTTTGCTTCTGCAGTTTTACAAGGTTTTGTGACCGCTCCCTCTGTTTCTCCTCCAGCCACCCTTTCTTAGCTTTGGGACTCAACCCTACAGTGATGACTGCAACAGTGAACCACGAAGGACATAGTACAGTTGTGTACTCTTACCATAAATGTAGATGTTCGAGTGTGTTCACTGTTGCAGTCCTCCCTCCTATCCCTCTTTTGTTTTTCCTTGAGTATTGTCTGTTATGAGGTATTTTGGCTGCTGAGGTTTTGGGCATGGTTTCTTTTTTAGCCTTTTCTTTCTGGCACCTGACATCTGGGGCAAGAAAAACTGGGGAAATGGCATCAGCTGAGGTCTTTATACCTTCCGGCGCATTGACATCAGGATAAATGCAACCTCAGCTGGCGCCCTATCCAGACTTTGGGATTCTGGCCGATCGGGGGCTGCTGCTAGCAGGAAGAACCCTACAGTGATGACTGCAACAGTGAACACACTCGAACATCTACATTTATGGTAAGAGTACACAACTGTACTTTATCGTGACAGCATTGATGCCAGCCTCACATTTCCAAAGCCATTTTTTCCATGATTGGATTCTACTCATCAAGACTGAATCTGATAACACAATGACACAGTACATGTGTTCTGAAACAGTTTGTAGAAATACCATTGCACCTAACATCTCTGAGTTGTTGTTTTTTTCTTATTTTACACATACATACACATATATATATAAATTCTGTAGTCACACAACCATGAAGGAAACAAATCTTAAAAAATTGCAATGACTTCCTATGGGGATGAAAGCAGTTTACAAGCTGCAACTCATCCAGATGTCTTTGTTGGTCTGTAGCCTTGTTCGGTTCTCACTCAATGACCCATAGGGAGCAAATGAAAAAAAAAAAACATGCAAATGTCATATTAATGAAAAGTGATATTCCATTAGATGTAAAAAACAATGAATACGTGAGACTGGCTTTTACCATGCAAGGAGTATTTATAAACTGTGTTCTACTGTTATTATACATGTATTGTTTTGGAATATTGTACAGTGTTAAGAGTCTCTGAATTCTGAGCTGCTGAAATTTTCCTTTCCTGTTTCTTCTTTGTATTTTCCTCAAGACTGTAATTTCAAAGTGTGTTCTATTGTTATACATGTATTGGTTTGAAATATGGTACTATATTAGAGTACCTGATTTCTGAGGTGCTGACATTTTTCGTTTCTATTTCTTCTTTGCTTTTTCTTCAAAATTGTAGATATTATACACACAAGCTGTTTGCAAATGGCTTCTGATGAAGACATGCTGCATTTCTTTTGCCTTCTTCCAAACCTGTCTGCATCCTCATTACATTTCCACCAGGTGTTCTCAGTGGAATAACCATACAAAAAAACTCCCCAGATATGAAGTAATATGAACCTAGTACTGTATTAACTGTTATAAAAAATAAATACAAAAAAACGAAGCTGTCTGCTCGAATAAATCTCTTAAACTTAGTAAATCAAGTAAAAAATCCAATCTAGGGTATGTTGAATTCACCGTTCCTTTATTAGTAAGCACAGACGAGCCCATACGACGTAGTGACAAAGTTTCCACTGTAAATATAAATCAGACCTGCTGTAGTAAAACTGAACCCCCACTCTTTCCCTTAAAATAAAGTAATAAAAAGGATCCACGCTAACCTAAAATATCATGTTATTCAAAATTCCTAAAAATCTCTGTCTTTCTATTTATTGCATCCTTATAAAACATCCTTCCGTACATTGTTTACATATGAAGCTTGCATTGGTTAACTACTTGAAGCATATAACACTTAAATACAACTTAAACACAGAGTTTTGTGTCAGTTTATCTTCACATTTCCATATTTTTGTAATTAATTTACAAGATGTTCATCGTGTTACACTGCTGCAGTCATTACACTTGGGTTATCCTGCCGTCAGGCAGTTCCCCAGTCGGCCTGAGTTCCAAAGTCTTGGTCCGGTGTCGGTTGCTGTCGCCTCCTCCCTGACGTCAGTGCGACAGGGGTATATAAGATGCAGCCGACACCATTTTCTTCAGTCTTTCTTGCCACGTGGTGCCCGAAGCAGAAGCAGTTCGCAAGTGCCGGTTGGCCGACTCCTGAGATTTTCATTCCGAATCCAAAACCGAAGTTTTCTACAAAGCTAAGTACCCCATTGGGGAAACTTTTTCTTGCCTCAGACCGATGTCAGTAAAAGTTAATAACTGTATTTCTTGTGGGAAGCAAATACCTCAGAAGGATTTCCACTCCTGTTGTATTCCATGCCTAGGCCCAGACCACAACGTCACTAGTTGTCGGTTTTGTGCTAGGTTTAACAAGCGCACTACTAAACGTCGGTTTGATTTTGCCCGACATTATTTTGGCAGAAAATTCAATTACACTATGCCGTCTGAACTCCCGATGACAGGATTACATAAAAAGCGCAAAGACAAGGACAGGCATCCAAGGCCCAAAACTGACGACGAGGCCTCTTCTAGGCCGGTCGCCGGTTCTCCGGTTTTCAGTGAGGTGCCTACGCAGCCCCTGACGACCGCTTCCACAGAACCACAGACCACATCCGACTCCCACGTGGAGCTGGCTGGGCCTTCAGATGCTCTATGTTTTCACCCTACCGAAACTAACCCTTCTGAGGGAACCGAAGTAGCTGAGCAATCCACAACCTCAGGGGGTATCTTCAGACCTACCCAGTTAACCATTAAACCCTCTACTAAGTCTAAGGCCCCCTTAAAAACAAAGAAACAGATACAGCATTCTCCAGGACAGGCTTCCATGCCTAAGAAGCAAATGCTCAAAATGGCCGAAGACCTAATCACCCTGATCAGGGGGTCCCATCACCCTCCTAATAAAAGGCCCAGACAGGATGCAGACTATGAATCTTCCGACCAGGTGTCCATTTCTTCAGATTCATCCTCAGACCTAGGATATTCCTTACCCCCTTATGAGGATTCTGATGCTGAGGAATCAATTCCATCTGCCTCTCCGCCTGAGCACTACTCCTTTGGGGAGACCTTACATACCATGAGGGAGCATTTCCATTGGGAAGGCCAGGATTACTCAGAATCCAAGAAAAGGCTCAGAGACTTCCTCTTATTGCCTCAACACAGACCCCTTGCTATTCTGCCAGTGTTAGATATTGTGGATGATGTCTACACTGAATCCAGCTTAAACCCTGACTCCTTACCTCCAGCCCCAGTTAAACCCGATAGATATTACAGAGTCCCAGACTCTCACAAATTTCTGTATAAAAGCCCTGTTGCTGACCCTGAAACTATTTCCCAGGGACCCAAAGGGATTAAGGCCTCATCAGCAAAAAACCCAGTTCCCTCTGACAGAGATTCCAGAGCTTTAGACAGATGGGGAAAGAAATTATATACGTCTGCAACCTTAGCAATGAGAGCCTTAAATTGCCAGTTTCACATGCTAAAATATCAGCAATTTTTGATGTCTCAGTTAAACAAAAAATGCTTCCAGATTCAGATTTTCCTAATTTTAAAGAAATGCAGGATTTATTGCATGCAGCTGAACAAGTGGGAAAGCATACTTTGCAAGGTGGTTTTGATTCTTTAGAGGCCTCCTGTAGAGCAGCAGTTACAGGCTCTGTCATTAGAAGGCATGCTTGGTTAAAAAAACATACGTTACCAGATCATGTTAAAGCAAAATTATTGGATGCACCTTTACAGCAGGATGTGTTATTTGGAGTTAAGGCAGAAGAGGTATTAAAGAAAATGGAGGATAAGGCAAAATCTATGCAAACGGTAAAGGATTTCTTACAGGTTCACCACCAAGATTTAGCAGAAATCAACAAAGAATTGGTCCTTTCCGGCTACAGACAGACCTCAAAGGGGCAGATACAGACGTCCGAGAGGTAGAGGTCAACCATAAGGTCCTTACAGGCCTCGACAATGGGGTGTACCAGGCCAGAAAGAAGGGGAAGACAGGCCACAACCATATAAAAAGCAGCCTCAATGACTTCCCATTACAGCTGCCAAACAACTCTCTCTTGGCAGCCCCCTTGGGAGGAAAACTAACACTTTTCTATCACAATTGGCATTGGATCACCAAAGACAAATGGGTTCTCAACATTGTATCTCAAGGTTACAGGTTCCACTTTCACACTCTGCCAAGGTTAAAAGGAATTCTAAATCTGCCACCAAATCAATGGGCAGAGGCTCAAAAACAAATTACAGCACTCATGGAAATGAGAGCTATTCAAGAGGTACCACCACAAGAGCAAGGACAAGGATTTTATTCAAGACTCTTTCTGGTTCCCAGAAAGGACAAAGCCTGTAGGCCCATTCTGGATCTTTCTTCTCTAAACACTTACCTGGATGTTCCGAAATTCAAAATGTTGACACTTCAGCAGCTTCTTCCCATGCTGGTAAAGAAAGCTTGGCTCGTGACCTTGGACCTCAAGGAGGCTTACCTGCATGTCCCTATCAGAAAAAACTGCAGAAGATACCTCAGATTCATAGCAGGTTCAATGCACTATCAATTCTCTGCACTGCCCTTTGGCTTATCTACTGCACCCAGGGTCTTTACAAAGTGCCTGGCACACCAGTAATTGCATTTTGCAGACAGAAAGGAATTCAAATTTATCCGTACCTGGACAACTGCCTCATTCAAGCAGAGAGCAAGGACATTCTTCTAGAGCATCTGGCATTTGTAAAACAGTTATTAAGTTGCCTGGGGTATACAGTAAATGAAAATAAATCAAAACTAGTGCCCTCACAAGAGATAATATTCCTGGGTGCCAGCTTGAACACAACGGCCCAGATGGCTTATCTCATGCCAGACAAGCAAGGACAACTGACTCAATACTTTCAATTGATGGCAACAAAAACCCAACTCCCTGCAAGAAAAATTCTGCAGGCCTTGGGTTACATGGCATCTTGCATACTACTAATTCCATATGCCAGACTGCATATGAGGAAACTACAATGGTACCTAAAGAGTGTATGGTCTCAACACTGTCAAAGTATGGAAACAGTTATACCACTAATTCCTTGCCTTCAACAAGAGATTCGATGGTGGGCTCAAGCTTGTCACCTCAACAAGGGACAGCCTTTTACTCAACCCACAGCCAGGCAAACACTGACAACAGATGCATTGGATTACGCCTGGGGAGCACACATGGCAGGAAAATGTATTCAGGGCAAGTGGCCCGCAGAACAAAGGCATCTTCACATCAATCAAAAAGAGATGTTAGCTGTACAGAATGCCCTTATAGCTTTCAAGGACCTGCTGCATCCAGGACAACTATTACTAAAAACAGACAACACCACAGTTATGTGGTACATAAACAAGCAAGGGGGCACTCACTCCTACCCCCTCTGCAGACAAGCCATGACCTTGTGGAACACAGCTCTAAACTATCAAGTTCATCTGCAAGCACAATTCCTGCCAGGAGAGAAAAACACACTGGCAGATGACTTAAGCAGAAACATCATGGATCCCCATGAATGGGAATTGAATCCACAAATATTCAGAATGATAACACAAAAATGGTGGAGCCCGGACATAGATCTGTTTGCATCCCCAATGAACTACCAGCTACAGAAATTCTGCACAAGGAGTTACCATCCACAAGCATGGAAAGTGGATGCCCTCTCATTCAGCTGGAAAAACCTACAAGTATACACTTTCCCTCCACTACCTCTCCTTCCAAAGGTTCTCGTAAAAGCCAGGCAAGAAGAACCAAAGATGATCCTGATTGCTCCAGACTGGCCACGCCAGCACTGGTACCCAATCTTAAAGAATTTAGCACAAGAACCACCCTGGATATTGCCTCAAATCCCACATCTGCTGACTCAGCACAACAATCAGATACTTCACAGTCAGCTAAAGACCTTAAACCTAGCTGCATGGAAAATTCCTTAGTCAAGCAAGCAATGCCTCTCTCCAAAGTTATTATGGATGTCATTCAGGAGGCCAGAAGGCCTAGTACCAGGAAAGCCTATTCGGATAAATGGAAGAGATTCTGTGCCTGGAACCAGGCTCACAGCCTTGACCCTCTTGTCCCAAACATTCCTCAGATTCTACAATATTTAACTGAGATGCTGGACAAAGGCCTCTCTTTTTCATCCATCAAGATCCACGCCTCTGCCATCTCTGCTCATTACAACACGGATCCTCCAATTTTCTCTAATCCATTGCTAAAACAGTACCTCAGAGGGGCTAAAAACATAAGACCACCCTGTAGAGCACCTACTCCAACTTGGGACCTCAACTTTGTTTTGGAAAAATTGACTTTACCTCCTTTTGATCCAGCTAACACAGCAGAATTAAAATACATTTCTTGGAAGACTGCTCTGCTCCTGGCAATAACATCAGCACGCAGAGTTTCAGAATTACAGGCACTAATGGCAGTGGAACCTCTCCTCATTTTCCACCAGGACAGAGTGTCCTTAAGAAGTAACCCTACGTTTATGCCAAAGGTGGTTTCAAGTGTGGCTCTAAACCAAACTATTCACTTGCCAACTTTTTATCCAAAACCACAGAATAAAGGGGAGAGACTACTGCATTATTTGGACATTCACAGGCAGTTACGCTTCTACTTGGACAAAACCAAAGCTTTCAGAAAATCTGAGCAATTACTGGTAGCATATGCTGCAGGAGCACAGGGAAAAGCCATTTCAAAACAGACTATTTCAAAATGGATAGGACATTGCATACGTTTCTGCTACTCACACCATGAGAAACCTATACCTGGCAGCATTAGATCTCACTCCACCAGGGCAACAGCCACTTCAACTGCCTACCTCAGAGGAGTGCCTACCAAGGACATTTTGGAAGCAGCAACATGGAGTTCTGTGCTTACCTTCACCAAGCATTACCATCTGCCTTTATACTCTAAATCCAGAGCTGGCTTCACCACTGCCGTGCTGCAGGGCCTTATAGCCACACCTAATGCCTTATAGAACCAGCCACCCTACCTCAGCTTTGGGATTCTACCCAAGTGTAATGACTGCAGCAGTGTAACACGATGAACATAGTACAGTTTTGTACCTACCATAAATGTAGATGTTCGAGTGTATACACTGCTGCAGTCCAGGTTACCCTCCCTCCTTCCCCTCTTACTTGCTGGTATGTACCTATGTCTTCTACCCTTTACTACCTATGGGGAGTATTTGTGGTAACTGAAAGTTGTTGTTTGCTTTTCTTATGTATGTTTTATTAGCAATTTGAATTGCCTACCTTTTCGGGGCACCTGACATCTGGGGCAAGAAAAACTGAAGAAAATGCCGTCGGCTGCATCTTATATACCCCTGTCGCACTGACGTCAGGGAGGAGGAGACAGCAACCGACGCCGGACCAAGACTTTGGAACTCAGGCCGACTGGGGTACCGCCTGACGGCAGGATAACCCAAGTGTAGTGACTGCAGCAGTGTATACACTCGAACATCTACATTTATGGTAGGTACAAAACTGTACTTTTGTTACTCTTGAAATTGAATCTAGATGTTGTTATTACAAATGAATAAGATAGATGTTTTAGTAGTTTGAACTGTTTCTGACTTCTGATTGACAGTTACATTTTGACAGACAGTTGGAATTTCTAGTGTGCACAGACCTGGAGAAGAACCAAAAGCAAGTTTAGTTAAAAGATTTGAATAAATTAATATGGTGAAAGCATAATTTTATTTTAATATTATGATTTTTGTTTTATAAGCATGCAGTAAATAGAGAGACAGAGATTTTTAGGAATGTTAAATAGCATGGCACTTTAAGTTAGCTTGGATCCTTTTTATTACTTTAAGGGAAGGAGTAGGGGTTGTTTCTTACTACAGCAGGACTGAGTTGTATTTGTATTTACAGTAGAAACTTTACCATTCCCACTTCAACTGCTATATAAGTAATTGTTCTTAAATGTATTAACCATTAAGTCTTATGGATCGCTCGTCTGTGTTTACTATTAAAGAAACTACAAATTCAACATATCCTGGAATGGATTTTTTACTTGATTTACTAATTTACGAGGTTTATTCACGCAGACAGCTTTGTTTTATGTATTTATTTTTTTATAACAGTTACTACCAGTACTAGGTTCATATTGTTTCAAAGCTGGGGAGTATTTTTGTATAGTTATTCCACTGACAGCACCTGGTGGAAAGTTTCTTATAGTGTTTGTTTTTTGGGCTAAGTGTGTGACACTTGGCTTACTGAAACTTTGAGGGACTCTGCGGATTTTGTCTTGTTGTCATCCTCATTAATTTGTTTTTCAAAACGCCATGCAATATGCTAAACTGTGCCTTCCAACTATATGTAAAGGGGGATAACTTCATTTTCGACTAGTGATACCTCATGTGATAATTTACTTTACCCAGTTGCCCTTGTTGCTGCTTTGTCAAATTGCTGACTTTTAGATAATTTGATGCCACTCTCCCATGATGCCACTGTCCATGATGGTACCCTCCCATATCTCTGGCTGTTCTTTCATTACTACTGCTTCCACTACACTTAACAAATTCTTACCCTGCATCATTGCCTCTAAAATGCATCTTTGCCTTCCAAATGCTTTATGTGATGTTTTATGCACCGAATTGAATATGTCACATTTTTGGACCATTCCTCCAGTCTATACAAGTTCATTGTCACCAGTTGTAGACATTTCTAGGGCTTTGTCCCTACTTTTTATCAGTACCATAAAAGGCAAGTATTTTCTTCCAGAGGAGAGTGAGGTTTAACTAGAAATGAGGAGAAATTTTATCCATATAGAAAAGAATTGGGAGATAATGGCCAGATGTTTGTGCACAAGATTGTGGGAATTTGGTACATGCACATGAGTAAGTAGAGGCAAAATTTTCAAAGTATTGATGGGTGACAAGGTAGTAGGGATTTAGAAAACATTCTGATGGAGGTGGATATACCTTAAAATATGTTGAATTCTCTTCTACAATATGGAGACAGCAGAGAGGAAAGTAGACACAGCATATCTGATGTGAAAAGAAGGAACTAAAATAAGGCTTGCTTTAGTGGAGCTGAGGGAACTTGGCATCTACCCGTTGAAGACAGTGCATAGTGTGTGACATGTTTAAGTAAAGACAAGAGAGAGGTGATGGAGTCTCAAGTGGGTTTTGACATCAGGCTGGTCACAGCTTGAGAAAGAAGAACAATTTTTTGGTCTTGTGGCAGGTTACCTGCAAATCATACAGTTTTACCAAAAATTCCATCTAGTTTTACATAAAGGGAGGATTTTATTTTTGGCAATGGCTCTATACAAAAGAGAAAGGATGAGGGAAGCCTTGGAAGTCACAGAGAAAAAGGCCCACTTGTGTGTGAAATGATATTGAAATGGACACTGACTTTTATAGCTGTCAGTCTAAGGTTAGACATACATTTGGCTGAGCAAACAGTGACAATGATTCTTCAGGAAGTAAGATTTGTGGAACACTGCGTGTACCATATGGAGTTTCTTAGGATCATTAATTGTTGCTAGATGGCAGTAGAGTATCCTTCAATCAGGGCTAAAGTTTTCAAAAGGCATTTTGTAGTCTGGCATCTACTGAGATGGAGTCTGAGAAGCAGGCAGAATTAGCAATTGTGTGTATATTGTATACAGCCTGCTTCATCACAGTGCTGCAAAATTTCAGTAGTGATATCTGTAGAGAAGATAGCCCAATACAGACTCTTTATTCATGCCTTGCAGACCATTACATTGTGGAGAAAAAACATTTTCCTTCTTGACCACTTGCGTTCTGCAATGTAGGTAGTTGTCAAACTACTGACAGTCTGTAATAAGAGGTTGTGCAGGAAGACTTCAGTCCTGACAGTCTTAGTGTCCCTGATCAGATCAAGGTAGATGTTGCAGAACTTTCCCTCAGGACCCTTTTGGTTCAAAGAGGAATCATATCTTCAGATGCTGTGACCAAGATGGACACCGTGCTGCTATATTAAAGGTAAGCTTTACTTTGAGGGATGGTGAAGAAATCGTAGGCACATATTTTTCAAGTACATTTCAGGAAGGAGGGGCAGAGTACTGGGGCAAAAACTGGAACAAATGACTACCCCCATCCCATGTTGGGTGAAATGGTATGTGTGTATATATATATATATATATATATATATATATATATATATATATATATATATATATATATGGATCCCTATCACATGGTCGACAGGCCATATGATCGACTTTCATTTGGTCGACAGTTCATTTGGTCGACAAGCAGTTTTATGTGGGGGGCTTCACCTCCCACACCCCCCAATGTGGGGGGCTGTGCCCCCCACCCCACCCCTAACTATATATATCAACTCCAGGGTTGCACAACATTGGGGAGCGGGGCAAATCTGCCTGTCGACCAAATGAATTGTCGACCAAATGAAAGTCGATCAAATGGCTTGACCATCTCAGGTAGACCCATATATATATATATATATATCTATATATATATATATATATATATATATATATATATATATATATATATATTTTTTTTTTTTTTTTTTTAATTGTAAAGGTATAGTTTGACAATGACCAGTTGATTAAAATGAAGGTAGGTTAGACAAAAAACTCAGCAGTCATCTTAAGAAGTATAACGTTGGCATTTTTTAAATATTCAGATGATGCTGTGCAGTCCTTTAATAAGGCACTTCTTAATGTTCTAAAACTGCCTTAATTACATACATTAAACACTTTGCTATTGAAACACATCCTTTTTCATGTTTTCTCGGTAAGATTGCTAATGCTGTGAAGTGCTGTTTACTGCAATGAACGTATCAACTGGCTGATGTATTGCAGTTCTCTACCTATAAACTGAGAGCAGATTTTTACTTGCAGTGTACACAGGGGCAGGTGTAGACTTGATTCCAAGAGACCTCACATCTCTTCTTTGCATAAGTGCATATCTACAAGTCTGTATTACATGTAATTCCCCTAAGAGTTGACCCAGTGTTCAGGGATCTGACTGTGCACTTTGACAGTAGCCTTACTCTAACCACTACGTGGCCAGAGCAATGAGTAAATCCTTTTATGTTGCAGAAGTTATAAGTAAGATCATGGCATCTAGGTCCAAAGAGGTCATTATCCCACGGTTCTTTGCCCTTATCAGACCAGTCATATTGTACAGTGCTCCCTTTGGTATGTACCTGACCAGGCATATGCAGTAGCCTGAGCAACCTCAGAGGTTCCTTACAAAAAGAATGCAAGGCATAACAAACGTGCCTTATGCAGAGCGTTGTAAAGCCATCTCCCCCTACTCATTCTCCTATAGATTGCTGAGAGGTGATCTATGCCTGGCTTACAAAGCATCCCCAAATCCCACACTTTAAAATCTCCTATGTATTCATAAGTCAAGCCGTACCAGAAATATAGGGCCTAGGGACCTGAATTTTGTCTGTGACTTAAACAAAACATGCTGGAGAGAATAACATAATGGCTATCGAAAAGGGGAATTAAACCCGCGTGGCGTACCGACGACCGGTCCCACTACCAAGGCGTGCCTCTCCGCGACCCGCGATGCGTCCGGTAGCGGCAAGCCTTATCTGCAAAAACCATGGAGGGATCATAATGGAACTCATAAAAATGAACGCCAGGGAACTTGCGGACTTTGGATCCAACGGTTTAGCTTTGTCAAAGGCAGATCATGCGCTTAAACGTTGGTGCGGGGAACGGTGCAAAGGCCATTGATAGAGCAGTCCTTACAGCTGCCGGTGGCCTGACAAAAACGCTTCATTTCGTACCCACTCGGGTATCATCAAAAAAACTCATCACGCTTGAATGTAAACCCATACATACAGATGGATTTTCAAACTATTACAAAGTGACAGAACCCACAGGGTCCAGAGTTGCTGGAGCCATGTCCAGACTCAAAAACCTGTCTGAAGTGAACCAATTGTCCCACAGGGCGCAGTCCTGGGCCCACTCTTGTTAAGCATCTCCATACTACAGTACAAGCTTAAACACAGGAGGTTACTTGGCTGATAAAGTTTGCCGATGAAACTGCACAAACAAGCAGCCATATTAACACATCTGACAAATGTCAACTAGAAGGAGCCTCTGAAAGCGGATAACTGGTGGGCTTCACCTCCCACACCCCCAATGTGGGGCTGTGCCCCACCCCACCCTAACTATATATATCAACTCCAGGCTTGCCCAACATTGCGGAGCGGGCAAATCTGCCTGTCGACCAAATGAATTGTCGACCAAATGAAAGTCGATCAAATGGCTTGACTATCTCAGGTAGACCCATATATATAAATATATAAATCTATATATATATATATATATATATATATATATATATATATATATATATATATATTTTTTTTTTTTTTTTAATTGTAAAGGTATAGTTTGACAATGACCAGTTGATTAAAATGAAGGTAGGTTAGACAAAACTCAGCAGTCATCTTAAGAAGTATAACGTTGGCATTTTTTAAATATTCAGATGATGCTGTGCAGTCCTTTAATAAGGCACTTCTTAATGTTCTAAAACTGCCTTAATTACATACATTAAACACTTTGCTATTGAAACACATCCTTTTTCATGTTTTCTCGGTAAGATTGCTAATGCTGTGAAGTGCTGTTTACTGCAATGAACGTATCAACTGGCTGATGTATTGCAGTTCTCTACCTATAAACTGAGAGCAGATTTTTACTTGCAGTGTACACAGGGGCAGGTGTAGACTTGATTCCAAGAGACCTCACATCTCTTCTTTGCTTAAGTGCATATTTACAAGTCTGTATTACATGTAATTCCCCTAAGAGTTGACCCAGTGTTCAGGGATCTGACTGTGCACTTTGACAGTAGCCTTACTCTAACCACTACGTGGCCAGAGCAATGAGTAAATCCTTTTATGTTGCAGAAGTTATAAGTAAGATCATGGCATCTAGGTCCAAAGAGGTCATTATCCCACGGTTCTTTGCCCTTATCAGACCAGTCATGTTGTACAGTGCTCCCTTTGGTATGTACCTGACCAGGCATGTGCAGTAGCCTGAGCAACCTCAGAGGTTCCTTACAAAAAGAATGCAAGGCATAACAAACGTGCCTTATGCAGAGCGTTGTAAAACCATCTCCCCCTACTCATTCTCCTATAGATTGCTGAGAGGTGATCTATGCCTGGCTTACAAAGCATCCCCAAATGCCACACTTTAAAATCTCCTATATATTCATAAGTCAAGCAGTACCAGAAATATAGGGCCTAGGGACCTGAATTTTGTCTGTGACTTAAACAAAACATGCTGGAGAGACAGATATGTGTCCCAGAGACTGTCCCTCCTATGGAACAGGCTTTTCCATCCATGTGAAGCTGATTTTGTCTAGTACCCAGTTTAAGCGCAGCCTAGACCTGTGGATGGGGAATAGGAAATTTACACTGGCCTGGCACCCGTGTCCCTTATGGACACAGGTAGCTTTTACATTCCTTCAACCTTACTCTCTCAAAATTCTACCTAACACTAGCCATGCCTTTGTCCTCCTTCATGTCTCTTACAACGACTTACTTCTTTTATACCTTAGATAATGTAGGCATTTGCATTCCATAGAAAACAGAATGTTTATCATCTCATGTTAGTTCAGAATCTATTATTATAGCATACTACACAAATCCTTTCACTACTACCATCACTACATCCAGATGCTTTTATTAATTATTAAGTTGTGTAATATTTTGTATTAACTCCTGTTAATTTGTTCTTTTGTAATATTTTATATTAATTCTGTATCAATTCCTGTTGATTTTTGTTTTGTATATATGTACATGGAGTGTCTCCCCGGGCCTTCATTGAAAAAGGGTTAATCTCGGCCCAATGGAGTTTCCCGGTTAACAAACTACAAATAAATAAATAAGTGGTTCTCAATGTCCTATGTAGATACAGGACATCATTATTCTTTCGGAATAACATGGCCAGGCTTAGAAAGGCCCCAGGGTCATTAACCTAGTAACAATATATGAATCTATGAATCAATGACATTGGGTCTCTGCTGCACTGAATGCAAAATTTGATATAAAATATTTAATTACTGAAATACCTTCTGTTAATATAAGACATTGACCTCTGCCTACTGCAGGTAAAGTGACAGTGTATTTATTTGTTAACTGGGTTGTCATAATGGCTATTATAAGCATGTTTTTTATATAGAGAAGATCATAAACAGACTTAAGTCTTGCATTAAATTAATTGCATATGCGAAAAAATAGCCTAATCAATGGAGTAATGGAGTAGAGCCAAGCAATAACTCTGATGGCTGCCTGGATGATGCCCTTCTGTGATAGGTCCCTGCCAGTGGGGAATCAGTTAACTGGTGGGCTGAAGGGTAGCTGGCTTGAAGAGAAGTTCTCCAGTCCAAGAAGAAGTTATGTTTAGGTGTTCTGCAGAAATGATATATGTAACTTCATTGCTGTGAAACAAGCTGCATATGCTTTCATTGATTGTAGTAAACGTTAGGGCACTCGGCACACTGAAGTGAGCATATTCAACATCTCCAATTAGTCAAAGCATAGGAAGTGCGATCATACCTCTTATCTGTATATTTGCAGAATGCCCAGATTTTTGCCTGAAATATTTAGTCTGTTTGTTATAAAATCTGTGGTTTTCTGGCAAATCACAAAAGTATTGAAGGCACTAAATAATGACAGAATAATGGCATACAGTGGATATAAAAAGTGTACTCACCCCTGTTAAAATGCCAGGTTTTTGTGATGTAAAAAATGAGACCCCAATAAATCATTTCAAAAATTTTCCCACATTTAATGTGATCTATAACCTGTACAATTAAATTGAAAAACAAACAAATCTGTTAGGGGAAAAATATAAAAAATAAAATACGTACAATAAGCTGGTTGCATAAGTGTGCACATCCTTAAACTAATACTTTGTTGGAGCACCTGTTGATTTAATTACAGCATTCAGTCTTTTTGGATACACACCTGCCATCAATTAAAGATACTCTGATTAACCCCAAATAAATCTCAGCTGTCTTAGTAAGATTTTCCTGATATTTACTCAGTTGCCTGCTACAGCAAAAAACATGGTTCGCAGAGAGCTTACAAATCATCAAAGGGATTTCATTGTTGAAAGGTATCAGTCAGGAGAAGGGTACAAAAAATTTCCACAGTAGTGGATATACCATGGAACACAGTGAAGACAGTCATCAAAAAGTGGAGAAAATATGGGACCACAATGATGTTGCAAAGAACTGAACGTCCCTCCAAACATGACGAAAAGACAAGACAAAAACTGGTCAGGGAGGCTGCCAAGAGACCTACAGCAACACTGAAGGAGCTGCAGGAATTTCTGCCAAGTACTGGTTGTGTACTACATGTGACAGCAATCACCTGTATTTTCCATATGTCTGGACTATGGGGTAGGGTTGCAAGACAGAAGCCTTTTTCTTACACAGAAAAACATCCAGGCCTGGCTAAGATTTGCAAAACAATACATCAAGTCTCCCAAAAGTATGTGGGAAAATGTGTTATGGTCTGATGAGACCAAGGTTGAACTTTTTGGCCACAATTCCAAAATGTACGTTTGGCACAAAAACAACACTTCGCATAACCAAAAGAATACCATCCCCACGGTGAAGCATGGTGGTGGAAATATCTTGCTTTGGGGTTGCTTTTCTTCAGCTGGAGCTAGGGCTTTAGTCAAGGTTGAGGGAATTATGAACAGTTCCAAATACCAGTCACTTTTGGCCCAAAATATTCATCTGCTGGAAAGATGAAGATGAAGAGGAATTTCACCTTTCATCACGATAATGACCACAAGCATGCATCCAAATCAACAAAAGAATGGCTTCACCAGAAGAAAATTAAAGTTTTGGAATGGCCCAGCCAGAGCCCAGACCTAAATCCAATAGAAAGTTTGTGGGGTGACCCGAAGAGGGCTGTACACAAGAGATGCCCTCGCAATCTGATAGATTTGGAATGCTTTTGCAATGAAGAGTGGGCAAATATTGACAAGTCAAGATGTGCCATGCTGATAGGCTCCTACCCAAGAAGACTGAATGCTGTAATTAAATCAAAAGGTGCTTCAACAAAGTATTAGTTTAAGGGTGTGCACACTTATGCAACCAACTTATTGTATGTTTTTTATTTTTTATATTTTTTCCCCTAACAGATTTGTTTGTTTTTCAATTGAATTGTAAAGGTCATAGGTCACATTAAAGGTGGGGAAAGTTTTGAAATTATTTATTGGGGTCTCATTTTTTTATATCACAAAACCTGGCATTTTAACAGGGGTGTGTAAACTTTATATATCTACTGTATTTGAGGTTCATACTTCATATCCTTTAGAAAATGTATGCAAACACAAATCCTATTATTCTCATAGCTTTCTACGTTTATAAGAGCAATATTTAAAATCCATCACTATTTTTGGGCCTTTGTCCCCTCATTATTTTAGGCTTTGTCCGGATTTCTTACATTAAGAAGCTTAAACGTATGGTTGTGATATAACTGACAGTATACTATGTACTTACATAGGTAAAGGGGTTAGTGGAAAAGGAACTGGAGCCTGCTATGGCATCTGTTACAGATGTTAAGTTACAGTAGTCACAAACTTGTCATCTTATATCTTTAACAGATCTGACTGTGAAGCCAAGTAGATGGGAATACAGTACTGCTGTACGGCTTCACAACCTGAAAACAGGACAGAGAGGTGCACAAAATATTCAGCAGTACCACAGATGTCTGCTAACAGCAAATGAACGAGAGTATACTTGTTTCTGAACAGTGAACAATGTATCCAATTTTGCATTGTATTTGTACAGATGGCCACACAGATGTGACTTAACAATGAATGGTGATGTAAAATTGTCACCGCATTATTGGGTTATTGAGTCATATGACAGCTACCGAATCTGAATCCTGATCACATACATCAGTTTATGTACAAAAAGCACTGTTACTTAACATCTGCTGTGGACTTCATAGCAACAACACAGTTATGCAGTGTAAAAATATGTAATGCGACAGAGATCAAATAATGTTGCTCTCTGTCAAAAAGACAGCATTTAAAGTGTTGTAAATATCTGTAGTTAGGAGTTAAAGAACGAAGTAGCTAATGTAGCCTATAAGTAATGTATTGTGCATGCTGAAAAGGCCTAGGTGAATCCGCAGTAATGCAAGCAAGGTGAGGCATAAGTTTTCCAGTGATTTCCTCCTTCCTAGAAGTTTTTCAGCCACATTCTAGATCACAAGGGTAAGAGTAAATGTAATGCATATAGAAAGACTTTAGAATAAGCAGTCAAACGAAACATTTTTTAGAGATGAGAAGAAAGTTGAGTGCTCCAGCTCTCAAAAATACACGCACTGAGAAAAACATGGTAACTCCATGTGGGCCATGACTGGATCCAGGCCTGAGCCTTTCTTCAGCCGAACTGAAGAACCCTTTAGCACAGAAGACATGCTGATATCCTTATCCTCATCTGCCCGAACTAATTCATTTGCTTATCATATTTAAATTTATTACATTTACAATTTATCAAAGCTCAAATGTAATGAAGATGGTATGCTACACTTTATTATACTTATTTTGAATATACCAACCTTCTACAGTATTTGCATGATGCTGTTTGCATTTAGTTTATAGGTTTGTGTATTGCTGCTGCTAGGAAATTGATTCCGAAGATCATTTAAAGGCCAGTCACCATAATTCCCACAGCTTAATTACTTTGCACTTTACAATGCTTTTTGTCAGTGTCTGCATTGTCCACTTTCGCACTATATGCACTCCTTTAGCAATGCTTGCAGCAATGTGCCTTTGATATTTGCTGTTTCAATGCTTTTTTCCCTTGGTGTACTATTTTCAGTCTGCAATTCCTACTTTTGTTTACTTCAACAAAAGTATAACTGCCAAGAGGACAAAACTACCCACTTAAAATTGCACTTTGTAATTAAATAGCTAAAGCTCAGTGCTGTTCGGTCTTTACTCACACACTTTTGTTGTGAGCAGTTTTGATCACTACTTGCATTTTTCCAGCTGAGAAATATTCAGTATTGGAATTCAGCATTTAGAGTGCAGTTTTTAAAACACTGGGCAGTCTATGATTTCTGACCAGTATTTGGTATAGTGATTTAAATCAAAAAGGAAGCACATTATTTTGTTATATAAAGTGTTGCAAATGATACAAATGATAGGCCCAGAGTAATATGTTGTTGTTTGTCTTTCGGCTTTTTCCCGGTTAGGGGGTCGCCACAGCGGAACTCCGGTCTGCTAATGATTGGCAGTAGATTTTCACGAATGCCGAGGTGTCAGCTCGACGTTCAACCTTCAACAAAGGCACGCCTGTTTACGCATGTCTTTCGAACACCCACCCAACCACGGGGAGGACATGCAGACTCCACACAAAAGGCACTCCCCACACTCCAGCCGAGAATCGAACGGGAGAACCTCTTGCTGTGAGGCAACAATGTTACCGCTGCACCACCGCGGACAAAACATAGGCCCAGAGTAATATACACTGCTGTATTCAAGAAAATGCAAAAAAGATTTCAGAAATGTAAAATTTCTTGTAATACCTGGTGTTCAAAACAGACATAGACTGACATTTGTCTTTCTTTTTCTGTTAGTTCTGGGCATTGTCACACAAATACATGCCCTAGTTAAATCATGAGTCAATCAGCATTACCTTGTCACCATGTTACTCTTGCAAAAGCAGTATGTGTACATACAAAAGCTTTTTTTCTGCATCCTTTCTGCCCCAATGACTTTTGACCATTAAGCTTTTCCCAGCTGAAGCCTCACAGAGAGATCGTCCGTAGAACCACAAGGGTGAGAAACATCCAGAAGGGCCTTCATTTAGAAACTCTTAAAGGCTGCTTTTGTCTTCACCAGTATTCTGCCTATGAGGGCATTTCTAGCACAAGCTTCATTAAAGCTTTACTGATGTTCTTATTCATGGTTTTAAACTTCACTTTCATTATATGTTAAACTAGCCACCTTTTGTTGTTTTTATTCCTTTAATATATAAATTGTTACAACCTGGTTGTAACTCTTGAATTTTATTTCTTTTGCAAGTGTTTTGCCTTGAATTCTAAATGTATTTATCCACAGAACCTATTATAACCTTTGTTAAAAATATTGTATAGGCTATAGTACACTCTGTCTTTTGCTACCCTGGTGTTACTATATGGTAAGTGTCAAAGATAAACACCCCTTCAAAGTGAAATGCTATCTGTGGGTCCATTCATTGCTGCCCTCCCCCCACTCACATATAAAATATTAAACTGTTTACATAGGAAGCAATACATTAAATTATTTTTAGGGTATAAGGTCATAAAGTCTACAACAGTGTTTGGGCATAATGAATATAATTCCATAATATAGGGTTCAAATTTCAAGTCTCCTGTCCAAGCATAAATGTTTTTTATAAGTTCCTAATATAGTAGCGTGAAATGTTGCTTGGAAAATTGTTCCATAATATAGCCATATAATTTGATATAAATAGATATCTTAACCTAGTTTCACATAAATTTGTCTGAAATTTCATGTTATTAGGGTCTACTTTAGATAAACAAAAATGCAATCTCTCGAACGTTCATATGAGCAAATAATCATAATATCGGAAGTGGTATTTTGGGATTGCAGTACAGTGAATAGTGGGATATTTGCACTTTCCTCACTGTAGTGTGACATCGGAGTAGGAATATATGTTTAGCGGGGGTGTGGGGGGTGCAGTCCTTCACAAAACAAATTTCGAAGTTATGATTATTCGCTCATATGAGCGTTCGAGAGATTGTGTTTTCGTTTATTTGACATAGACCCATGATTATGCTTCAAAGCTTTCTCATTTTTGTATATTTTTCTATTAAATAACATTTGCAATGAAACACTATGAAAGGTTTTATATGCTAGAATTAATTTACCTCTTAGGTACCTGTAAGTTATCAAGTAACAATTTAAAATTTTACCTTTGTTTCTATATTTGTGATCCTTTACAGCAGTATCCTTTTTAGTCAGTTTTTGTTGTATACTCTCAAGAACTTTCATTTGACTGTTAGTGTGCATACAAGCTGTACTCAATAGTATGTCTAATGGGGTCTATTTCATAACATCGAAGTGTCAAAACTTCGAACACAAAAACCTCGAACTTGAAAGTTCGAAGACTGACAATATTGAAGCTGTGGAACATCAAATTCTTCCCCAGGGAAAGAATCCAGTGGGCCGTTTCCGCGGCTTCGCTATTTTCTCCGCTGTGGTGCAATTTCGGAGTTGGTATATTTAAGTAGGGGGGTGTGCAAAGCCCCCCACATTAGAAATAGTTTGCAGTGTTCGTGTGTTTTGTGTTTTGTACTGGAACAGTGATTTTTTTCCCAGGGAAAAAAATCACTGTTCTCCGTCTTTGGGGTTTTCAGCTTTCATGGTTTTGGGTTCGATGTCATAACATTCGAAGTTTTGACACTTCAATGTTATGATATAGACCGTGTCTAATGTACGTTTTGTAAACAGTAATGAAATCATCTTTATCCCTGGTAGTTACGTTCTTCAGTAAGTTAGCCATTGCTTTCATAGCTTTTATACTAACTTGATTTGCATGATTTTTAAGTGATAAGTTAAAGGAAATTGCAGTACCCAGGTCTTTATATTGTTGGACTTCTTTAAGTTCTACCACATCCAAATAGACTGGGTTCCTTTGTATTTTTAGATTAATGTACATAATATTACATTTATGTCAACTAAATTTTAAACCAGTGGATGCAGCTCAGTCTTCTATTGACTTCATATAAATATTTCATTTTCAAAATCTTTGTTGTTTTATATAAAAATACAAATTTGCAGTCATCTACATATTTATAAATCCAAAAAATTATCTTTCTTGGCATAGTTGAAAAAACATTAATGAACAGTATTGGTCTCAACACACATCCCTGTGGAACTAGAGTAGATATAGAATGATAACCAGATAGAATATTGTGGAACTTAACACAGTGCTGCCTATTTTTAACTATTCCATTTCAATCTAACAGTATAACAGTTAATATTCATTGTAATTAAACTTTTATGAGTAACCGAGAATAGCAGTCTATCAACAGCTTAGGCAAGTAACCTTGAAATGTTACTATTGAAATACCAAGATTCCTAATGTTAATTGTATAAAATTACCTTGATGAGTCAATGTAATCCTAACATTGTATAATGGTATATGATGTTGAATTTCTTCCTTTTTGTGTATATATTGTAAATATGTTAAATTAATAAAAATTGTCTTAAAAAAAAAAAAAAAGCTTTGGCTAAGTCTAGATGTATCACTCCAGGAACTAGACCCAAGTCTATGGCTTCTAGGTTCTAATTACAAAAACTGATTAAATTACTTAAAAGTGCATCTACCCTTGACAAAGCCATACTGGGTCATATCAGTTGCCCCACTACAGATGTTTGTTTTGTTCATTAACTCAATCACACATCTTTAAAAACATTTAGATGTGATATGTGGAATTTTTCAAATTGTGGAATTTTTTAAATGGAGTGTGAAACAAGACAAAGCTCAAATGTCCACACTTCATTTCCCTAGATAACATTTAGAAAACTGTAGATGACATTTTACTACTTTGCCACTATGTCTGGTGGCTGCAGTTTGTATATTCTCTCTCTCATGAGTTAGCATCTGTGTTTATAGTGTATTTTTCTATTTTAACTATATATACTACACACACACACACACACACACACACACACACACACACACACACACACACACACACACACACACACACACACACACACACACACACACACACACACACACACACGCAGACAAACAAAACTTTTGTCAACAAACAAACATCAAACAATAGACTTTGCTGTCCTTCCCTTCTATAAAATATGCAATTAAAAAGCTTAGTATATATTTTATGGACGTAAGAGAGGAAAGATTTGATGGAAACTTCAAATTCTTTGTAGAGTTTGAGAGAATACAGTATTTAAGAGTGAAACAAGGGAATGCATGTGAAGAAAGGATGACCATTTGATATTCTAAGACCTGTTAGTCCAAGTCATGGAAGAGTGAGACTGAATGAGCAAGATGTGCACTTTTATATACTTATATATAGTATGGCTCAGACTTTTGCCTAGGTATATTGACACTTGGAATTGGTATGTATAAGTTCAGGGGTGCTGGAGGGGGGAGGCAAGTCCCCTGTCCCCCTATGCATAATCAACTTTAGGAGAACAGCAATGTTCATCATTTGATATTCTGGATTTTCTTACCTTTTTTTTCATAATTCCAAGACTCACACGTATGAGTTTCAAAATTACAATAGGGAGCTAAGATGAAAACATAGCCTGAATGTAGACAGTAGATTAATTGATGTTGAGTGGAAATCTGAAAATATTTTTAATGGAAGATTGGATGGGCCATAAGAGAACCTGCTTGTAAAGGTTGGAGAACCTGTAAAATGGTTAAGACGCTCAAGGTATCTATAAAACTGATCATAGCAATTGTGATTAATCAGAAACAGTAGAACTTACAGAATGTGTCTTTCTGCTCCTGTTCAGTGTTGAATTTCGTGTCCAGTCCTAAGTTTTTCTTAATTCACTAATTTTATTTTAGTCCTTTGCCTGAGCTATTGTAACTAGTATTGGAGTCAGCATTTGAGGTGACAGAATGACCAGAAGCACTACATTTATAACAAAATAAACTGAACAGCAGTTCTCACCTGCAGTAATAGTCGAAGCGTAACAGTTTGTAAATATAGTTTTGTTACCAAACTTTAGCAACATTTGAAATGTAGAGATGTTTTATAAAATCACTGTGACTTGATAGAAGTTACAGGGCCAAACTATGTTCAGTAGAATCTAGCTGTTCATAGCATGTTTTTAATTTTTCATTGTGTTTTAATAATATCATCAGCATTGCATAACTTTATTTAGCCATAGGTCAGAACTGACTTTTGTCTGCTGTGTCACTGAAACCACATCTAATGGACAAATAAATGTAGTAAGTTAAACTATGTACCATACCTGTTTCTGCTTTCCAGATTTTCTCTTTATGCCCTATAAAATATTAAGTATAGTCCCTGATGTCTGATTTTACTGGGATTCTTACTTAGCCTCAAAAAAGTTTTAACACAGTAGTTTTTCCCCAAACTATGCCACAAAGAAATGATGATATTTCACATTCAGTTAAGTGCTGCAGAAAAACTTACAACACATAATGACTGCTACTGATTTCAACTCTAAACTATACTGCTGATTTTAGATGTAGTGGGCGATCTCTACCAGCCACTTCCTAACTGCAACGCACATTCTGGGGGAGTACAACATCTTAGCAGACAGGCTTAGCAGAGTTTTACTGATGCCTCACCAGTGGTCTCCGAATCAGTCAGTGGCAAACATGAGCTTCCTCAAATGGGGTAAACCTTGCTGCGATCTCTTTGCATCGCTTCTCAACAACAAATGCAGCAGTTTCTTTGCCTTGATCCCTCCTCAGGGACAGTCACCAGGAGATGCTTTAGTTCATGCTTGGCCCCCTGGTCTACTGCATGCATTCCCTCCTTTTCTTCTGATTCACAGATTTGTTCAGAAAGCACACAGGTTGAAGAGCACAGTAGTCCTCATTGCTCCTTCCTGGCCTCACCAAGTCTGGTTCGCCTTCCTTTGGTCTCACCGATTTGCCTTCCATGGACACTAGAACCACTTCCAGATCTTCTGTCCCACCCATCTGGGCAGACTCCTCTGGATCTTTAAAGTCTCCAGGCTTTCATCCACAGTCCAAAAGATTTTGATTTCTTCCCACAAAGCATCTACCAGAAAAACCTACAAGAGTAAATGGAAAAGAGTTCTGCATATGGGCTCAAAAAAAGCAAATAGATCCTTTTACGACTCCTGCTCCAGCAGTGTTGGATTTTTTGGCTTCCCTTTTCCAAAATGGAGTCAGCTGTTCCACTGTAAAAGTTGAGCTAGCTGCCATTTCAAATTTTCATGTTGGAGAAGATTTTACATCTCTAGCTGCTTTATCGAAACTATCTATGCAAGGCTTTCCTTAGGGGTACTTTTTTCCTTCTTCCCACAATCAAAGATCCAACTCCTCCTTAGGATCTAACTATGATTTTATAGGCATTACTTCTCCCCACCCCCTTTGAAACTGCAGCCAAGGCAGATTTGAAATTTCTCTCATGGAAAACAGCTCTTTTGGTTAATTATTACTTGAGCAAGAAGAGCTTCCGAACTACAAGCCTTCTCTTCTAAATTTACTTATATGTTTTTCTTATAAAGATAGAGTGATTTTGCGTACCAATCCAGCCTTTTTGCCTAAAGTTAATGCACAAAATAATATCAGTCTATTAATTTACTTGTTTTCTTTCCCAGTTTTCAAAACAAAGGGGAATACATGCTGCATCTACTAGAGTTCATAGACATTTGCGTTTTTACTTGGACAGGACTAATCTTTCAGAAAATCTGACCAACTGTTCATGTCTTTCTCAGATGTAAGGAAGGGGAAAGCAGTTGCCAAATCCATGGTGGCTATTTTGACTGTATTTCTTTTGTTTATTCATTAAGAAATATTCCTTTACCTAGACACGTCAAAACTCATGCTGTGAGATCCATGACAACATCACAAGCCTCTTGGTCAAGAGTGTTTATTAATATTTGTGCAGCTGCTTCATGGTCAGGTTCTCATACTTTTATTATGCACTATAAACTAGACATAATTTCCAGGAATAGGGCTGCTTTTGGTTCTACAGTGCTGTGGAATGTATTTCTGGGCCACCCTAGATTATTGTAGTTGGGGACTCTGTCCCGCGGGTCAAGGAATGAGTGAAATGATCATATCAGATAAATAAGTTATGTAGTTACCATAACGTTCCATATGTGTTGCCCATTTTCATTCTTCCTCAATCTCCCCACCCTCCTTCCTGCTGTCCATGACTATGAGAGACCTGATGGATATGCTTATAGGAACCAGAGTTCCTGATTGAGCTCCTGAACTTTGTTCAATCTCTTTACAGTAAGTATCTATGTATCTGTATGTGTTTATATATATATATATATATATATATCTCCATATATGGGAAAACTTCACAATGCCAAAATCCTGAAAGATCAAATTTCATATGGCCAAGACCATATGATCGAACTTTCAGAATCCTGACATTGTGAACAGAGATCTGCATACAGCACGGAGTGGGAGAGTTCCTTTTCCTCACTGTAGTGCGATCTCGGAGTTGGAATATTTAAGTAGCGGGGGTGTGGAGGGTGGAGGGGGCTTGCCCCCTGCAGTAACATTTAATTTTTTTTTTTCTGGATTTATTTCGGAATTTTGATATTCTGAAACATCGATCATATGGTCTCGATCATATGAAATTCAATGTTTCAGAATTTTGGGATTCTGAAGTGAATCCTTATATATATATACATATGTATGATTTGTAAAATGTTTGCAGCAAACTCGATCTGAGGTAATTTGGGGGAATGAAGTATTATGGGTAGGACAAGAGGAGCTCGAGCTTCAAATCCTAAGCTTGTGAAGTGGCCAAGTCAGATCGAGGGTTGGAACCAAAACCCCACAGGTTGAGGAAGAATGAAAATGGGCAACTCAGATGAAATGTTATGAGATGTGTATAACTTTGTCTTCTCCCACCGTGCCACCCAAAGGCACATGCATGCACCAGAGCACCTGTCAACCATGCCTCCTGTGATGTTTTCTGTTTGGCGATCAAGGATGACACAGCCCATTTCTTAGTAATTATGGAGTCTCCTGTTTCCTACTAGGTATGGTCCATGAAATTGGTCAAGCTGCTTCCCAGTTCCTATGATGAATAAGATAGAACTGGCCACTGACCATCACTGTCTCCTGGGGTCTATATTATAAGCACAAACGCTCAGAATGTCGAATATGTCTTTGTCGATACCTATTGACTGAACGCTATGTTGAATGAAATCTGTAAATATCAAAAATGTGAATTTCAAAAATCATAGTTGGCCAGCACCTGCAGATGAGCAAGATATGTAACTACAAGGCTACGTATAGTACATCAAAACTACCATTGATAGAAATCCTGAGATCACACTACAGTGAAGAAAGGTCAAATTTTCTGATCTTCACTGTGCCATGGTCTCACAAAACCGATTTCTGTCAGTGGCAGTAAGGGAACGGTGTTGGCCAACCAAAACATTTCGATATTTCAGCATTGAGCTTCTTGTTTCATAGTGGATCCCCTTGATGATGACAAAGCACTCAGTGTCCGTTTTGTCAAACATCAAGCTATTTTTATATGATGTACTAGTTCTGATAATTGGACAGCTTATGAGTTTATTTAGAATGGTCTTGTTGCTGCACAAACCATATGAAAAAAACACGTTTTTATTCAGCTGATCTGTATGATTTATGATATATGATCTGATATATTATTTATGATATATGATTTATATTGCATGATTAACCATTATTCAGCTTTTAGGACTGACAGTGTGATTAAAAACCTGCTGTATAGTTCATTAGATGAACTTTCTGTGGTTTGATTCCTTCAAGTGACCTGCTGACACTACTGTCACTGATAGTCTGTGATTATAATTCTTGTTCATTTGGCTACAATGTTGAGAACAGTTATGCAGTTGTAGGGGTGAATAGTTTTCTTCTCTATATTGGAATGTGCACAAAGGAATGTCACTTTTATGAAAGGAATCCATTCCCGGGGTGTATTTCATAAAGGCAAACATAGTAACTTGGTGTGTGGTACAGTCACAAGGATGCTATTCATGTTGTTAGTAAACTGGGCAGACGTTTGCTACCAAGGGATCATCTGGGATGGTTTACAGGTGACACAGCTAAAGGACAATCTCTCTCTTTCCAGAGAGTGATATGAAAATAAGTAATCACCCACTAGTACTGGCCACAAGCTAGAGGTTCAGTGGCGTGTAGCAGCATTCTGGCACAAGTGGCTGTATTAGTGGTCATACAGGGGTAAAGGTGTGCCTATTGTGATGTCACTGCATACACAGCAGGAAGGAGAGGATGAAATAAATGAACCAGGGACTAGCAGACATCTTTGCCTTGTCACTTAAACCATCTCTGATGTACTTTACAGCAAAACCAGAAACAAGGAACCTTCTGAACAGTGTTTTTTGGGAGTATTTTCTGCCCTTCCCTCTGTTATTCTGCACTTGGGGAATACACTGTAGCAAATTATGTTCCTTTCCTTTTGGTTGGTGACTGGCAATTTTCATCGGAAATGATGCAGTTGCTGATGGCAAGATAAGGACACTGCCAGGTAAGGAAAGGCCAGCTGCTCAACTAAAATGGTTTAATAAATGTGAGCTTGACCCTGGCTCTGTGCTGGTAAAGGAAGAAGTCCTAACTATGACCCAGATGACCCAAGCAGCTTGCTTGCTGGAAGACCTGGATATTGGAGGATGGGTGTGAGTGGCTTTCACTGACTAGCCTTTCCTAAGGAGAAAGAAATGCTGTCTAAACAAATTCCTTGCAAAACAACAATGGTCACAGGATTGGGGAACATGGGGTTGGCATTCCAAGCCAGTGACTGTAGTCCTCTGTAGCATATGTGGGAGTGTGTGAATACTAGGGGAGGGCAAAGAATTCTGCTGTTGTGATGCAGGTTCTTATATCAGCAACCAATGTAAGGATTACAGCAAGGCTGTAACTGGCTCATCTTGTGCCTGGTGCTGTTCAACAATCTGGCTTCCCTCAACATTAAGTTTAGGAGCTAAAAAAATGGAAAAGGGTCAATTCTGCAATGTGGTGCTCCTTCCTTCTCTCCTAAATAGGAGTGCTAGGTCCTGTGTATCCCACCTCACATCTACATGAAACACCAGAAAGAAAAAAAAAGGTCTGCTGTCCAGTCTGGCACTCTTTCCTTCTCTCCTAAGGGAGGAGCAGCAGGTCCTCTGTGTCCCATTCTCACATTAATGCTAGGACAAAATAAATAAATAAAACAGGTCTGCCATTCATACCTCCTAACACCTTGCACCCGCGGTGACTGCACCCTTTGAACCACCCTAGCTAGGCTTCTAAGTTAGAATAAAATCAGAAGTCTCTTGATGGTTCCATGGGAAAAAGCTGATGGTCGGCATGCAATGGGTATGAAATAGCAGAAAAATAAATATAAACAAATAAATCCAAACAGTAATATTTACAAATGTAAATAAATATACGTGCAACATCTACTTAGTGCTGTTTATTTATTTTTACCTCAGGTTGGTAAAAGATTGATTGAATGATTTCTCGATTGATTGACTGACGGATAGTAGAGGTGACAGAATGACTTAGCTACAGAAATGAAAGTGTAGATAATTATTGGTTAATTTGCGATTATAAGCTTCTTTGAGTCATAGGTAGCACCATTGGTATCAAATCGTTTACTTCTTCCATGCAACGAGAACAGCAATGGCAGAGTTTGGCTTAAATAGAATGGCATTGTTTATTGTAACAGCTGGTTATTTGTTATATCAGATTAACAAATAATTACATTGTGGAAAACAGTGTTTGCAGCATTAAAGAATTAACATGCTCCTGAAGCACCTTTGACGACTGCAGTTGAGCCAAAGTTTCAACATTGACAATAAAGCTACTCAACAACAACAAAAACAACACAGCTAGACCATTACAGTCATGTTTTTTTGTTTGTGTTTTTTTTTTTTTTTTCACAAGGAAGCCTACCAAGCTGTCATATAGCTCTACCCCATACACATGCAGGCTGTACTGTCTTAACTCTAAAACACTAAGGTTACACATCCTCAGAGAAAACAGAAATGCCTGAGTTGAATATGCAGACCAGGCGATATATCTGCATTTGCTGAATTGCCAGTATGGAATTAAACTTTTAAAAACAGACATTTGGTAAATGTAAATTTGAATTAGAAATCTTCAGAGTGTAAGAAAACTTCTGACTTGTAATTATGACTAATCTTCTCCATGTGGAGTGCAAATTGGATGGAGAAACAACTTGCCAACCACAAACTGGCGCAGACGAACTTCCCAGTTATTGGTTTCCATAGGAAATCATTGCCGATGCAGAGACTACACTGGCAGTCATTCCTTTCTTTCAGGAGATTTCTCCCTCCTTTCTGCTTGTGCAACCATAGATTTGGTAGAAGTACATTTGGAGTGTGTGCAGACAAGGGATGTAGGGGCAGTAAATTGTTCACCTGCAAAAGAATTTAGAAATTTAAATTTTTAATTGGGTTGATTACCTGACCATTTGTGTTCAGCGGATTGGTTCCATGCCAAGATCCAACTCCTATAATTATGCTGCATGGAAAAGGGATGTAAAAAAATCCTGGTCTTGCATTAGCACAGGAATTTGCCAGTGCCAGAACTTCACTTGCAGACAGTCCTTGTAAGCAAAGCAGCCAATTTCTTTCTAGCTGGGCTATGCCCAGTCATTTTTGCTGTAATTTTCTTTCTTAGTGGTGGAATACTGGTCACATCAAAACTTTGGTCGTCATCATCTTATTTACTGTTAATGGCTGAAAAAGATGGCATTAAAATACCCATTTGAAGTTGTTTCACCTGCCTGCTTCCCCCAACTGTCCAGATTTTTGCAGATTGTATAGATTTTTGCCTCTGTTTGTGGTCTGTTCTCATAAAATTTGTGGTTTCCTGGCAAATTGCTGAGGATCCAAGTCAACAGATATTTACAGTCTTTTGAGTTTCAGACTTATCCTTCAGAAAATGCAGGCTACCACAAAACCTACTGTTCTAGCAACTTTATAAGTTTATAAGAGCAATATTTAAAATCTGCTCCTATTTTGGGCCTTTATCCCTCCATTACTTTTGGCTTTGTCCAGGTTTCTTGAGCTGAGATGTTGAGAGGTATGTGCAGTTAACTAAAAGTAATAATTAAGATGCATATGTCTCCACCTTTGTGCCCAAATTAATTAATTTACATACATCACAGCTTTTAATTCAGGGAGTCAAATTAACAGTGTTTGCAAGAAGAATTACATTTTAATTTAGTTAAAGAAGTTGCTACTTTGAAGACGAGCTCTTTAAGTGTGAAATATTGCATTGCACTTTTTCTAGATGCAGAGGTCTTCCCTTGTTTATCCTTTTACATCAGCAGTTTAACAAATATGATTGCTAGACTGGATTCACAGAAACTGTCACAACTAGTCTAATGGGACTGCTTTCAAGATAGCAGTGCAAGTGAAAACTGCTACCTTATCCTTAACATTAAATATCCAGAAGTGAAGTAAAAAGTATTAAATAATAACACTGCAAGCAGCACATGCTTGCTTGATACCTGCACATGCTGAATTATTTTGCTGCATTAAAACTGTAATTATTTTATACTTACTTTGTGTGTTGAGATATAAAATTGACAACGTGAAAAGTACAACTCCCTTCACAAGAAAGATAGCAATATTTATTGTTAATGTGCAGTAAGTCCAAACCAGCACCATCTTTAACTTGGTAGTCATACCCTGATTGTGATCATTTTAACAACCAACAGAACAGAGATTCTACGACATCCCCTCAGCTATACAGATTTTCACAAAATGCCCAGATTTTGCCTCGTATTTTTTGTCTGTTTCTCATAAAATTGTGGCTTTCTGGCAAATCATTTGCAAATTATTGAGGGTTGAAGTCAGAAAACGATGACAGACATTTGAGTTTCAGACTTCATACCCTTCAGAAATTCAAAAATTCATGCTAATGCAAAACCTGTTATTCTATTAATTTTCTAAGTTTGTAAGAGCAATATTTAAAAAGTGTCCCTATTTTTGGGCCTTTATCCCCTCATGTTTGACGGTTTTGTCCAGATTTCTTGCTCTAAGAGGCTGACAGGTATGATCCTACGACATTCTAAGTTCTTCATTTTCTCCAGAGTGAGCACAGTCTCATTAAACAGGGAAAATAATCACTGCACATCTCTAATGCTATCAGGATGTGCAGTCAATTCCTCTCCACCTACCCCTCCCATTTCAGTACTCACTTTGTCCTAATCTGGTTCACAGGGAGCTTGTCCTGACAAGCAATATATGATCATAGTCCTGGAAACTAAAACAGTTAATCACAGTAATCACAGTACATAGCCTCCCACACTCTACATGCAGCTGAGAGCACTGTCAGTTCACATATAAACATGTCCTTAATATGATGAAGAAAATAATGGTCCCTGTGAAAACCCATGTGGGCACAATATCCAGTGCAAACCAGATACCAACCATGAAGTAACTTCACTTACATTAGCACTGTAATGATACTGTGTAACTCTGAGGTGCCCACATCCAATGTAAACCAGATACCAACTATGGAGTTAACTTCACTTACATAGGTTCATAGGTAGGTACTAGGCTATCTGCCCGAAGGCATTTATAAACCTAGCCAGAATGGGTTGGCTTTCGTCGCCCCATTAGATTAGTTCCCTGTGCCTCTGTCCAGCAGAGCCACTGAAGTGATCCCCGGGGTAAACCTTCTGTTTCCCATCCACTCATCAATGGTCCTCTTGAAGAGTGTTAGCGAGGAACCCTGCCTAATGTAGATTGGAATCTTGTTCCAAAGCATGGGATGTCTCTGGGACAGGAATCTATCCCTCCAGCACGTCCTATTTATTGTTGTGGTGAGGTTTAGAGCCCTAGAGCATGTGGCTCGAGGGGATATGGCTTTCTTTAGGTGAAGCATGTCCATCAATTCTAGGTTGGACATGGCCTTGTATGTCAGGCAGAGATCACCTCTGAGTAGGCGGTATGCAACCGAGTACAGCTGGAGTTTCTTCAGTCGAGCTGCGTAGGGCATCTGTTTGAGGCCAGTGATCCTCTTGGTGAGTTACTTCTGTGGTCTTTCCAGCTGTTGCAGGTGTCTTGTAAGGTACACGCCAAAAAGGGCGTTGTACTCAATGATGGGTCTGATGAGTGATGAGTAGAGGGGCACAATGACCTATTTTGATCTGGATGCGAACCCTTTTGTGATTAGGTGGGCCACAGAAGGATTTTCTAACCACTTTGGCAATGTGATTATCAAAGAAGAGGTTACTATCTACTTTGGTCCCCAGATCTCTTATTACATTTTTCATATTTAGGGGACTGCCACCTATGTGGTAGTTTGTGGGTACTTTGTTTTTTCCAAAGGGGATGACTATGCACTTTTTGGCATTTAACTTGAGGCCATGATTTTATTTTTTTATTTTATCCATCTCAGTGAGACCCTTTTGGAGGATATCTGTGTCAGCCAGAGAGTCAATTATAGCCCCTAGTTTGCAGTTGTCTGTGAACTTGGTCAGTCACAGTCCTCCTATGCTTGCCTGTACCTCTGAGAAGTATATGCCAAACAGGAGGGATCCTAGGACTGAGCCCTGGGGAAATGCCACTTGTAACTGGTTTAGAGTCAGACCTATCTCCCGCAACTCTCACCATGTGGGTTCTGTCCATGCATCAATTGGCAACCCATCTTGTGACATAGGAGTTTATGTTCAGGCTGGTGAGCTTGTCTATAGTACCAGAATGGGGAATGGTGTTGAAAGCCTTTGCGCGGTCTAGGTAGGCTGTGTGTACCACCTTTCCCTCGTCTATTGAACTGTCTCAAAGAAGTCCACCAGGTTTAGGAGGCATAACCTGCCCTTAACAAAGCCGAACTGGGTAGGGTCTAGTGTTTGGAGGTTCCCAATGTCTCTGTTAATGAGTTCCATGATGATGCGCTCCATAGCCTTGCAGGCCAAGCTAGTCAGGCTTATAGGGCGATAGTTTCCAGGGTCTGTTGTGGCTCCACCTTTGTGGAGCGGAATAACCATTGCTGTGTGCCACTTTATAGGTGCGTAGCCTGTGGAGAGGCTGAGTTTGAACAGTGTCATTAGGTGAGGGGTTAGGTCGTCTTTGAGCTTGTGTAGGATGCAGCCTGGGACACCATCTGGTCCCGTTGATGCTATGTTTTTGACTTTTGAGAGGGCTGTTTTAACCTGAGTGTCTGTGATTTCAGGGGCTCTACGTTCTTTTGGTATGGTTATGGGCCCTTTTGAGGTGAGGGGGGGTGAAGTTTGCACTGAACCTGTCTGCCAGGATGTTGGCAATATCGGTTGGTTCAGTGTATTTTGTGCCATTCTGCACTAACTCTGAGAAGATCTGAGCATTGCCACTTAGATTCTTGACATAGCTAAAGAATGTCTTGTGGTTATCTTTGGAGTCCTTGACAGTTTTTCTTTCAAAGCTCGCTTTGGACATTTTTATGAGGGATTGTAGTTTCTTGCTGATACTGATCAGGGATGTCTTCCCTTCTTGGGATTTTACTCCTTTCTGTACTAGATTACTCCTTCTGTTGTATAGCTTGTTTATGCAGGGGTCCACCAGACTGGCTTCCTTTTCTTGGAGGAGTGAGTCTTGGTTTTGCTTGGGATATCATGATCCCTGCATTCTTGTAGGTGCCCATAGAATGCATTAGTAAAGGATTTTGTAGCTTGGACAGCCTTATCCTTTAGCATGGGGGCTTTGAAACTTTCCACCTCGGTCTTAAGTAATGTGAAGTTTGCTTTTGAAAAGTTTTTCACAGTAGTTTCCTTGTCTGGGGGTGGGGGCGGAATGTGGATATCCAAAGTGAATTGTTTATGGTCAGATCTAACCAGCGAGGGGTTGACCTCTGGTGTGCAACACCAGTCGCCCATGTTGGTGATGACCAGGTCCAATATGTTGTCATCTCTGATGGGAGTGTTGACCAGTTGATCCAGGGTGTTTGAGTTTATAAATTCTAGGAAATGTTGGGCAAGGGAGTTAGTACTTGAGTAGTTCTCCCAGTTAATGTTTGGGTAGTTGAAATCACCCAATATTAGGGTGTTTGGTAGGACCTTTATGTTTCCCAGTGTTTCCAGGAACATGGAATGGGGGTCCTGGGACATGGTAGGTGATCTGTAGCAAGCTACAATTTGAATTGCAGTTTTTCCCATTGTTAGTTGCACGTGGATGATCTCTGAAGCATCGTGCTGCACCACTAACCTGGAGGTGTAGGTATCCTTGATGAATATGGATACGCCCCCGCCTTTTGTATTTTGGTTTGGGTTCTGTGGCCGAAATGTATGGTATGAGTTGTAGCCTGGTAGTGCTGGGGTGCTCTCTGGAGCCTTGAACCAGGTTTCTATTACTGCACAGATATCGATTTCCTCCATACTGAGGAGTGTCTTGATTGTGTGCATTTTGAGGTTTAGACTTCTGGCACTGAGTAGCATTACCCTCAGATTTTTGTTACTTGTGCTATTTACGGTGGTGGGTTTGTCTTTTGAGCCTTGCCTAAAAAAGGCACTATGGGGGTGGCAAGAGCCTTGGCCAGTATTCGAAAGCCTAAGGGTGACAGGTGCAAGCCGTCTCTAGTGAAGCACTGTGGCTTGTCGAGCATGTCATCCCAGGTGGACAGACACTGGATCCCCTTTGAATGACACCAGAAACTTAGCCAATTGTTGAAATTGATAATTTTTTCTTTATACCGTGGTGTCATACTTGGTGAGGGCAGGATGCTACTCAGGGTCAGGTTCATACCGACCTGGGCTATGTGATCAGAGAGCTATACCATGTCTCTTTTCATGTAGTCCTGGGACGTACGGCTCAGATCATTCACACCAACATGGACTATGACAGAGTCGTATTTGTACTTGTTCTGGAGTGACCTGAATGTTTGTGTTATGTGGCAGATCCTGGCACCCAACAGGCAGCTAACATTAACCTTCTCCTTATTCAGCCTAGTGAGTGGAACGTCAGTGTGCCTGACTATAGAGTCACTATTGCTAGTATGTTGGGTATTTTATTTTGCCTTAAGGGCTGTGATTGCGTGGCACACACTGGTTTTGTGAAGTATGTGTTTCATGGTTTGTGTTGGGGGGGGTGGAGGTTGCTTGGATGTCTGCTTTGGAGGTCTCTGTTGCTTTTGCAGATTTTTATTTAGAGCCTCTGAGTATGTTTTCTTGTATTTATGTGTGTTTTTGCCGGTGCTGGTTTAATGGGTCTGTGTGAGACTGGTGATGTGATGCCAGTATTTCCCTTCTCCTCTTGACTGTCTGATCCAGTCTTGGGTTGAGAGAGCTTAGGCTCCAGTTTGGCTGTATAATTGCATCTCTCACATGTATTAGTGTTTGGTGGTAGGAGGAGAGGGTTGTCGCTGTACATGAGGCAGTTGTAACATTGCCTCAAAATGCCCAGATTCACCAGTTGAACTGGAGACTACACCTGAACCTGCCCTTTAGACATGCCTGAATAGGTACAGTGAATTGCTTTCCTGAATGGTTGGTAAGGTCGAATAGAGAGGCTTGTCCTTCTGTACACTATAGGGGGGTCTAGTGCTAGGGTTTATAAGTGCTTGCTATGAGTTTTGAGCAAGTGCCGGGCAGAGAAATGAATGGCTTGAGTGCTTAAGTTGAAAGTTTGTCTAGTTCCAAGGGAAAAATTGAAGAGGAGACTTTGTGGAGCCAGGAATAGTTATACCCTAGCTACCCGGCGCGCAAAACCGGACAAATGTAGTTTTTATAGCAGGGAAATGAAAGAGATAGAAATTAGCCCAAAATGGCCAATAAACTAATAATTTCTGGGCTGAAACCACTCCTCCAGGGACAGATAGGCTGCTCATAGCTCCCCTCTCTCACAGGTGAACAGAGAAACTTCCTTCTATCCAAGTAAGGCATGGGCAAACACAGAAATTTGTAACACAGCCCTGAATTCAGCACTAATCTGAAAACTGGACTATACTAGCTTAGAAAGGTGGGAAACAAGTATATATATATATATATATATATATATATATATATATTTTTTTCCCCAGAAAATAAAGCAGATACAATCAAAAAAACACTTTAAATGTACAGAAAAGGATGCTTATTGTTATATATCTCAGTTCAGAGTTGTAGTCAATGCCCCTAGTAATAAAGTAGGAAGAAACACAAATACAGTAAAAGCTGATGAACAAAGTGCAATTTTATATATATATATATATATATATATATATATATATATATATATATATAAAAACAATAAAAAATGAACAAACTGATTTAAACAAGTTACCCAATTAACCAGAAAAAAGCTCAAAACTGAGCCCTGTTCCAGCAGTCTTTAATCAGACAAGTTCTAACTGCACACTTCCGCTACTAGGGTGCAGGGGAACCTTCTCCAAAAAAGATGGCCTGGATCAGTGCTCAAGTTATACAAACAAAGCTAGATTCAGCAGACCTGAATCTGGTCCTATGCTACAGTGACAAGGTGCACTAATTTCAGAAATAAATTGTTCAAATAAGCAGGCACAATAAGCCTGTGACTAGAAATTCCCAGCTCAGAAGGACAGAATTCAGCCTGTCCTCCCACAAGAATGCAGACCACAAACCTTCTTAATGTAGAATAAATGGCCTGAAGCCCAAGTGCTTAAACCAGAACTAATACACTTTTAGAATAGCAGACACTGAGCCTTCAACCAGCAATTCCCAGCTTAGAAAGATGTAAGCTACCTGTCCTGCCACAACAGTGCAGACCACAAACCTTAATGTAAAACAACCGGTATGAAGCCCAAGTGCTTAGACCAAAAGACTTAGAATAACAGTTACAATTTAATCAGGCTACTACCAAGCAGTAATAAATGCAGCAGAATAAATAAAACTGAGTACTTTTAAGAAGAGGCAAAGGCAAAATAAGTAGGAAGAAACACAAATACAGTAAAAGCAGATGAATAAAGTGCAATTTTTTTTTTGTTGTTAGTAAAGTACAAGGAGAGAGGAAGGAAGAACCTAAGTGGGTTGGCCTTCTCAAATCTTCTCTCTGTATTAAGTAGAGTGAACACTAGACTCAGAATATGATCTCACTGTATTCGGTTAAGTAGAGTGAAAACTAGACTCAGAATATTATCTCACTGTATTTGGTTTAGTGAGCAAATGAGATGGACTCAGGAGGAGTGTTCAAACACAGACTTACAAGAGGGGCAGGCAATTCCAGAGCCACCAACACTAACAGCAAAACAAGAACAGGGAGGGTGAGTGGGGACAAACAGCAGGTACACACAACACACACACTATTCAGTGAAACACACAATTAGGTACAGAAAAAAATGAAAAACAGTACTTTTAAAATTGCAAGTTTGTACTTATCTTCAGCTTCTAATGCAGGTGATTATAGCCAAGCAAGTCTCTCAGAAGTTGAGCATAAAATGATTTTTCAAACTTACATTAGTACTGTAATGATACTGTTTAACTCTGAGGTGCCCACATCTAGTGTAAACCAGATAGCAACTATGGAGTTAACTTCACTTACCCTAGTACTGTAATGGTATTTCATAGCTCTGAGGGGCCCACTTCCAGTGCAATCCAAATACCAACTATGGAGTTAAGTTTACTTAGACTAGAACAGTAACAAGTCTGTAGCTCTGCAGTATTACAGATAAAAACATAAAACTGAGAATGAGTTGTATTAGTCTACCAGAAGTGTACAATAACGTGAGCATGCTAAGAAACAGCACACTTTCTTATCCACAAAGAACAGAGTAGAGAGCTTTAAACTATACAGTTAATAATGCTAAGGGTAAGAAATACTTTTTAAGAACACAGGGATAATAGCAATATACCCTGATGAATTGCATGTGATGTTTCTTTTATATATTTCAACAACAGTTAACCCCCCTACCCAGATAGTTAAATGCTGCCAAATAATTTATCACCCATACCCGGTTATTAAAGTACAGTGTACTCATGGTACTGTATTAAAAAAGTGGACGCCTGTGCATTTACTTCATCATGTCAGTACTCATCTTTTTTCTTCTTATTTTGTATTTATTCCTTTGTTATGGCCCAGGGCACAAGATCAAGGAGTACAAAGAAGAATCCTTACAGACACCAGCAGTTAAAATGCAAGGTTTTGTTCATGCAGGATCAAGGCACACAGTAACTAGCGATCAGGTTTGAACCCCTTGATGCTAGATTTGATAGTCCTATCTATTGAGCCACTGGACTGTTTTTTTTTTTTAATTAATCAGGGATTAAAAAATCTTCATCAGTGTAATTTTTCTCTAAACATTCATTTTATTATTTACGAATTCAGTAAATTTTTCTCAAAACTGCATTCCTTCTCTATATCAAATGCATGGTAGTACAATCCTGAGCTCACTTATTGCTAAGTGTGTTTAAGCACTTGTATTATAAACACTTAAAGAAAACCTGGGCTAACAACATTTTCCCAGCTGGAAATTTCTGAATTAACAAATACCGTGTGAACATGTGTCTCAGCTGTCCAGAAATTTGCAGAATGTCCAGATTTTTCTTCATATTTTTGGTCCGTTCCTCACAAAAACTGTGGTTTTCTTGTAATTCCTTAAGGAGTGATGTCACAAAATTGTAACAGTGTTTCAGACTTCATATCCTGCAGAAAAGTGAAAGCCAATGCAAAATATGTTATTCTATCAACTTTCTAAATTTATTAGGGCTATATTTAAAATATGGCCTTATTTTAAAGCCTTTGTCTCTCCCTCCCATTATTTTTGGCTTTGTTCAGAATTCTTGAGCTAAGAGGTTGAGAGGCATGTCTGTGAAGGAAATTAATCCTCAAAGGGTCTTTAAGGACACCCTGTCAGTCATGTATGAAATGTGTTTAAACAGTAGAAAACACAGCAATGACATTGAAGAAGTGCTGCCATTTATCATCTTGTACTAACTAAATGTGCAGTCATTTTGAAGTAAAAAATATTGAGAATAATAATAAGACTATATTTATACATGATCTGCTCCTTAAGTGTTATATGACTGTCTTTCTTACAAAGTGCTTTACCTTTAACTGGCCCCAGAACAGACCAATCTCAAATGACTCTTTTTTTTTTACTTCATACAGTTGTGAAACCTACAGGTTTTCCAAACTAAATGACGTAGTTTATGTCCTTGCTAAGAGTTTACAGTGTTGCGTGTTATGCTTATCTTAACTTTGTGTGATATTTTAAATCTATTCTGTCTTAAACTTCACATATTGTGACTTTTGCAATATACAGTGAGACTGTAGTAAATACATGCAAGTACTACTGAAGAACTATTGCCTTCCCTATATTTCATCCCCTTTTCTGAGGTCAGATGGTAGGAAGTAGAGAAAAGGGAAGTAGATGTTGTGCTGTTTGCAGATAGATGATATTCAGTAACAGTGAAAAAAGTTGAAGTATGCTTGGTAATTTATTGTTAGTTCATATTAAATAAAACTTGATATTTCAGGGTACTTCTATTACATGTATTTGTAATTTGATTTAGTTCAGCAGGTAAGACTTATTAACCAGTCATGGGTTGTTATTGGGTTAGTTAGAAGAGTTTCACAGAGATATGCTCTGGCAATCAGAAACACTGCGGCTGTGATCGTGGCAAGCCCTCCTCCATTTACTGTGAATGCACAATGAATTCCAGTGCTTATTGCAGTGAATGTGGCCAAGTACATTGAGCACCTCATTAAATATTCTGGCGTGACCGTGGCAGTGTTTGCAGAAAGACCATGGCTGCAGAGACATATAAGCAGCAGGAAGGCTTGTCTGTTGAACATGGACCCGATATTGTTTGGTGCAAACTCATGCACACAGTTGTAGCTAGAGAAAGACACTGTTTGGCAGCCTCAAAGGGCCATGAGACATGTGCTGATCTATGTTATGAGCCAGTGACACATGTGAGTAGAGAAGATAACTTGTGGAAGTAGTAAGGCAATTAAGATGAAGCTAGGAGGGTAGATCGGGTACCACAGACACACAAACAAACATATAAAAGGAGATGGCAACACAGTCAGAGATGTGGAAGACAGTGTGGAAGTGGGTATTAGACCATAGATAGAAATGTGAAGTAAATGAAGATAAAAAAATCATAAAACAATACCAAATTGTGGGGCAAAAAAATATCAATGTATCAGCCAAATGCAGGTACAACATCAGCAGCATCTGACCACTTTACCTGAACTATAATGCAAATGTCAGGAAGCAATCACCCTACTGTGGCAATGACATGCCTGCATGCATCTCCTATGGAATAGGAACCCACACACTTTCTTACTTAACATTGCGCAAAGTACTTTACGTACAGGTGCAATTGCAGTAGAGTAAAGGCTACATGGAAAAACACAAGAGCTTCATTTCACACACTTGCAGAATGAAAGAGAAAAAAGGATTACAACCCTTTTGTTGGCTAGGCTTACTTAGGCCCTTGGGCCGATAGCCTAGTACCTACCTATGAACCTAAGAAGAACTGAACCTATAAACTTCCTCATCTAAAGGATACAGAGCACCTAATTTACAACTTGAGCTATTGCAGCAATAAGCTAAAATTGCATCAGAAAAACACACTGCAATTTGGTGTCACACACTTGACAAATGAAAGAGTATAACAGAGAAAAAGATAACTACCTTGAGGGGGCTTGAACCCACAACGTTTTGTATATGGAATGCGCAGAATAGTTCATTTACAGAGTGAACTGTAGGAGCAGTGAGTTGAAAGTTGTGTAAATTATCAGTACTTGCGTTATTATAAAATCCCTAGAAGGGGTTTGAAGGTTTTGGAGATTTTGCACTAATACTGTTTTCAGTAATGTATGCAGTCTATATGCTATATAAGTCTGAGGTACAGTTTGGTCATTAATGGCTGAATTAGAAAACAATTAGTTTGCTATATGAGTAAAGGAGAGATGTATGTCCAGTATAGAACAGATTAAGTAAAAATATCTGCACACCTTCATTTCGAGAATAATGAAAGGTTACTATCAGGAAATAATAATGAAAAGGTTCTGCGTCTTTTCTCTGTAAAAGAATTATCTGTCACTAAGATCAGTACAATCTTCACTGCAATGCCAAAAACTAGAAGAAAATGTTATACGGGCAATACTTGAACCATATTATTTACTAGGAGTGATGTGTGGAGTTATTAATACTTTAAACTGATGTTTTATGGATTTAAATAACAAATGTTCTTTGCTCTTAATTAATTGTATATTCTAATAGTGTTTGACTGGCCAAAATCAAAGTAAGCAAAGGGTTTATTGCCACATGGAGAAGAACGTGCACTTGACATTACAATGTTGACATCTCAATTGGCAAGCCCTCCCTGCTTCCCCTGCCATAAGACACCAGAGGCAGTCCTCTCTAGTGTGCACATTGGCAACATACCTCTCAAGTTGCAGACATTGAAAATAGATAGTCCTTGAGAAATAGTCACATATAGCAAAAAATCTGGGCATGTAAGTAGCATAAAACTAAATACCAAGTAGGACATGACTCTTCCCACGTCCAGTAGGAAGGAGGGTCACTACTTAGAAACACATATTTAAAAAAAGAGACTGACAAAATGGAGGAAAAATACAAGCACATTGTTAAAGTAATAGTGTAATATCTGCAAACTTTAATTAACTCTATTGTAAAATTCTACAAATTTAAGTCATTCATTTTTGCTTCCAAAAAAGGAGGAGCTGGATAGGGATGTGAGAGAGTGAGAGTTGGATGTGCTTGTTCACCTTTTTCTGAGAGGGAGGAGGTGTGCATGCTTGGCAGACATATACACAAGGATGACAATCCCAAGTCATAGCTCTCAACTGTCTCGATTTTGGAGGAATGCACCGATATTCAGGCCTCATTAACCCCTGCACATGTTGGAGCTATACTTGGTGGTTCTTCCCTATTCTCAGGCTTGATCTGCCCATTCACAAAATGTTCTGACATCCCCTTCATCACATGTGATTGGCAAAGCTGTTTAGTACACAGAAAACCATATTATATGACCAACAAAGTAGTGGCAAAATAATTTAAAGAAAGCATGCACACCTCCTCCCTCTCAGAAAAAGGTTAACAAGCTCATCCAACTCTCACTCTCTCACATCCCTATCCAGCTCCTCCAGCAGCTGGACCACTAACTGAACCCTGGTTGCCAGGATCATAGTCAGATCTGCTCCCATCTATCCCATGGAGACGGGTTAGTTAGTATTCGTTTTAAGGTGCACCACTTTAAAAAATGTATAATCATGAATAAATATGTGTATTCTTTGCAGACCAGTATATATACACATATATATATACATATAGTAGGAGCAACTGATCTTATAAAAAAGAATTTACAATCATATTTAGATATGATGTTCATCGTGTTTCACTGTTGCAGTCATTACTCTTGGGTTATCCTGCTGGCAGGCTACCCGCAGTCGGCCTGAATTCCAAAGTCCTGGTCCGGCATCGGTTGCTGTCGCCTCTTCCCTGACGTCAGTGCACCAGGGGTATAAAAGATGCAGCTGATGCCATTTTCTTCAGTCTTTCTTGCTGCGCGGTGCCTGAAGCAGAAGCAGTTCGCAAGTGCCGGTCGGCCGACTCCTGAGATTTTCATGTTCGAATTTCAGATCCGAAGTTTTCATTTAAAGCTAAGTACCCCACTGGGGAAACTTTTTTCTTGCTCCAGACCGATGTCAGAAAAAGTTAATAATTGTATTTCTTGTGGGAAGCAAATACCTCATAAGGACTTCCATTCTTATTGTATTCCTTGCCTAGGCCCTGATCACGACGTTGCTAATTGCAGGTTTTGTGCTAGATTTAACCAATGCACTATTAAGCGTCGGTACGATTTTGCATTTCATTACTTTGGACGGAGATTTAATTACACAATGTCGTCGGATAGCCATCCGACTACCGCAATTCACAAGAAACGCAAGGAAAAGGAGGTCCAAAACTGACAACAAGGCTTCTTCTAAGCTCATCTTTAAATTTCTAGTCTCTCACCAGGACACAAATGCTTTCAGCAATTACATTCTGCTAGCCGAGCACACTCAAGCAAATCTGCAGTCTGCGGCTACCACTTCATCTATACAGTGTAAGAAGGAATCAGTATTGCAAACTAAACAAGGATATACATTTTGAGCCTCAAGAGCAGGAGCACACTCAAGCAAATCTGCAGTCTGTGGCTACCACTCCATCTATACAGTGTAAGAAGGAATCAGTATTGCAAACTAAACAAGGATATACATTTTGAGCCTCAAGAGCAGGAGCACACTTAAGCAAATCTGCAGTCTGCGGCTACCACTCCATCTATACAGTGTAAGAAGGAATCAGTATTGCAAACTAAACAAGGATATACATTTTGAGCCTCAAGAGCAGGAGCACACTCAAGCAAATCTGCAGTCTGCGGCTACCACTCCATCTATACAGTGTAAGAAGGAATCAGTATTGCAAACTAAACAAGGATATACATTTTGAGCCTCAAGAGCAGGAGCACACTCAAGCAAATCTGCAGTCTGCGGCTACCACTCCATCTATACAGTGTAAGAAGGAATCAGTATTGCAAACTAAACAAGGATATACATTTTGAGCCTCAAGAGCAGGAGCACACTCAAGCAAATCTGCAGTCTACGGCTACCACTCCATCTATACAGTAGCACACTCAAGCAAATCTGCAGTCTGTGGCTACCACTCCATCTATACAGTGTAAGAAGGAATCAGTATTGCAAACTAAACAAGGATATACATTTTGAGCCTCAAGAGCAGGGTCAGTCCACCCAGGCATTCTACTTGTATGTTTTATGAGAGTGAAGCTATTGCATTAGCAGTATTTCTTAGTAGTTCTCAGCTTGCTAATAAAACTGACTGTTGTAGCCTTGTGTCCCCCCCCCCGATAGTACAGTAATCCTAACTGTCCAATAGACAGTATAGATTTAATTCACATCCCTGTGACTAAATTAAATTAACCATCAAGCAGCCCACTCAGTTCTTTCTGCCTTAGTTTGTATCACTTGGAGGATCACCTGCTTATTTGCATCTCTATCATTGCTAATGTATCTCCCCACTCTAATCGGTGCACAAACTGGTTACTAATCAGCAAGTCAATGTAAAGACACACTCCCAACCTTAATAAACTTCGCTGTCTCTTCTCTCCTTCACTTTACAGGTAGTTTGAATTATTACTTACCCCCTCTGAGGCCTTCACTGATTTCCACTGATTGCCTCTCTGGTTTCTTTGCATTCCACCTGGTTTACACCCCTTGTGCTATCTCCCTCCCCCAATACAAAGTCTATATTAGAATCCTGCTGAGCATGGAGCCATCTTTAAATTTCTAGTCTCTCACCAGGACACAAGTGCTTTCAGCAATTACATTCTGCTAGCCGGTAAGCCATTAGACCTCAGGAATTTGTTTTAAAAGTGTTCAGATTTGTAAAGTAATACTTACTTTTTTCTCTTGCCTTGGTTGGCTCTGGCTCTGCCCGCTCCGTTAAGCCCTGCTAACGGTCGGGCTCTCTCCGCTCCCCTGCACTGTCCCCTATTCCCTCCCGCCCCCACTACCTCTACATTTATAGTAATCATAGCCACACCCACAGCTCACCCTCACATCACCTCCACCAATCACAGCTCCTCAAGTCATATCACATTAAACCACACCAATTTGCTCCACACAAAATACTCCCAATCACTCTCATTCCCACTAGGAATTTTTGCATCACCCACATTACTTCCCCATCCACATATAGTGCAACCCTATAATTCCTATTCAGACCCCCCCACCTAGAAACAACATAAACTTTATAACCATGACTATCACACAACTAAATCTAGTCTGTCTTCTCATAATTCTTTACAACACCACAAGTTATCACTCTAGCAATATCCTAAACTTAGTAGCACAACACTGCATTATGCACTCTCATACACAGACACCACACATTATAATAATATCTGCCCACACTTATTCAAGAACTACATAACGGACCAATTCAGAACTAAACACATGTGCTCTCATTCCTACTCCAAAAAAACACAATACTTTCTCACACTCCTCACCAAACTCCAACATCTGTATAACCAGTTTAACTCCAGGCTCACCATAAGTGGGGATATCCACCCCAACCCAGGCCCAAATCCATCCTGTCCAACACAAACTGCTCAAACACAAATGTCAGAACATAACACCCCCACTTTCTTCATCCCTGGGCAAATCAACAACAGCAGCAAAACCAACCATCTTTTAATGCTAAATATTAATATTAGAAGTATCAAAATAAAATACCTGAACTCCAGGCCACAATAGCACACTACTCCCCAGACATAGTTGCTTTAACAGAAACCTGGCTAAATAAAAACATAGCTAACTCAGTTCTCCCTACGGATACAATATCATTAGACAAGACAGACCACTTCGTAAAGGGGGTGGAACTGCCTTACTCTACAAGTCCAACTTAACTGTCCGTCAATTACCAAACTCCTACTCCTCCCCCAATAATTGGGACATACTTATCTCACAACTTCAACTTCACCCTAAAAGGTCATCACCATAATTGTGATCTATATTCCACCTGGTAATACACCTGCTAGCCTTGAAGACTTCTTATCCTGGTGTTCTTCCACATACTCACAAGAAACCCTTATTCTGGGGGACTTCAACCTAGATTGGTTCACCTGTATATCAGTACCACCAAGTAATCTAATAAATCTCCATGGCTACCAGCAGCTAGTCCAAATTCTAACTAGGTATGATAAAAAATCTAAAAGGGAATCCATCCTTGACTGGGTCCTAACTAGCAACCCCACATTGTACCCTCACACAGGCAGTCTCCCAGACACCTTAAGTGACCACAACATAATATACTTTATACGTAGTAGAACAAGCATATGCAAAACCACTAACTATATATCCACTAGAAACACAAAAAAATTCTCTCCTGAGGTCCTCAGCACTTTACTGTGTAACTGTGACTGGACCCCCTAAAACCCTCCCACTTGACCAGGCTGTAGCATATTTCAACAAAACATTTCTACAACACCTAGACACTGTCGCTCCATTCGCAAAATCAAGGTTAGAACCTCTACAAACCCATGGCTCAGTAAAGAAACCAAACAAATCCTCAAGTCCAGAGACACTGCCTGGCGTTACTATCAGAAAAACAAAGAAACACAAAGCCTAACTAAGTACCAAGAACTGCAACCGTGCAAAAATGCATTAGGCTGGACAAAAATCCTACTACACAACATTACAAACTAAATACCAACACAACCCGCAAAAATTTTGGCAAAATGTAAACCAGCTACTAAAATCCACCCAAAAGGCTACCCCCAAACCAACCACCCCTGACACTAAAGTTCCCATCGAAACACAATTCAACTCCCACTTTGTGAACTCAATTCTATCCATGGTATCACAGGACAGTTCCTTCCTCACTATCCCCCCCCAACACAAATAACACTAATACAAGCTTTACCCTCAAAACTGTTTCCACCACTTCAATCAATAGCATGCTCTCCAAACTAAAAACCTCAGCAACAGCAGCCGACCTACTCCCCAGCTATTTCTTGAAACTTACAGCAGATACTATTGCTATCCCAGTCTCCACTCTCATAAACAGATCAATTCTTGAAAACTATGTGCCCAAACTCTGGAAAATATCCTATGTTACACCCATACATAAAGGCGGGACCTCCACTGAACTTAATAACTACAGACCCATTGCTTTACTCTCCCCCCTGGCCAAAATCCTAGAAAAATGCATCCATACCCAGATGCTAAACTATCTCCTAGACTGCAACATCCTGTCACCTACTCAGCATGGTTTCAGACCTGCCCATAGTACCACTACAGCTCTCCTCTGCTTCACAGACACAGTAAACCGTCTCAAAAATGAAGGCCTGCAAGTGTCAACTCTTTTTTGGATATGTCCAAAGCATTTGACACAGTCTCACCAAATCCTGCTAAACAAACTAAACCAATATCATCTATCTAATTCCACTCTTACCTGGTTCCAAAGCTACTTAACTGACAGGTACCAAGCTGTGAAATGGGAAAATTCTCTCTCTCCTCAGCTGCCCATAACTATAGGAGTCCCACAGGGTTCTGTCTTAGGACCACTACTATTCACAGTCTTCACAAATTACCTCCACACCTCCACACAGCATGCATCTATAATTCAGTATGCAGATGACACTACCTTAATCTGTGCTGCACAAAACATTCCCACCCTCCTGCAAACAACTCAACTAGCATTCTCTGACATTGAAAACTACCTTACCAAAGCCCAACTTATCCTCAATCCAAAGAAAACTCAGCTTATGATTATAACCAGTTCTAACAAAAACACTAACAGTCAATTCACTATCTACTCCACAAATGCTACTCCAATTGCTCCAGTGGCACAGGCTAAGCTATTGGGAATAACCATAGACTCCCACCTAAAATTTGATAGTCATCTGAACTTAACTATTAAAAACGTACATGCCAAACTGGGGTCACTCTACCGTATCAAACCATTTCTTACCAACAACACAAGATCAGCCATTGCTCGCTCCCAACTTCTATCCACCCTACTCTATGCATCTCCCATTCTGACTAATTTCAACAAAACTGAACTAAGCAAAATGGAAGCTTGCTATAACAGAATTGCCCGTTTTGCTGCAAATTGCTCATATAGAACTCATCACTGTACTGCTTTGAGACAGCTCCACTGGCTTGAACTGCCCAACCTCCTAACCTACAATCAGCTCTGCCTCTGTCATTCTATCTATTACCTCCCCAATAAGTGTCCTGCCCTCAAAACCTAGTACAACATCACTCAGCCAAAAGGCCTCTTAGATCATCAAGCAAACTACTACTAGAAGTCACCAACAGCTACAATAGCTTTGGAGATGCACTATATAGTAGTTTGGTGGCTAAAAAATGGAACTCTGTCCCTACTAGCATTCAAAACACATCATCCAAAGCCTCCTTTAAAGACCTCATCAGGCAACATCTCAAGCAAAGCTGGCAGTGCCATGATTGCTCCCCAGGCTAGTGAAAGCGGATAACATATGCATACTAAATCTAGAGCAATTGATAATAGTTTTTCAATCTTACTCACAAACACTGGCTAATCTACAATGTATGTACTGTACCTGTGTACTATGTATGTATTCTACCTACATTCCAAAGTTCAGCTGTACACCACAAATCTATTACTTACCTTTATTTTTAAAATTAATATCTTTTTTGATTGTTCTCTCCACTGTAACTGTTTGTGCCGCATACCACTGTAAAAACATGTCTCTTGTAATTTGTGTGTATACTGATTATGTCTAAATAACTAAATGTGTCTGTAATTTTTCTTTGTGGAGCTTTTCTCCCCGGGCCTCTGCTGAAAAAGGGCCTTTTCGGCTCAGTCAGACACCCCCGGTTAACAAATGTAAAATAAATAAATAAATAGTCGCCGGTTCTCAGTGAGGTGCTTTCACAGCCCCTGATGCCCGCTACCTCAGAGCCGCAGGCCACTTCCGACTCCCACGTGGAGCAGACTAGGCCTCTGGAAACTAAAGGTATTGGACACTTGGAAAATATTCCCTCAGATGGGTCCAGAGCCGCTGAGCAGGCATCGGCTTCTGAGGGTGTTTTCAGGCCTGCACAGTTATATATAAAACCGACTACAGCTTCAAAGGCAAAGATTAAAGCACCACTAAAGACAAAGAAACAAGTGCAGCAAGCCCATGGACAGGCCTCCATGCCTAAAAAACAGATGCTCAAAATCGCTGAAGACCTAATTACTTTGATCAGGGGTTCCCATCCCCCCCTGATAAGAGGCCCAGGCAAGAGACAGAATATGAATCTTCAGATCAGGTTTCCATTTCCTCTGACTCCTCTTCTGAACAGGAATACTCTCTCCCTCCCTATGAGGATTCCGATGCTGAAGAATCTATCCCTTCAGCCTCCCCTCCTGAGGATTATTCTTTTGGGGAAACCCTGCATACCATGAGGGAGCACTTCCACTGGGAGAGCCAAGACTACTCAGAATCTAAGAAAAGGCTCAGAGACTTTCTTTTACTACCTCAGCACAGGCCTCTTGCTATCCCTCCTGTTTTAGACATTGTAGATGATGTATTTTCAGAGTCTGGCCTGTCTCCAGACTCTTTACCCCCTGCACCTGTTAAGCCAGATAGATACTACAGGGTTCCAGATTCACATAAATTTCTTTATAAAAACCCTGCTGCAGACCCAGAAACTATTTCTCAGGGTCCCAAAGGGGTCAAGGCTTCCACTGCAAAAAACCCTATCCCCTCTGATAGGGATTCAAGGGCACTGGACAGATAGGGGAAAAAAACAAACAAACTCTGAATGTGCAGAAAACAAGTAAATGCAGGATTTATTGCATGCAACTGAACAAATGGGAAAACATACTTTGCAATGTGGTTTTGATTCTCTGGAGGTCTCTTGCAGGGCCGCTGTTACGGGTTCTGTCATTAGGCGGCATGCTTGGTTAAAGGAATAGAATCTGCCTGATCATGTTAAAGCAAAATTATTAGAAGCTCCATTACAGCATGATACTTTGTTTGGTGTTAAAGCAGAAGAGGTGTTGAAGAAAATGGAGGACAAAGCGAAATCTATGCAGACAGTTAAGGATTTCTTACAGGTGCAGCCACCCAGATTTAGCAGGAACTGACCTACAAAGAATTGGTCCTTTCCATTGTCAGACAGGCCACAAAGAGGCAGATACAGATGCCCCAAAGGCAGATCCCCGCCCCAAGGCTCATACAGGCCTAAACAATGGGGTGCTTCTACCACCAAAAGCAGAGAAGACAAATCACAGCCATACAGGAAACAGTCCCAATGACTTTCCTCTGCCAGCACCAAGCACTTATCTTTTGGCAGCCCCCTTAGGGGGAAAACTAGCACTTTTTTCACAAAATTGGCACATGATCACCCAGGACAAATGGGTCTTGAACATAGTGTCTCAGGGCTACAGATTCCATTTTCACACCCTGCCAAGGGCAAAAGGTATGCCAGACCTGCTACACCATCAATGGGCAGAGGCACAAAAGCAAGTTTCATCCCTCATGGACATGAGGGCCATTCAGCATGTACCACAGCAGGAGCAGGGACAAGGATTTGACTCGAGATTTTTCTTGGTACCCAGAAAGGACAAAGCCTGGAGACCAATACTGGACCTGTCTATTCTAAACACATTTCTGGACGTTCCAAAATTCAAAATGTTGACTCTGCAGCAGCTTCTGCCCATGCTGGGCAAGAAGGCTTGGCTTGTAACTTTGGACCTAAAAGAAGCATACCTGCATGTCCCAATCAGACAATCTTGCAGAAGATACCTCAGATTCATAGCTGGCTCAATGCACTACCTATTCTCTGCACTGCCGTTTGGCTTATCTACTGCGCCCAGGGTCTTCACAAAATGCCTGGCACCAGTAATTGCATTTTGCAAACAAAGAGGAATTCAGATATATCCTTACTTGGACGACTGCCTTATCCAAGCAGAGAACAAGGACATTCTACTAAAGCATCTGGCATTTGTAAAAAGATTACTAATTTTCCTAGGGTACACAGTAAACGAAAAGAAATCAAAACTAGTACCCTCTCAAGAGATAATATTCCTGGGTGCAAGCTTAAATACAACTGCCCAGATGGCTTATCTCAAGCCAGACAAACAAAGGCAACTGACTTCTTACTTCAAAATGTTGGCAACAAAGACCCAGTTATCTGCAAGAAAAATTCTGCAGGCTTTGTGCTTCATGGCATCCTGCATTCTGTTAATTCCATATGCCAAACTGCATATGAGGAAACTACAATGGTATCTAAAAAGTGTTTGGAGTCAACATTGCCACAGCCTGGAAACATTAATTACCCTCATTCCCTGCCTGCAACAGGAGTTTCGATGGTGGGCACAGGCCTGTCACCACAACAAGGGACAGATATTCACTTTACCCACAGCCAGGCAGACACTAACAATGGATGCATCAGATTATGCATGGGGGGCCCACATGGTAGGAAAATGTATTCAGGGCACATGGCCCGCAAGCCAGATGCATCTTCATGTCAATCAAAAAGAGATGCTAGCTGTTCAGAATGTCCTGACAGCTTTCAAGGATCTACTTCATTCAGGGCAACTACTGATAAAGACGGACAATACTACAGTCATGTGGTACATAAACAAGCAGGGAGGCACACATTCCTACCCCCTCTGCAGACAAGCCATGACTTTGTGGGACACAGCAATGACTTATCAAGTTCACCTGCAAGCACAATTCCTGCCAGGAAATATAAATACACTGGCAGACGAACTAAGCAGAAACCTCATGGATCCCCACGAGTGGAAACTGGATCCACAAGTCTTCAGCATGATAACAAGGAAATGGGGATGCCCAGACATAGATCTATTTGCCTCCCCTCACAACTGCCAACTACAGAGATTCTGCACAAGGACTTATCACAAGCAAGCATGGAAAGTGGATGCCTTAGCCCTCAGCTGGAAAAACCTAACAGTATATGCCTTTCCTCCACTGCCTCTCCTCCCCAAGGTACTCCTAAAGGTCAGACAAGAGAAGCCAAAAATGATGCTGATTGCCCCAGACTGGCCACACCAACACTGGTACCCAATCCTAAAGAACTTGTCTCAAGGTCCAGCCTGGACATTGCCTAAAATTTCTCACTTACTGACCCAACAAAACAATCAGATCCTGCACAGCCAACTCAGGACCTTACACTACTCTCTCCAAAGCTGTGATGGATGTTATTGTGGCGGCCAGGAGGCCCAGTACCAGAAAATCCTATGCAGAAAAATGGAAGAGATTCTGTGCTTGGAACCAGGCACAAGAAATTGACATGTTTGTACCAAATATTCCTCAGAATTTACAATACTTAACTGAGATGCTGGACAAAGGCCTATCCTTTTCATCAATTAAGATCCATGCCTCTGCCATTTCAGCCCATTACAATACGGAACCACCTATCTTTTCTCATCCTTAAATAAGGCAGTACCTCAGAGGGGCCAAAAACATAAGACCTCCAAGGAGAGCACCAATACCTACATGGGACCTCAATTATGTCTTGGAAAAACTCACACTGCCTCTTTTTGAGCCAGCCTCAACAGCTGATATAAAATTCTTATCCTGGAAAACAGCTCTGATCCTAGCAATAACCTCTGCAAAACGAGTCTCGGAGTTACAGGCACTCATGGCTGTGGAACCTTTTATCATTTTCCATCCAGGCAGGGTTTCTCTGAGGACAAACACGACATTTATGCCTAAGGTGGTGTCCAGTGTGGCCCTTAACCAAACCATTCACTTGCCTACCTTTTATCCAAACCCACAGAACAAGGGTGAGAGACTTCTGCATTCTTTGGACATACACAGACAGCTACGCTTCTACCTGGACAGAACTAAAACTTTCAGAAAGACTGAGCAACTTTTAGTAGCATATGCTGCAGGATCACAAGGAAAGGCTATCTCAAAACAGACTATTTCAAAATGGATAGGCCATTGCATTCGTTTCTGCTACTCACAACATGGCAAATCAGTGCCTAAGG